>NC_089507.1:180783637-181090088 GCF_036850995.1 Saccopteryx leptura
AGATCTATTCAGATTTTCTATTCTTTCTTAAGTCAATTTTTTTTTTATTTTTTATTTTTTTATTTTTTTTTAATAATTTCATTTTTAATGGGGCGACATCAATAAATCAGGATACATATATTCAAAGATAACAACTCCAGGTTATCTTGTCGTTCACTTATGTTGCATACCCATCACCCAAAGTCAGATTGTCCTCTGTCACCTTCTATCTAGTTTTCTTTGTGCCCCTCCCCCTCCCCCTTTCCCTCTCCCTCTCCCCCCTCCTTCTTCCCCCCGTAACCACCACACTCTTATCAATGTCTCTTAGTTTCACTTTTTTGTCCCACCTACATATAGAATAATGCAGTTCCTGGTTTTATCTGATTTACTTATTTCACTTCGTATCATGTTATCAAGATCCCACCATTTTGCTGTAAATGATCCAATGTCATCATTTCTTATGGCTGAGTAGTATTCCATAGTGTTTATGTGCCACATCTTCTTTATCCAGTCATCTATTGACGGGCTTTTTGGTTGTTTCCATGTTCTGGCCACTGTGAACAATGCTGCAATGAACATGGGGCTGCATGTGTCTTTACGTATCAATGTTTCTGAGTTTTTGGGGTATATACCCAGTAGAGGGATTGCTGGGTCATAAGGTAATTCTATTTTCAGGGTTTTTTTCTTTTTTTTTTTCTTTTTATAATTTTTTGAAATTATTTCTTTAGAGCCCAGGGAATCTCCTGTCACACTGACGGCCTGTGCTCCTAGGTGATCCCAGGCAGCAAAGTTACAGACACTCTTGTGGCATCTCCGCTGAGTACCCAGGGAACTGAGAAAGAAGTGGCAGCTGAACTGGCCCTCAGTGGATAGAATGTAGATCTGTGGTGAGGAGCTATACCAGGGGTCGGGAACCTGTGGCTCATGAGCAAGATGTGGCTCTTTTGATGGCTGCGTCTGCCTCGCAGAGAAATACCAAGCTGATACTGTACCACTGAGCCAACTGGCCAAGATCATATTTTTCATCTTCATACCTTGATCCAGCATCGTACCGCACGGAAGTCCAGTCCTGAAGCATTCCCATATGGTCAGACGCAGCGACAGGAGTGAGTCTTGGAATACAGGGAACAAAAGCCAGCAGACAAAGACACCGAAGAGGAACTGGAAGAGGAGGGCTGGAGGGAGGCTTGGTCGCCTATTTTCAGTTTTTTGAGGAACCACCATACTTTCTTCCATAATGGTTGTACTACTTTACATTCCCACCAAAAGTGTATGAGGGTTCCTTTTTCTCCACAGCCTCTCCAACATTTGTTATTACCTGTCTTGTTAATAATAGCTAATCTAACAGGTGTGAGGTGGTATCTCATTGTAGTTTTGATTTGCATTTCTCTAATAACTAACGAAGATGCACATATTTTCATATATCTGTTGGCAATTTGTATTTCTTCCTGGGAGAAGTGTCTGTTCATGTCCTCTTCCTATTTTTTTATTGGATTGTTTGTTTGTTGTTGAGTTTTATGAGTTCTTTGTATATTTTGGATATTAGGCCCTTATCTGAGCTGTTGTTTGAAAATATCATTTCCCATTTAGTTGGCTGTCTGTTTATTTTGTTATCAGTTTCTCTTGCTGAGCAAAAACTTCTTAGTCTGATGTAGTCCCGTTCATTAATTTTTGCCTTCACTTCTCTTGCCATTGGAGTCAAATTCATAAAATGCTCTTTAAAACCCAGGTCCATGAGTTTAGTACCTATGTCTTCTTCTATGCACTTAATTGTATCAGGTCTTATGTTTAGATCTTTGATCCATTTTGAGTTAATTTTAGTACAGGGGGACAGACTGTAGTCGAGTTTCATTCTTTTGCATGTGGCTTTCCAGTTTTCCCAGCACCATTTATTGAAGAGGCTTTCTTTTCTCCATTGAGTGTTCTTGGCCCCTTTATCAAAAATTATTTGACTATATATATGTGGTTTTATTTCTGGGTTTTCTATTCTTTTCCATTGCTCTGAGTGTCTATTTTTCTGCCAACACCATGCTATTTTGATTGTCGTGGCCCTATAATATAGTTTGAAGTCAGGTATTGTAATGCCCCCAGCTTCATTCTTTTTCTTTAGGATTGCTTTGGCTATTCGGGGCTTTTTATAGTTCCATATAAATCTGATGATTTTTTGCTCCATTTCTTTAAAAAATGTCATTGGAATTTTGATGGGAATTGCATTAAATTTGTATATTGCTTTGGGTAATATGGCCATCTTGATTATATTTATTCTTCCTAACCAAGAACAAGGAATATTCTTCCATCTCATTATATCTTTTTTGATTTCCCTTAACAATGGTTTATAGTTTTCATTATGTAAGTCCTTTACATTCTTTGTTATGTTTATTCCTAAGTATTTTATTTTTTTTGTTGCAATTGTGAAGGGGATTGTTCTTTTGAGTTCCTTCTCAAATGTTTCATTGTTGGCATATAGAAAGGCTATGGACTTCTGTATGTTAATTTTGTATCCTGTGACCTTACTGTATTGGCTTACTGTTTCTAGTAGTCTTTTTGTGGATTCATTGGGATTTTCGATGTATAGGATCATATCATCTGCAAAAAGTGATACCTTTACTTCTTCTTTTCCGATACAGATACCTTTTATTTCTTTGTCTTGTCTGATTGCTCTGGCTAGAACCTCTCATACCACATTAAATAAGAGTGGAGAGAGTGGACAACCCTGTCTTATTCCTGATTTAAGGGGGAAAGCCTTCAGTTTAGTGCCATTTAATATGATGTTAGCTGATGGTTTATCATATATGGCCTTTATCATGTTGAGATATTTTCCTTCTATACCCATTTTGTTGAGAGTCTTAAACATAAAATTGTGTTGTATTTTTTTGAAAGCCTTTTCTGCGTCTATTGATAAGATCATGTGATTTTTGTTCTTTGTTTTCTTGATATGGTGTATTACGTTAACCGTTTTATATATCTTGAACCATCCTTGAGATTCTGGGATGAATCCCACTTGAGCATGATGTATTATCTTTTTAATATGTTGTTGTATTCGATTTGCTAGTATTTTGTTTAGTATTTTAGCATCTGTATTCATTAGTGATATTGGTCTGTAGTTTTCTTTTTTTGTGCAGTCCTTGCCTGGTTTTGGTATGAAGGTTATGTTGGCCTCATAAAATGTGTTTGGAAGTATTGCTTCTTGTTCAATTTTTTGGAAGACTTTCAATAGAATAGGAACCAAGTCTTCTTTGAATGTTTGATAAAATTCGCTGGTATAGACATCAGGGCCTGGACTTTTATTTTGGGGAAGGTTTTTAATGGTTTTTTCTATTTCTTCTCTACTAATAGGCCTGTTTAGGCTTTCTGCTTCTTCTTGACTCAGTCTAGGAAGGTTGTATTGTTCTAGGAATTTATCAATTTCTTCTAGGTTGTTCAATTTAGTGGCATAAAGTTTTTCATAGTATTCTACAATAATTCTTTGTATATCTACTGTGTCTGTGGTGATTTCTCCTCTTTCATTTTGGATTTTATTTATATGAGTTCTTTCTCTTTTTTCCTTGGTAAGTCTTGCCAAGGGTTTGTCAATTTTGTTGATCTTTTCAAAGAACCAGCTCCTTGTTCTATTAATTTTTTCTATACTTTTTCTGTTCTCTATTTCATTTATTTCTGCTCTGATTTTTATTATCTCCTTTCTTCGGCTGGTTTGGGTTGTCTTTGTTCTTCTTTTTCTAGTTCCTTAAGTTGTGAAGTTAAGTGGTTCACTTGGGCTCTCTCTTGTTTGTTCATATATGTCTGAAGTTATATGAACTTCCCTCTTATCACTGCTTTTGCTGCATCCCATAGATTCTGATATGTCGTATTGTCATTTTCATTAGTCTGTATATATCTTTTGATCTCTGCACTTATTTCTTCTTTGACCCACTCATTTTTTAAAAGTATGTTGTTTAGTTTCCACATTTTTGTGGGATTTTTTTCCTCTTTTTTGCAGTTGAATTCTAGTTTCAAGGCTTTATGATCAGAAAATATGCTTAGTACAACTTCAGTTTTTCTGAATTTGCTGATGTTGTTTTTGTGGCCCAACATATGGTCAATTCTTGAGAATGATCCATGTACACTGGAGAAAAATGTATACTCAGTCACTTTGGGATGAAATGTCCTGTAGATGTCTATCCTATCCAGGTGCTCTAGTGTTTTGTTTAAGGCCACTATGTCTTTGTTGATTCTCTGTTTGGATGACCGATCTAGAGCCGTCAGCGGTGTATTGAGGTCTCCAAGTATGATTGTATTTTTGTCAGTTTTTGTTTTAAGATCAATAAGTAGCTGTCTTATATATTTTGGTGCTCCTTGGTTTGGTGCATATATATTAAGAATTGTTATGTCTTCTTGATTCAGTGTCCCCTTAGCCATTATGAAATGGCCATTTTTGTCTCTGAGTACTTTTCCTGTCTTGTAGTCAGCATTATCCGATATGAGTATTGCTACACCTGCTTTTTTTTGGATGTTATTTGCTTGGAGTATTGTTTTCCAGCCTTTCACTTTGAATTTGTTTTTATCCTTGTTACTTAGATGAGTTCCCTGTAGGCAGCATACAGTTGGATTTTCTTTTTTAATCCATTCTGCTACTCTGTGCCTTTTTATTGGTGAGTTTAATCCGTTTACATTTAGTGTAATTATTGATACTTGTGAGTTCCCTATTGCCATTTTATATCTTGCTTTCTGTTAGTTTTGTGTCTTGTTTGATCCTTCTCTTTTGTTTTTCTATCTTTTGTTTTTATTTGGTTGTATTCCATACATCTTTCCACTGTTGCTATCTTTTTTATCTCATGTGCTTCTGTGGTAGTTTTTTCAATGGTGGTTACCTTTGAATAATGAAAAGGGTCCCTACCCTGTTCATTGTAGCGAACTATTTTGTGAGTACTTTTGCACTCCATCGTCCTTTGCTACTGTTAATCTCCATCTTCTCCCCCTCTTTCTTTTTGTTGTTGTCACAGTTTAAATTTGGTTTTATTGTGTTCTTCTTGGAGCTTTTACTTGTGGCTCTGTTTTTTTTTGTTCTTTGTATCTGATTGGAGAACCCCCTTTAGTAATTCCTGGAGTGGGGGTTTTCTGATGATAAATTCCCTCATCTTTTCTGTATCTGTGAATGTTTTTATTTCTCCTTCATATTTGAAGGATAGCTTTGATGGGTATAGTATTCGTGGCTGAAAGTTCCTCTCTTTCAGGACTTTAAATATTGGGGTCCACTCTCTTCTAGCTTGTAGGGTTTCTGCTGAGAAATCTGATGATAATCTAATGGGCCTTCCTTTATATGTTGTATTCTTCTTTTCCCTGGCTGCCTTGAGAATTTTTTCTTTGCTGTTGGTTTGTGTCAATTTCATTATGATATGCCTTGGAGTAGGTTTGTTGGGGTTAAGAAAACTTGGAGTTCTGTTTGCTTCTTGAACTTGAGGCTTTAGTTCTTTCCACAGGCTTGGGAAGTTCTCATCTATTATTTGTTTGAGTATGTTCTCCATTCCATTTTCTCTCTCTTCTCCCTCTGATATACCTATTATTCTTATGTTATTCTTTTTGATGGAGTCAGATAATTCTTGTAGGGCTATCTCATTTTTTTTAATTTTTGAGTCTCTTTCTTCTTCTCTCTGTTGTGCCTCAAGTTGCTTGTCTTCTATTTCACTAATCCTCTCTTCTATCTGACCTGTTCTATTAGCTAAGCTTGTTACTTCGTTTTTCAGCTCATGAATTGAGTTTTTCATCTCTGTTTGATTTGTTTTTATAGTTTCAATTTCCTTGGACATATATTCTTTGTGTTCATTGAGTTGTTTTCTGAGCTCTCTAAATTGCCTTTCTGTGTTTTCTTGTATATCTCGGAGGATTTTTAGGATTTCTATCTTGAATTCTCTGTCATTTAGCTCCAAGGTTTCCAATATATTAAATTTTTTCTCCATAGATTTTTCCTCATCTAGCTGTGTTACCTCTCTTTCTTTTGTATCCATGATATTCGATTTTCTCTTCCTTAATGGCATCTGAGGGTGGTTTTGTTGATAGTATTAATGAGATTTAATAAAGAATAAAAAGTTTAAAAAAATAATAAAAAAAATCGAAAAGAGTTGTTTTTTTAAAAAAAAAATTAATAATGAAATAAAGAAAAATAAAATAAAATAAAAATTTAAAAAAAAATTAAAAAAAATTTAAAAAAAGAAATTATTCCCCCCCTCCTTTTTTCCTCTCCTCTCCTCTCCCCTCTTTCTTGATAAAATCTTGTGGTGGACTGTGAATTATAACAAACAATGCCTGTGATGTAGGGCCTGAATTGGGGAAAAGTAATAAAGAGGCAAAAAAAAAAAAAGAAAGAAAGAAAAAAGAAAAAAAAAAAAGAGCATATGGACCCACAAAAAGCAAATAAGGAAAAAATTTGGGTCAAGAATAAAATGATTTGCTTTTAGGTGTTGGTTGTCTAAGAGTTATGATGAGAGGATTAAGAGGAAAACGGAAAAATGGGGGGAAAAATTAAAAAATTACTATTGTATTTAGTGGAACAAGAACTAGATAATATGGAGAGCCAGGGATGGGAGCACTGCTAGTGAGTTAAAAAGGTGAAGTAAAAACCCCCCAAAATGCCACAAACATAAGTTTGAGTCCCAGATAAGATAATTTGTTTGTTATTGAGGTTTGAATGAGAGGAGATGTAAAGGAGAAAGGAAGAAACTAATATAGAGGGAGAAAAGAAAGAGAGAGAGAGAGAAAAAAAGAGGGAACCACTAAAAGAAGAAAAAAGAAAGGAGAGAGAGAGAGAGAGAGTTAAGGGTTTTGGAGTGCAACCCTCATAGAGAGAAAGGAAGAGAAGAGAAAAGATAATGGGAGATGTAACACTTATGGGTAGTGTAGTTCAAGGAGAGGAGAGAGTAAGACCGGTAGAGAGTTAATCAGCCAAATTGGAGGAGGAAAAAAAAAGTATCAAGAATGAAGATAAGAGAAACAAACGAACAAATATAATAAAATGGGATAGGTTATAAAGTCTGCAGATTATTCTTGATTTTGAGAGGTTATCTTCTTGCTTTTTCTTTTTTCTCCCTCTTCCTGGTCGGTGACTCTGTACCCCGGGTTTTGCCCCTTTGCCACGCTCAGGTGGAGGTTTGCAGTTGATAAGTCTCTATGGCAATGTCATGTATTGTGCTTTAGTCTCGTTGGCAGCCGATGCTCATTAGCATTTATAGGCTCCGACAGTGAGAGAGTCCGTGTTCCTGGAGCCTTTCTCCTAGTCTTTCCTTCCTCAATTAGTAGCCTGATAATCCAGCTATGGGGTTGCTGCTGCCTCTGCCTGGATAGTAAGAGGCTCAAAGAGCTGGCAACTCCCCACTCTATTTCCACTCAGCACAGGGCTCTGGGTAAGGCTCAGTCAGTCAGAGCTGCTAGCATAATCAGGCGGGCTTTCCGGCCATTCAAAGACCTCTGGCTCTGCCACTCTGTCCGGTAACACAAGCGGGCGCCCACTTCCGGGGCGCTTGGAGGAAACTCTCACTCACTGGCTGCGCGCGCAGACCAGGATATCCGGCCAGCAGTCTCACGCTCTGAGTGAAACCCCCAACCGCAGGGAAAAGTTGCAGCGTTGGAATTGAGTCTCGCTCCGTCCCCGTGCGTGGCTTTTGCAAGGCGCTGGGGCGGCCCGTGATTCCGCTTTGGCCCACACAAAGGCCCCTGACTCTACCCCTCTGTGCGATAACACGGGCGCGCACTGCCGAGGCACTCGGAGGAATCGCTCACTCCTTATCTGCGTGCGCAAACCAGGATATGAGGCCGGCCGCATTTCGCTCTGAGTGAAACACCCTCCAGTACGGAAAATCTCCACCGTTGGAATTAGTTCTCACTCCCTCCCGTGCGTGGCTTTCCCAGGGCGCTGGGGCTGCCCAGAGACTCTGCCCTCGGCCCACAGAAAGGCTTCTGACCCTGCCTCTCCGTGGGGCAACACGGGCACCCACTTCCGGGGCTTAGGAAGAAATCTCTCGCCCACTAACTGCGCACCAACCAGGAGACCGGGTAAAATGTCCGCCCCGCTTGTCTTTCTTTGTTTGGGTTTGGCGCGAGTGTTAGCTTGTATTGCCCGGGTTGCCACAGGATCAGATTTTCCTTGGCTTGGATCTCTGTGCCACAGCCTGGTTCGGCCGTTTGTGTCGCGGCCTGGATGTATTCACCCCCTTTGCCCGCCTCAGTTTCTATATTCACAGTTACCAGAGAAAGCCGCCCTGTTTAGGTTAGTGAGGAAGGCGGAGCATTTCTTACTCCCTATTTCCTTCGGGGTTTGGTTATATATTTAGCCAATTTTTCACTCAATCATACCTTTGGGTGTATTGCGAAGCATCTGGAAGCTCCAAGTATAGGTTTTTCTGTTTCTGGTTGAAGATCTTGTTGAGTTTTGGGGGAGATTTATCGGTATCGCTTCCTACCCCGCCATTACTCTCAGGTCCAGTAATTTTTTGACTAAGACTTCAGGGTTTTAAATGTACAGTATCATATCATCAGCAAATAATGATAGTTTTACTTCTTCTTTTCCAATTTGGATGCCTTTTATCTCTTCTTCTCTGATTGCTGTGGCTAGGAATTCCAGAACTATGTTGAATAAGAGTGGTGAAAGGGGGCATCCTTGCCTTGTTCCTGATCTTAAAAGGATTGCTTTAAATTTTTGCCCATTGAGTATGATGTTGGCTTTGGGTTTGTCATAGATGGCCTTTATCATGTTGAGATATGATCCCTCTATCCCCACTTTGCTAAGAGTTTTGATCATAAGTGGGTGCTGGATTTTATCAAATGCTTTTTCTGCATCTATTGATATTATCATGTGATTTTTATCTTTTCTTTTGTTTATGTGTTGAATTATATTGATTGATTTGTGAATATTGTACCAGCCTTGATTCCCCAGAATAAATCCCACTTGATCATGATATGTGATTTTTTTTCATGTATTGCTGGATCTGGTTTGGTAATATTTTGTTGAAACTTTTAGCATCTAAATTCAGCAAAAGTCATAGGGTACACCAAGGCCACCCCCACCTTCCTGGGGTCTGCCGACCCTTGTGGTGTAGCAGGGGTTTCTGGGAGTCACCAGTGTGGATCAAGTAGAGTTCATCAAACTAAAACAGATAAAGACTTGGCTTTGTGGAGGAAGGGCTCTATACAGGAACTCTGACACCTGCCAGGCATGTGGGGAAAAATGGACCTTGCTCTAAAGCCATACAACTCAGTCTCTCTCTGTGTAGTTCTCTGGCACCCCATGGGTTTGCTTTGGTTTCCTCGAACATTTTTCAAGAAAGACTACCTTGTGGGCCCAGGCTGGTTGCATCCAGCAGATTACTGTGCAAGATGTGGACTTTTCAGGGCAGGTTCCCAGGGAGTCAGCAGGGTGGGGTTAGTGCATCTCTCCCGGCTGCTACCATATAGAGGGGATTGCTTGATCCAGGAAAGATGGTGCCTATGGGTGGTATAGGAGAGGGACTCAGCACAAGAACATTGCCAGTCATCCCTCCAGCCCTTTCTCTGAAGCCACACAATTCAATCTCTCCCTAGACTACTCTGGTACTCTCTGAGCTGCTGTTCCTCCACCAGAGTTCAGGGTGAGTGTCTGTGAGCAAGATTTTGTGCACTGGCCCTTTAAGAGGGCATCAGGGTTTCCAGTTGTCTTCCATATCACCCTGGTGGATAAAATTCTGCTGATTTTCACAGCCAGGTGTTACATGGGCTCTTCTTCTTGACATTGGTGTTCTAGGCTAGAGAGGTCAGCACAGGGCTGAGACATTTCACTCCTCAGTAAGGAATCTCTGCAGCTGAGACATCCCTTCAGATTCTCAACCATGGCACATGTGGGGTCAGCCCTTTCCATGTCTCCACCCTTCCTACTAGTCTCTATATGGCATCTTCTTTAAATATTTTATTGTAAGACTTCTGTTCAGCTAGCCTTCAGATGTCTATTCATGTTGGTTGTTCCATAATTTAGTTGTAATTTTGATGTGATCATGTGAGGAGGTGAGTGTAACCGTCACTTACTCTGCCAACATCTTGGCCTCTCTTTGGTATAATTTTAATCTTTTCAACTTTATGTGGTCTGTCTGGAGAATGTTCAGTAAACACTTGAGAAGCATGTGGATTCTGTTGTTGCTGACTGGCATGTTTTACAGAGCTGTAGGGTCTGTTAGGTCCAGTTAGATTATAGTGTTCAGTTTCCTATTTTCTTGCTAATTGTTTTATCCATTATTGAAAATGAAGTGTTAAAGTCTCCAATATTTATTGTTAAACTGTTAATTTCTCTCTTCAATTTTGTCAGTTTTGTTTCATGTATTTCAGGGTCTGTGATTAGGTGCATATTATGCTTACAGAAAGAGCTGGTTGGGACAAGTTAGTCATCTTTATTTTATTTTCTCTAAAATCTCTTTGTTGAAAATACCAGCAATGACATAAATTAAAAACTCAGAAATATTGGGTGAAAACAAATCCTTAGTGATACCAGCCCCACCTTTAGTTCCTCTAAGTCATTTATTAGTGAGACTGTCATGATTATTATTATTATTATTATTGATTCTCAGAAGGGGGAGAGAGAGAGAGAGAGAGACAGAAAGGGAGAGAGATGAGAAGCATGAACTCAGAGTTGTGGCCCTTTTGTTATCATTGCTTCTCATATATGCTTTGACTGGGGGGATCAAACCGAGCCAGTGACCCCTTGCTCAAGCCAGCAACCTTTGACCTTAGGAGCATGTCAATGGTCCTGTGCTCAAGCCAGCAACCCTGCACTGAAGCTCGCAGGCCCATGCTCAAGCCAAGAAGCCCATGTTCAAGCCAACGACCTTGGGATTTCAAACTAGGGACCACAACATCCCAGGTCAACACTCTATCCACTGTACCACCATCAGTCAGGTTAGACTGTCTCTTCTCGAGAATCATATTCACAGTGGTCAGTTGCCATAACATCCCACCAATGTCCCCTTACTGCCTTACTAATGGTATTCCAGAATGTCCTTTTATGAGGTCACACATTCTGAGTTCCAGATTTCTTGGAGACAAGGACCACAAACACCTCAAAGAGCAAGCTTCCTCTGGAAAGGCAGTGGGTGTGTTCCCAGCTGTAATCTAGTAATGGTGATTCCCTCAATTTACAACAAGGCTTCTACTGTCAAATGTTTGGCCCCTCTTCCTGTGTCAAGCCTGTTTTTCTAGTAATGCCAGAGGCAGTACTCAGTTACTGAGGCTTCTCTTTAGTAGGTACTACTTAGTAGTTTTAGTAGGTATGACAATGCCCTTCCAGAATTTAAGTTGGGGAGTGCTATAAAGTAGACAATATAAAGTATAAGCTGTAGCTTTTAAGAACACTTTAATAGTCTTTCCTTTTCACTCTTCCGTTGAAATGCAGTATTTGTCGTAAACTCAATGCCTATAGAAGTTTGTCTTGATTATTATGGCTCTCTAGTATGCTTCTGAAATGTCTTGGATGAAGTCTCTCATTGTCTCTCAACCTTTTCTTTGCTTTTCTCAGAAATTTTCTCTTCTACATGATCTTTAGAATCTAAGATGGCTCGCTAAAAATCTTATTAAATTGTTTTTATTTTGTAGATCAATATGTGTGGGGGGGGGGAGGAGAGAAATCTATACCTCTAAAACATTGAGTCTTTCCAAACATTATAATTTTATCTTTTCAATTAGGTGTGCCTTTTAAGATATCTTTCAGAAAATTTTATAGTGTTCTTTTAAATCTTAGATTTTTTTCACAGATCAATTCTTAGGTACTTAGTTTCTTGATGTCTAAATGATATATGTATCTTTAATGATGTTTTCTTATTGGATTTTTCAGATACATGAGAATTTTTCATTTATGCATTTCTTATATGGTTTTCTTACTAAAATGTCTTTTTTTTTTCTTTTTCAAGTTGAGAGGAGGGGAGATAGAGAGACAGCCTCTCAGTGAGCCTTGACCAGGATTCTCCTGGCAATCCCCATCTGGGGCAGATGCTCTGCCCATCTGGGGCCATGCTCGCAACTGAGCTAATTTTAGTGCCTGAGATGGAGGCTCCACAGAGCCATCCTCAGCACCTAGAACCAATGCACTTGAACCAACTGAACCATGGCTGCAGGAGGGGAATATATAGAGAGAGAGCAGAGAGACAAAGAGAAGCAAGAAGGGGAGGAGAAGCAGATGGGCATTTCTCCTGTGTGCCCTGACCAGGAATTGAACCTGGGACATCCACACACTGGGCTGATGCTCTACCAGAGTCAACCGGCCAGGGCCTAAAATGTTTTTGTTTTCTTTTTTAATTAGATTTTTTCACCACAATTGTGTGTGTGTGTGTGTGTGTGTGTGTGTGTGTGAGAGAGAGAGAGAGAGAGAGAGAGAGACAGATAGGAACAGACAGACAGGAAGGGAGAGAGATGAGAAGCATCAGTTCTTCTTTGCAGCACCTTAGTTGTTCATTGATTGCTTTCTCATATGTGCCTTGACTGGGGGATACAGCACAGTGAGTAACCCCTTGCTCAAGCCAGAGACCTTGGGCTCGACCTTAAGCTTCAAGACAGTGACCTTTGGGCTCAAGCCAGTGACCATAGGGTCATGTCTATGATCCCACACTCAAGCCAGATATCCCACATTCAAGCTGGTGAGCCCTCACTCAAGCCAGATGGACCCGAGCTCAAACTGGTGATCTCGGGGTTCTCTGCATCCCAGTCCAACACTCTATCCATAGTGCCACTGCATGGTCAGGCTAAATAAGATTTTTTCAAAGAACAGTTTTAGGTTTACAGAAAATGTTGGCAGAAAGTGGAGAGTTCCCATCTATCTCCCTCTCCGGGTCACATCAGATACACTATTATTAACATCTTTTATTAATGTGGTATATTTATTACAATTCACGAGCCGCTATTACATTATTTTAAACTACAGTCAATAGTTTACATTAGGGTTCACTCTGTTTTTGTACAGTTGTATGGGCTTTAACAAATGTGTCTACCATTGCAGTACCACACAGAATAGCTTTTCTGCTTTAAAAATCCCCTGTGCTCCACCTTCCAAATCACTGGCAAACCCGATTTATTATTATTGGTTATAGCTTTGCCTTGTCCAGAATGCCATATAGTTGGAATCATACAGTGTGTAGCCTTTCCAGACTGGCTTCTTTCACTTAGCAGTTTGCATTTAAGACTAAAACCTCATTTTAACTTGTAAGAGCTTTTCAATTTGTTTCATCATATTTTGGAAAGATCTATCATTTGCAAAGACAGACAGCTTTGTTTTACTATAACTTTATATAATATAATAATTATAAACCTCATTCTTTGTCCCAGTTTTCTGAGTGGGAGAATAATAATGCAAATTCTGCCCTGGCCGGTTGGCTCAGCGGTAGAACGTCGGCCTGGCGTGCGGGGGACCCGGGTTCGATTCCCGGCCAGGGCACATAGGAGAAGCACCCATTTGCTTCTCCACTCCCACTCCCCTCCTTCCTCTCTGTCTCTCTCTCTTCCCCTCCCGCAGCCAAGGCTCCATTGGAGCAAAGATGGCCCGGGCGCTGGGGATGGCTCCTTGGCCTCTGCCCCAGGCGCTAGAGTGGCTCTGGTCGTGGCAGAGCTACACCCCGGAGGGGCAGAGCATCGCCCCCTGGTGGGCAGAGCGTTGCCCCTGGTGGGCGTGCCGGGTGGATCCCAGTCGGGCGCATGCGGGAGTCTGTCTGACTGTCTCTCCCCGTTTACAAAGCTTCAGAAAATAAATAAATAAATAAATAAATAAATAAATAAATAAATAAATAAAAATAATGCAAATTCTAATAGTTTTGATTGTATTATCATTTCTTGTAGCATTTCACCACTTAAAGATGTTTATTCTAGGATCTTCATTGATGTCATTAGTTATGGTAAATGTCTTCTCTTCCTACACTTCTAAAATCTGGGGAGTCAGGAATGAAATGACTTGCTAAGGGATAACATTTCAGCATCTGTTGAAATAAATACACTCTTTTACTTAAAAAAAATCAGTTTCTTTATTATTAACTATATTCCCTATACTGTATAGTCAGTAATATTGTAACAACTACAGTGTGTCCGTAAAGTCATAGTGCACTTTTGACCGGTCACAGGAAAACAACAAAAGACGATAGAGACGTGAAATCTGCACCAAATAAAAGGAAAACTCTCCCAGTTTCATACTTATTCAGTGCAGTTTGATGTGGGCTCATGCATAGATTTTTTAGGGCTCCTTATGTAGCTATCCCGTATAGCCTCTACAGACTTGTCACTGACTGATGGCCTACCAGAATGGGGTTTCTCAACCAAACTGCTGGTTTCCTTTAACTGCTTATTCCACTGAGTAATGTTATTCCTATGTGGTGGCACTTTGTTATAAATGTGCCAATACACGTTGCACTTTGTCACAGATTCGAATTTAGCGAGCCACAGAACACATTGAACTTTCCTCTGTACCATCCACATCTCTACTGGCATGGTCTTGGGTTGCTCCGCTGTATACACGGTGTTACATCATCATCTATGCATGCGCACATGCTGCCATATCATCCTACAGAAACTGGGAGGGTTTTCCTTTTATTTGGTGCAGATTTCACATTTCTATTGTCTTTTGTTGCTTTCCTGTGACCCGTCAAAAGTGCACCATGACTTTACGGACACACTGTACGTGTAGTGCTAGCTGGGTATTAAATTTATCAAGTGGATCACTTCATAAATTATACAGATGTCTAATCATTATGCTGTGCAACTAAAGATAATATAAAATAATACTGAATATAATCTATAACTGAAAAATAAAAATTCAGTTCATTTAGATCATTACAGTGATGGGTTTTGCTAATGCTGAACTGTCTTTTTATTTCTTGGTATACCTATTTGTCCCTGCCATTGTTTTCTTCTCCTTCTGCACCCCAAAAGGCAACCCTGTGTCATGAATGGAGAGCAGTCTCTCTCATTTCCCCTTCCTCTTAGTTCCCAGGAAGCACTAATTTACTTTCTGTCTCTGTGGATTTGCTTGTTTTGGATAATTTGTGTTAATGTAACATTGATTTCCACATGATGAACCAGGAACCCACTTAGTCAGGGTGTAAAACCCTTTTAATATGTTGCTGGATTTGGTTGCTAGCATTTTGTTAAGGATTTTTCTATCTATATCTATAAGGGGAATTAGTCTGTTCTTGGGTTTTTTGTAATGCTTTGTTAGACTGTTATCAAAGCCTCACAGAATGAGTTAGAAAGTGTTTCCTACTCTTCTACTTTTTGAAAGACTTTGAGGAAGATTGATGTTAATTCTTCTTTAAATATTTGGTAGAATTCACCAGTGAAGCCACATGGTCCTGGGATTTTCTTTGTTGAGAAGTTTTTGACGGCTGATTCAGACTCCTTAACTTGTTATTGGTCTGTTCAGATTTTCTATTTATTCATGATTGTTTTTTGTAATTTGCATGTTTCTATTAGTTTGATCTTGGTTAACTAATTTGTTGACATACAATTATTCATAGTTGGCCCTGGCCACTTGGCTCAGTGGTAGAGCATCAGCCCAGTGTGTGGAAATCCTAGGTTCGATTCCCGGCCAGGGCACACAGGAGAAGTGCCCATCTGCTTCTCTACCCTTCCCCCTCTCCTTCCTCTCTCTCTTCCCCTCTCTCAGCCAAGGCTCCTTTGGAGCAAAGTTGGCCTGGGTGCTGAGGACGGCTCCATGGCCTCCACCTCAGGCACTAGAATGGCTCCAGCTGCAATGGAGCAATGCCTCATATGGGCAAAGCATCACCCCCTGGTGGGCATGCCAGGTGGATCCCTGTCAGGTGCATGCAGAAATCTGTCTGACTAACTCCTCACTTCTAACTTCAGAAAAATACAAATAAGTAAGTAAATAAATAAATAAATAAATAAATAAATAAATAAAATTATTCATACTATGCTTTTATTACTTATTTCAGTGAAATCATTAGTAATGGCCCCACTTTTAATTTTTAATGTTAGTCATTAGAATGTTCTCTTCCTTTCTGTTGTAATCAGTCTAAAGATTTTTCAGTTTTAAAAATCTTTTCAAGAACCCAAATATTGAGCTTGCTGAACTGAGGTGCCATTTTTCTCTCCACCAGCATTATGGTGCCGTGACTCGAATACTCTTACCTAGACACGGATTGTCTTATCGTGGTGTAATACAGCAGGATTCCAGAAAATCCCACCCCGGACCACCTTGCAGACCCAGACCTGTATACTAGGTGCATATTCTGCTCCACCTACTGCTTGCTGTGCATTGGGTGAATTTGATGAATTTCTTGGAATTCCAGACCCACCTATTTTAAAGAGACTGATTTTCCTTTAGCTGTTTTAGTTTCTTTTAATCCTTGAGGTGGAGCTAAATGTTAGGGTGAGAGAACCTAGGCTAAAGATAAAGGTTGAGATAACTAAGGACAAAGGGATAAAATGGGTGGCTGATTTTGAACCTTGGCTTTTCTATTGGAACTACTTTCTGAGGGTCTGAACAAAACCTTTTGCTAGGTAAATGAGAGCCTGAAATCATTTGGATCTGAAGATAAGGGGCACTTCCTCCCTCCAGGTCCTATCTCAGACACTCTTGCCTGACCTGTGGTGGTGAAGTGGAGAGAGTGTCAGCCTGGAACACTGAGGTCACAGGTTCAAAACCCTTTGCTTGCCTGGTCAAAACACATATGAATGCTTCTCACTCCCTCCCCACCCACCCCCTAAAATCAGTAAATAAAATTAAAAAAGAAATCTCAGACATTCTTAGGTGACTAAGGCTCTTTGTGGAGTTCTCTGAGGGCACCCCTCTCAACATGCACAAGCCCCATAGGGAATTCCAACTCAACTGTAATTAAATAATTAACTCGTCCAGGGACATGCACATAAGGGTTGGTTACCTAGTGCTCTCAGTCCTCAAGGCTGTATTAGAGAGCCAGAAAAAGAAACTGAGACATGTAAGAGAATTTGAGGTGACTCTGGAAGTGGCAGTATCTTGAAGCTCAACCCACAAGCAGCACACTTTAACCCATTACACAATATCCCTAGAAATGTGTTCAGATTCTATAGATATCAAAATAAAACTAAAATTGACATGGGAAATCATGTCTCCAAGCCTGGAAACTCCCACAGCCCAGGTTTCATTAATGCTTTGTGAGGCAGTCCAGATAGCCAGAACAACTGGAAAAGGGAAACTGAGACAGTTAAATGGCCAAGCAGTTTATAGCTACCTAGTTAATGATACTTAAGAGTGAAAGGTTTACACTCTTTCCCAACCAGAGGGTCAATAGTTTAAATCAGTGGTAGTCAACCTGGTTTCTACCACCCACTAGTGGGCATTCCAGCTTTCAGGGTGGGGGTAGCGGAGCAACCAAAGTATAAATAAAAAGATAGATTTAACTATAGTAAGTTGTTTTATAAAGATTTATTCTGCCAAACTTAGCAAAAATCCGACATAAAGTACTTGGTAAGTAATTATTATTATATGCTTTAACTTGCTATAACTCTTCTTTATAAATTTTATAAAGTAAAGTTACTTCCCTACTTTATAAATCACCATTACTCTGGAACCGCTGGGCGGTTAGAAAATTTGACTACTAACAGAGATACAAAAGTGGGCGGTAGGTATAAAAAGGTTGACTGCCCCTAGTTTAAATCATCCTACTCTGGGAGATAGATAGCAGAAATC
The DNA here is from genome assembly GCF_036850995.1 of Saccopteryx leptura. Lineage (NCBI taxonomy): Eukaryota > Metazoa > Chordata > Mammalia > Chiroptera > Emballonuridae > Saccopteryx > Saccopteryx leptura. Next base: position 180,801,267 of record NC_089507.1, read on the forward strand.
CAATTAAGTGCCATTTTCCAACCACAACCAAGGATAGATGAAGAAAATAAATCTCATTTTGGTTCATCAACATAAAGCTGATGAATATTCTTTTGGGTTTATCTCCCAAGAACTCCCCTAAAACCCCAGCCTTTAATACCCCCAAAATGAAGGTCATAGCATGTGCTCTCCATACCAGGACCACACCTGTGCCTTTTTTCTTCCTCCTCTTCTTCCCCTTCTCCCTCTCCTTCCTTCATGGGCATGCATCTCCTAAACTTTAAGGGTCCTCACAAGACTTGCAACCAGGGGAGCAGTGGGCAGTGACAGCTTATGCTGGGCTAACCCCCTGGACCTGCCTCCAAAGTCCCCTTTTCTGTGACTCCCCAGGGAGCCAAAGCAGCTCCCCCACCCCCAGGCTCTCCTGTTGCTTTTTCCATCCTAAATCCTTAGTTATTGCACTGTCCCCAGCTTTACTCAACATACTATCACCATTAAAAAAAAAAAAAAAACCTTTTCAAATAACCAGCTTTTGGTTTTATTGATTTTCTTTATTGATTTCTATTATCTACATTAATTTCCACTCTAGTCTTTATTATTGCTTTTCTCTTTTCTTCAGGTTGAGTTTGCTCTTTTTGTAGTTTCCTAAAATCAAAGTTTAGGTTATTGATTTGAGATCTTTTTTTAATGTAGGTAATTTAAAGCTATACATTCCCTTCTAAGAACTACTTTTTCTGCATCCCATGTTTTCAAATATCATGTTTTCATTTCACTTATCCCAAAGCAATTAATTTTGCTATTGAAGAATCATTGGTTTGGTTTTAATCTAAATTAGTTTTGATCTTTAAGCTTTTAAAATAAAATCAACCAGAAGGCAAAGGTGTAAGGGAAATAATTTTGAATCACTTTTTTTTTTTCGAGTGAGAGGAAGGTAGATAGTGAGACAGACTCCTGCATGCACTCCGACCAGAATCCACCTGGCACCCCCATCTAATGCTGATGCTTGAATCAACCGAGCTATCCTCAGCGCTTGGGGCTGACTCTCAAACCAATAAAGCCACCTGGCTGTGAGAGGAAAAGAGAGAAAGAAGTGGAAGAGGAAGGGGAAGAGGAAGCAGGGGAGAAGCAGATGGTAGCTTTTCATGTGTGCCCTGACCAGGGCTCAAACCCAAGACCTTTGGGCTCCAGCCAGCAACCATAGGGTCATGTCTATAATCCCACACTCAAGCCAATTATCCCGTGCTCAAGATGGTGAGCCTGCACTCAAGCCAATAAGCCCATGCTCAAGATGGCAACATCAGGGTTTCATACCTGGGTCCTCAGCATCCAAGGCCGATGCTTTGTCCACTGCACCACCACCTAAAGCAAGGGCCCCTCCTGGGGGCAGGCCCAGGGAAGCCTGGACAATTCATGTCTAATGCCAATATTTAGCAGATTTGTATAAAATATTTTGTTTTCATAGCACTTCAGAAGAAAAATACAGCATATCATTATGTTTAAAAACCATCTTTCTGAACCATTATGAAAGAAAAAAATCACATGAGCTATATCCAAAGAAATTTAGTGTTTGGACAAAAGCTGGCATAGAACTTACATATAAGAAACTGCATTCTGGGATAAATTTGAATTTAAAAAATATGTTTAGGGGCCACATTGGAAGAAAACCTGGCACAGGACTTATGTCTAATAAACCTCACAATATTAGTAATTTTTTGAAAAACATTTTCTTTCTTTTTTTTTTCATGGACATTTTCAAAGAACAATTTTGCACAGAACTTACCCCAAACACCACAATTTGAGAACATCTGGATGAAATACCACATTTTTAGGCCACTCTAGTACTGGTAGAAAATCTGGCATAGGAATTACTGTGTCTAAGAACTCCAAAAACCAATTTGAGCCAATTTTTAAAATCAAGTTTCCAGGCCATTTGGAAGATATTTCTTTTCATTGGACTTATGTCCAAAAGATGCCAAGATTTGAGAAAATTTAGATGAGAAATCACATTTCCTGTATATTTTAGAAAAAATATCTATTGTAGGACCTACTTCCAATAAAGCCCCCAAGTTTGAGCAGATTTGGTTGAAAACATCACAATGCCAGGGCATCTAGGGACAAATATTTGGCATATGATTTATTTACCAAACTCCACTATTCATATGAAATTGGATATTAAAAATCATGTTTTTTGTCCATTTGGAGAATGTGCACTTTCCAAACCAATGATTTGAATAAATTTGGATGGAAAAGGGTATTTCTTGATCATTTTGTGAAAATAATTAGCATAGAATTTATAACCACAGCACTCTAACATTTTCAGCAAAGATATAAAAAATCCCATATTTGAGTCATCTTAGAAAAATCTGGCATAAAAATTATTCTCAAAAAAACCAAAGACATTGAATTTGGGTAAAATATTAATTTTTCAAGACCAGTGTGCTATGTATTACAGTCAGAAAATCCCACATGCCAATTTGGATGGAAAAAAAATGTCTTCCTGGGCCATTTTAGAAGAAATATCAGGTGTGTTAAGTTTAGGTGCAAAAATTAAACTTTAAATTAATTTTGTGTGTGTGTGACAGAGAGAGAGAGAAGGACAGATAGGGACAGATAGGAAGGGAGAGAGATGAGAAGCATCAATTCTTCATTGTGGCAACTTAGTTGTTCATAGATTGCTTTCTCATATGTACATTGATGGGGTCAGGGGGCTACAGCAGAGTGAGTGACCCCTTGCTCAAGCCAGTGACCTTGGGCTCAAGCCAGCGACCTTGGGTTCAAGTCGGCGACCTCGTGGTTTCGAACTTAGGTCCTCTGTGTCCTAGTCTGACTCTCTATCCATTGCACCACCGCCTGGTCAGGCTAAACTTTTATTAAAAATTGCATTTTCTGTGCTATTTTGGAAGAAAATTCTGCTGTACGGTTTTTGATCAAGAAACTCCAGATTGATTGGTGTAGCTTAAACAAGTTTTGAAATTGAGAAGTGTAAGTCCTTTGACTTAGTTCCTCTAAAAATGTGTTCTATTGCTTCTTTTAAACCTAAAACAGCACACTGGATGTAGTGTTCATACACTGTTTCTCCTACTGATTACTCTTGGGAGAGTCTCTCATTTAAGTACACTGCTTATTCTCTGACAAGATAACATACTGCATGGTTGGCTTTTACTTAATGAGTTCTTCTATCGGAGCACATTTTTTCTTTACTAAAATTTGAAAATACTACTGCACTAAAAATACAAGCCATTTTGCACATAAATATGTATAGCTATAGAATAAATTCCATTAAGTGAGATTTGGGGCTCAAGGGGGATATAATTTTTAACTTTGGTAGAAATCACCTAGTTGTCCACCATAAGGCTTGTACCAATTTATATTCCCAAGATTAATCATATGTGTGTATCTGTTTCCAGGCTATAACAGTATGTTTTCAAATTTTGTAATTTTGCCAACCTGGTATCTGTGTGGTTTTCGTTTATATTTTTAATGATATTAAGGACATTTTCAAATGAAAGGATTTCCTTATACCGTGATCTGAGTCTGATCAGTCTATTTTTTTGTTGCATCTGTTTTTAAAATCCCATGTCTAGAAATGCTATGCAGTCCCTTAGTGATAGGGACTGCAGTTTTCTCCTCCAGTTTACCTTCTGTTTTGGCTGAAGGTGTGGGTTGCCTTGCAGAATTTATTTTTCTGTTGCCAACCTTGACCAATTTTCATCATGGCTTCAAAATTTGAGTCCCAGTTAGAAAAGTCAGTCCTGTTATAAAGGTGTTACAATTATATCATCACTCACAGTTCCGTAGGTTGACTGAGCTCAGCAGAGTGGTTCTCATTTGAGATCCTAAGGTTTGACAGAATGGGACTTCCAAGATGGCTCAATCATATGACTGGGGTCAATGTTCACTATTGGCTAGCTCAGCTAGGGCTGCTGACCAGAGTGCCTCTATGAGGCCTTCCTGCGTGGCTTTAGGTTTTCGCAGCATGCAGCAGGTTCAAAGAGTAGAAGCTCTAAGGCTTCTTGTGAACTAGTAGCCGAAGTCCCATATTATTACTTATCCTACATTCTACTGATCAAGCAAGTCACTAAGGCCAGCCCAGATTCCTGGGAAGGGAAACCAGTCTCTGTGTCATCGTATATATTTGAGATTATATGAAAAGAAATTGATGATAGTGTTGGGGACTATCTCCACAGTTCACCCTCTGAACACCAAACTTCGTGTCCATCCATATATACTCATCCCTAAGACTCCCCAAAGTCTTATCCCATTATGGCATTGCCTCAAAGTTTAGGACCTTTTTATTTGAATCAGGTCAAGGTGTGGATGATGCCTTATCTGAAGACTTGGGACTAAAGCATATCTCACATTCAGTGTTGATTCAGGGGTAGGATAACTACAATAAATGCTTCTGTTAAAAAAAAATAGAGAAATAGCATACATACAGCAGGTGCTGGTTCGTAGAATTTATGAAATTCAGCTGGGCACATGCCACCAGTACTGCCCCTGGGAGTGGTTCTCCATAGCTTTTGTGTATACAGTTATTTCTTTTCTACAAGAAATCACCCGTTTGCAGCTTCATATATTTCTTAGCCTGTCTATCATCCCTAAGGTGTTTTTCTATGTGCTTTTCAGACTAAGCTATTTTTATTGCAAATGTCAAGGTTTTCCCGTGGCTCTTATTGAAGTTCATTTCATCAGATGAAAGGATATCTACAAAGCTCTTCAAATCAAGCCCCTCTTAAGTTTGGGTTGAGGGTCAAGGTGCTATAGGATGATATCCTTAAAATTCATAGAGATAATTTTGTGTAGTTGAGAGGGGTCTAGGAACTGCACACTTAAATCTTCTGTAGTCTTTAAAAAGGATATTATACCCACATCCTTGAGATAATCATTATCTTAAAGGCCACTTGTTGTGGGCAAAACCTTTGGATGGAAACACAATGGAAGAGGTATGATAGAGAATCTTTAAACATGCATGGTTGAATATCTTTAGCTTTGTAATTAGAGAACTACTGCATGTGTGCGGCTAAGGGACTGCAGACCAGTTGTTAGATGGCTGGCATGGAGACTGGGCCTGAGATGGAGTGCTAAGAGCATGACTGTAAGTTCTACACCCTCATATTATAGGGCTAATTTGGGAATGTGGCTTCAAGAGTCTTACCCCGTTATTGGAGGGCTGAGGAGAGAACGTGGTTCAAGGCCATTATATTGTGAGTACCGATGAGGAGGTATAGAGAGGGGTGGTCTGATATGGGTGTGATTGGAGACCCAAGGCTCTGAGATGAAGGAATTGTTAGGTCAGAGCTGAAAGATCCCTGGGAATGGAGCGCTGGGGACAATGTATTGTTAAAGAGGCTCCATGACGGCAGAGCTGGGGACTAAAGCCCAACAAAAGCAAGAAAGGTGGTCAGGAGATGATTCAGCAAAAATAACAGACATCTGAGAGCTAAGGGGAGAAATGCAAGGAGGGGAGCTGTCACAGAAGCCAAGGAGAGGGCAATCCTGACGAAGGGGACTGCAGAGGAAGGTGTATTTTCCGGAAGAAGCCCGGAAGGTCTCCTCTCCTCACCTGAAATTCCTGAAACAGCTCCTAAATGTTCTCCCTGCACAAGGGACCAGACTTTCTAATAAGTAAACTTGTAACTCAGTTCTTATGTCTCCCAAGAAATTGAATTCTTGTAGAATAGTGGACTTAGGAGTTCAAGATACCTGTACCGCTCCTTAATACCTACCTTCATAGATGAGGAAATGAGGTACACAGCCAAGGTTAGAGATTTGTGAAGAAGCAAAGTTTATTAGAACAAAGGCCACAAAACTAAGACTTGGTGTGAAGAAAGTAAACTAAGCCAAATATTCTTTGCCTGCTTTATGTAATGCATTTTTCTATTCCATTTCATAAGAGTGTAAAAAATTTGGTTATATGTCCTCTCCACCATCTTCACTTTCACAGAGAGTGTAACAGGTTGGAAGATTGTCCCAAATAGGTCTCAGAGTCAGTCTGGAGTGGCAGTTTGTGGTGGAGAGATTGCATCCTCCTGTTCGTTGAGGTGAGACATCTAGCTAAAGCCTTGCCCACATGTCCTAACACCTACAGCTTCTCCTCCTGGTGTGTCATCTGATGTAAGATGAGGTATGACTGCTGGATAAAGCCTTGGCCACACTCTCTGCACACACAGGGCTTCTCTTTCGAGTGTACCCATTTATGCACGATTAAAGCTGACTTATTGCTAAAGCCCACTCCGCACTGCCTACACACATAAGGCTTCTCCCGCGAGTGTTTCCTCTTGTGCCTGATGAGGCCTGCCTGGTGACTGAAGCCTCGCCCACACTCCCTGCACACATACGGCTTTTCCCCTGAGTGTGTCCTCTGGTGTGCAATGAGGTTTGACTTCTGGCTGAAGCCTCGCCCGCACTCCTCACACACCATGGGCCTTTCCCCTGAGTGTGTCCTCTGGTGTCTGATGAGATTGGACTGCTGGCTGAAGCCTCGCCCACACTCCTTGCACATGATGGGCTTATCCCCTGAGTGTATGTTCTGGTGTCTGTTGAGGTGTGACTTCAGACTAAAGCCTCGCCCACACACTCCACACACATAAGGCTTCTCCCCGGTGTGTGTCCGCCTGTGTGAGATGAGGGTGGAATTCTGGCTAAAGCTATGCCCACACACGCCACACACATAAGGCTTCTCCTTGGAGTGTGTCCTCTGGTGGTTGACAAGGGTTGTCCTCTGCCTAAAGCATCGCCCGCACTCCTTGCAGGCGTAAGGCTTCTCCCCTGAGTGCGTTCTCTGATGTGAGATGAGGTTTGACCTGTCACTGAAGCCCAGTCCACAGTCACTGCACACGATGGTCTTCTCCTCTAAGTGTGTCCTCTGGTGTCTAACGACGGCTGACTTCTGGCTAAAGCCTTTCCCACACTCCCGGCACACATAGGGCTTCTCCCCCGAGTGTGTCCTCTGGTGTATGATGAGGTTTGACTTCTGACTGAAGCCTCGCCCACATTCACTGCACACATATGGCTTTTCGCCCGAGTGTGTCCTCTCGTGTATGATGAGTGTTGACTTCCGGTTAAATCCTCGTCCACACTCTCTGCACACGATAGGCTTCTCCCCCGAGTGTGCCTTCTGGTGCCTGGCAAGGCTCTTCTTTAGACTGAAGCCCTTCTCACACAGCCCGCACATGTACGGCTTCTCTCCTGAGTGGATCCTCTGGTGACTCAGCAGGTTTGTCATCTTGCTGAAGCCCAGTCCGCACTCTCCACAATTGACTGTTCCAAACCCTAAGACCTCTATCCTCTTCAACAAGTTGTCTGTTTCCTCAGGACTCCCCATCTGAGCAGGGCTGGCCTCCATTTCCACCCCTCTTACGCCATTCTTAGAGCTGGCTGGCTGCCTTTGGGGTGGCTTGGGGAATGCTGCTAAAGGTCTTTTCTTTGTCTTTCCAAACAATGGCTTGGCTCCTTCTCTCTCCTGACCTTCTGCTTTATCACCCCAGGAACTGGAATCAGAGGCCTGTCGCTGCTTTCCCTGGTCTCCTGGGCACAGATCCCCTTGCAGGATGTGATTTTCTGCACACAAGCACGGGAAGATCCATGGAGGATGATTACACAGCACGTGCTGCAGGTGGAAGCTCTGGCTAGAGAAATCCGGAGGGCAGAAAGCACACAGGGGAAGTTCCGGCTGGGGCTCTCCTGCAGAGGAAGGAGTCTGAGTCAGAACTGAGACGAGTGGGGCAACCCGGGTAATTCTGCTGAGTCTGACAGCAAGACTCAATTCTCTGCTCTTCAAATGCTTAAAATTTAAGTGTACCCAAACAAGATCTTCCCTCGCATGACCACTTTTCCAGCCATCGCAACATCTTCCATTAGAATCTAGAAAACCCTCTCCTAAACCTATTCTATGTATCAGATTGTTAAATCATCACAGGCAGTTTCGGCTCTGTAAGTAAGACCAACACTCAACAGTCTTCCCCCCATGCCATTACACTGATCTTCTAATGCACAGCCACCCACACTAATATAAACTATGTCCACAAGTGTTTTCTTGGAGAGATATCTAACCAGAGGACCCATGTGGAAATGTCATGTTGTTTCCTATTTCCCTACAAAGACAAATGGATAAATTGAGAGTAGCCATTCAGACTGAAGAACTCCTGTGTAAAAAGCAGCACAAAAAAGTGGTTAAAGAGATCACGTGGGAAATGATTGAACTATTTCCCCACTCACTAATAGACATTTATTCGAGGATTACTTTGTGCAAGAGTTCCTACAAGGCAGGCATTTTCAGCAATGGGCAACACTGTGGCAAGATGTGCTCCTTCCTAGTGCTCTGGACCAATTCAAGCCCTGATGATTTCCAAAATTAATCTAAATAAAAGTTTCCCCAGAAATCAATATAAGGAAAAATATTCTTCTTGTAGTATCTGTTCTGTAGGAGATGTTTCATCACAATTGGTTCTAGTCAGCCAAAGGCAGGACATGACCACACAATTTGAAAAACCAGATACAGACCTTACTGGATCCACCTGAACACTCATGCCTTGATCAATGAACTGAAAATTTAAAAACCAACTGTGTATCCCTCTACATTCCAGAATCAGTCCATCCTATATAAAATGTTGCTGTATTTGGAGGTAGGGTCTTTAAAGAGATAGTTAAGTTTAAAAGAACTCAAAAGGGTAGGACCCATTATATAAGTGACATCCTTGCAAGAGAAAGAAGAGACAGTAGAAATGTGTATGCACAGAGAAAGGGCCATGCAAGGTCACAGTAAGAAGGAAGCCATCTGCAAGCCAAAAGGAGAGGCCTCCTGAGCAACCAAACCAGCTGACACATGGACTGTCCAAGAACTCTGAGCTTCCAGAACTGTAAGAAAATGAACTTCTGCTGTTCTCCCGCCTTCTCTGTGGTATTATGTTTTGGCAGCCTTTACTTCCTTTGCCTCTACCTTTCCTATCTCTATAGTCAAGCACCCATGCATCTGCCCCTCAGTAAGTCCCGTGAAACTTATCAGTGAGTACAGTAATGTGGAAGGGTCACAGTCCCTATTATAAAAGACATTTGGTTTGGAAGAAATGTAGTACCAGGTACATGCTTCTGCTTAAAGTAGAACACCCAAATCACATTATTCTTATTTAAAAATAAAAGGATGAACATAGAAATACTAAATCAAAAATAAAAATAATACACAAGAAAGTGAGTGATAAGACTAACCAGAAAGGAAAGTTAAAAGGAGTATCATATGGAAAAAGAGAATTTTAATGTTAAAAACTTCATTAATAAATGAGAATGAATTGTGCTGAATCTTTATATACCTAACAGTTTAATGAAGTAAAATGTAAGGCAAAAACTTAAAAATGAAAGATTTCGTATAAATTACAATGACTTTGCAGAGCTTTATGACTCCTCCAGTAGGTAAAAAATAAGGACATAACTTAGAAAATAAAATAATTTCTATTATATGTGCTATAATCCTTTGATTCTAGAAAAAATAATTGTAAAGTTCTCTTTTAAATTTAATAAAGCATATGCCTGACCAGGCAGTGGTGCAGTGGATAGAGCGTCGGACTAGGATGCGGAGGACCCAGGTTCGAGACCCTGAGGTCTCCAGCTTGAGCGCAGGCTCATCTGGTTTGAGCAAGGCTCACCAGCTTGGACCCAAGGTCTCTGGCTAGAGCAAGGGGTTACTCAGTCTGCTGAAGGCCCACGGTCAAGGCACATATGAGAAAGCAATTAATGAACAACTAAAGTGTCGCAAGAAAAAACTGATGATTGATGCTTCTCATCTCTCTCCATTCCTGTCTGTCTGTCCCTATCTATCCCTCTCTCTGACTCTCTCTGTCTCTGTAAAAAAAGTAAATAAATAAAAAATAAAGCATAGAAATAGTTAATTTCTCAAACACAAAAAAACATATACTGTGTGCATGAAACATTTATAAAATTGTTGAAGTATTTAAAAATAAAAAAATGCACACATAATTCCCTAAAGTTATCTATACTTCTATCATTTAAAAATAATCCCAAGTAGAAAGAAAATTATCCAGAATTCTTGACCCAATCTCTCCAATTCTATCTCCACCTAGATAAGCACTAATCACAGTAAATAACAATACAGACTTTTATTTCACATAAACATATTGGTATATAGTCTTTCACATGCTTCTCTTTTTTTAACAAAAAACTGAACAACACTGTTCTGCAACTTTTTCATTTAATACTATATCCATTAAGTATCTGAGTTATTCTATTAAAGAAGATAAAAAAATCTGCTCATCATTAATAACATGAAATAGCAACACATAGGGCATAAAATTATAATAAAAATAAATGGAAATGATAAAACTGAAAAATATCTGAAATGAAAAATGCACTGGCCACAGTTTAACAGCATATTGGAGATGACAGAAGAGATAGTAAATTTCAAGACAGATAAAAAGTAATCACCTAATCTGAATAACAGAGAGAAAAAGACTTAAAAATATGAACAGGCTCCAATACCTGTGGGACAATGCCAAAATGACTAATACACATTTAACTGTATTCCTCAAAAGGGAGAGAGAGAATGGAGTAGAAAAAACACATGATGGAATAATGGCCAAATTTCCCAAATTTGACTCTAGTCATAAATTTACAGATCCAAAAATCTCAGCAAACCCCAAGCAGGAAAAAGAAAAAGCATGCCTGAACTGTCACATCATAGTCAAACAGCTGAGTACCCAAAATACAGAGGAAGGTTTGAAAGTAGCCAGAGCAGGGAAAAAAGGTAATAAAGAATAGGTTAACAATTATGGAAATAACAGCTGACTTCTCATCAGAAACAATGGATGCCAGAACAGGGGAACAGTATCTTAAAAGTGCTGAAAAGATAAATAAAAAATCTATAATTCTATATCCAGAGAAAATACCCCTCAAGACTGAAGGTGAAATAAAGACATTTAGAAAAACAAACAACAAAGTATACTGCCACCTGCACCACAAGAGATGCTAAACAAGTCCTTTAGGTCAGGGGTTGGGAACCTATGGCTCATGAGCCAGATCTGGCTCTTTGGATGGCTGCATCTGGCTCACAGACAAATCTTTAATAAAAAAAAATTTAAAAAATATAAAACATTCTCATGTATTACAATCCATTCATTTCCTATCGCTCATGTTCATGGTTGCGGGTGGCTGGAGCCAATCACAGCTGTCCTCCGGGACAACACCAAATTTTTATTGGATAATGCGTAATGTACACGGGTCGTTGTATGGCTATCATGGTATTACATTTTAAAATATGTAGTGTTCATGGCTCTCTCAGCCAAAAAGATTCCCTACCCCTGCTTTAGGCTAAAGAAAAATGATGCCAGGTGGAAACTCAGATCTCCAGCAAATAAATGAAGAGTACAAAAATGATAAATTATCTGAGTGCATATACAAGAAACAACAACTGTAGAATAGAGGCTGTTGGGGGAAGAGGTAACTGGAAAGGTACAACGGCAAGGTTCTTACATTTTTCATGAAGTGGTAGCCAGAATGAGTAGAGTAAAAGTTACAGCTGTACATCATAATTCCTTAGAGCACGGGTCAGCAAAATTTTTCTTAAAATTGTCAGCAAATAGTTCAAGCTTTGAGGATAAGAGGTATAACTGAGGATATTAGTTACTTTTATAAAAACTATTTTTTAAAGATTTTAATTATTGATTATTTTTAGAGAGAGAGAAGAAAGAAAGGGGTGGGGAGGAATGGGAAGCATCAACTCGTAGTAGCTGCTTCCCGTATGTGCTTTGGGGTGTCGAACCAGTGACCTCAGCATTCCAGGTTGACGCTTTTATCCACTGTGTCACCACAAGTCAGGCTAAAAACTATTTTTGACTCACAGTTTTTTAAGAATTCCGTTTCAATTTCTCAGCTGGATTTTTAGCCTTCCTCCCCACCCCAGGCTTGCCTTATTTTTTAGCTCACTCAGTTTTCCCCCACACTCTTGATTTCCTTCCTTCCTTCCTCCCTCCCTCCCTCCCTCCCCCTCCCTCCCTCCCCTCCCCTCCCCTCCCCTCCCCTCCTTTCCCTTCCCTTCCCTTCCCCCCTCCCTCCCTCCCTTCCTTCTTCTCTCTCTTTCCTTCCTCCCTCCCTCCCTCCCTCCCTCCTTCCCTCCCTCCCTTCCTTCCTTCTTTCTCTTTCTCTTCTCTCTCTCTCTTTCTTTTTTTTAAGGTAGGAACAAGAGGAAGAAGCCTACAAATGTGGAAGAAAACTGAGTGACATAGAGAAGGCACACTCAATAGGAGGAAGAAAGGTTTCTCGTGGAGGACGCACCAGGAAAGCCCACATGGAGCAAGGATGAGATCTGGAAGGGAGGCTGTGCCAGGCGATGCGAACAACAGCCCAGGAGCCCTGCCTCCTCTCCCTTACTCCCAAGCCGCTCGCAGCTCTGTGATCTATTTGCAGTGTTCCCCACTCACCTGGATGGGTGGCTGGTGGGCATTTTCTCTCCTCTCTCCAGGTTTCCTTCCCTTGCTCCAGCTGGCTGATGAGTTTTGGTTTAGAAAATGGAATCCCTGCTCACAGGAAGAGAAAACAAGGTGGCTGTAGGTTATGGACTCTAGGACCGTGTCAGAGGCAAGATGGCTGCTTCAATCATATCCTAAAATGCCCAGCAGCATGAATGGAAGTCCTAAGAGATGCCAGGCTTACCCAGCGAGACCAGGTTGCTGTAGTTCTCCAGCATCACCTCCTTGTACAGGGACCTCTGAGCAGGGCTGAGCAGCATCCACTCCTCCTGCGTGAAATCCACAGCCACATCCCTGAATGCCATGTGTGCCTGTAACACAAAACAAAGCCCTTCTCACTGAGGAGCCAGCTTTGTCATGACTCAGGGTGGAGGCAGGAGAGATCTCTAGATCCTGCTTTTCAGTGTGACCTTGGGTGCCAAGTGTTCCAAGACCTTTATTATTTTTTTTAGAACAAAAGTGAGGTGGGGGGAAAGGAGATGAGAAGCATCAAGTTGTAGTTGACTTACTTTAGTTCACTGACTGCTTCTTGTATGTGCCTTGACCAGGGAGCTCAAGCCAGTGACCTTTGGCATCAAGCCAGTGACATAGGATCATGTTGATCCTGCACTCAAGCCAGCAACCTCAGGGTTCTGAACAGGGGACCTCAGCATCCCAGATTGATCCTGTATCACTGTCCCACCACCAGTCAGGCTGTTCCAAGACTCTTAAAGTTCTGTTGCTATTCAGCCAGTTGCAATTGTGAATCTATACGTTCAAGATCCTGGCTGAGCTGTTTGGAGAATATATGCCAGAGTCCCTAACTCTCAGGAATTTTAAGCAACGAGAAGAGCAGACAATATATAAAAATTAAATGACAGTAAAGCATAACAGACTCTGCATTTTAAGAATTTATAAGATGCTCTGGCCATTTGGCTCAGTGAATAGAGCATCAGCCCAGTGTACAGATGTCCCAGATTTGATCCTGATCAGGGCATACATGAGAAGAGAGCATCTGCTTCTCTTCCCCTCCCTCTCCCCCTTCTCTTCCTCTTCCACTCCCATAGCCAGTGGCTCAACTTATTCTGACTCAAGTGTCAGCCGGATAGGGGTTGCCAAGTGGATCCTGGTCAAAGTGCATGTGGGGCCCTGGCCGGTTGGCTCAGCGGTAGAGCGTCGGCCTAGCGTGCGGAGGACCCGGGTTCGATTACCGGCCAGGGCACACAGGAGAAGCGCCCATTTGCTTCTCCACCCCTCCGCCGCGCTTTCCTCTCTGTCTCTCTCTTCCCCTCCCGCAGCCAAGGCTCCATTGGAGCAAAGATGGCCCGGGCGCTGGGGATGGCTCTGTGGCCTCTACCTCAGGCGCTAGAGTGGCTCTGGTCACAACATGGCGACGCCCAGGATGGGCAGAGCATCGCCCCCTGGTGGGCAGAGCGTCGCCCCATGGTGGGCGTGTCGGGTGGATCCCGGTCGGGCGCATGTGGGAGTCTGTCTGACTGTCTCTCCCTGTTTCCAGCTTCAGAAAAATGAAAAAAAAAAAAAAAATCTGAAAAAAAAAAAAAAAAGTGCATGCGGAAGTCTATCTCCCCTCCTCTCATTTAAAAAGAAAAAAGAATTTAAAAGATTAAATAGTAGCCTGACCAGGCAGTGGTGCAGTGGACAGAGCATCAGATGCTTCTCATTCCTCTCCCTTCCTGCCTGTCAGTCCACTCTCTGTTGCAAAAAAATAAAATAAAAAGTATAACTAAATAAATCACTATTGAAGCACTTAAGTGATTAAAGTTCATACAATTCATTAATGGCATAGACTAAACTACAACTCAGTCCTTCCCCTAAATCCCATGGCCTCCCAGCCTTCTCAGGCCTGAGAGGCACAAGCAGGAAATGGTGAAGAGCAGGGACCTGAATCATACTGCCTGGGTTTGTGGCTCAACTGCTGTCAACTGGTGCTTCGGTTTTCTTTGCTGTGAAATATGGATAGCAAGCTTACAGCCCACACTGTGCTCAGGACGAAGCTTCTTGGCCACTCAATCTACAAATTCATTTCTAAACCCTATTTTCACTCCCTGAGCAGTTCTATATCCTCAACGCTATTTCAAATTAGAGGGCACACAGGAATACAGACATCAGGAAAGATTCCATGAGAGAGGCCCAAAAACTTGGTCTTGAAGGATGCGCCAGAACCACAGCAAGAGAAAAGTACTAAGTATTGCAGAGAAAGGAAGCAGAGGAGAGGACTCTGAGCAAAGAGGAAGCCACAGTGTGGACAGGGAGGACTATCTGGGTGGAATAAAAGGCACTGAGAAGTACACAGGCAAAGTGTGGCATTGGCAGGGTTTTTATTTTCACCATAAAATATACAGAAAACATTTTATTATTTGTATCATTTTCAGTATACATTTCAGTAAGATTAAGTATATTCACACTGTTATATAACCATCACCACTATCCATCTCCAGAACTCGTTCATCATCCCATGCTGAAACTCTATAACCATTAAATAACTTTCATCCCCTACAAACCCTGCTGTCATTTTACTTTCCATCTCGATGTTTGTGGCTATTTTACGTACTGCAAATAAGTGAAAACATACAATATTTGTCCTTTTGTGTTTGTCTAATTAAACTTAGTGTATGTCTTCAACATTCATTCATGTACTCAGAATTCCCTTCCTTTTAGCTCAGGGGTCAGGAACCTTTTTGGCTGAGAGAGCCATGAACACCACATATTTTAAAATGTAATTCCATGAGAGCCATACAACGACCCATGTACGTTACACATTATCCAATAAAAATTCGGTGTTGTCCCGGAGGACAGCTGTGATTGGCTCCAGCCACCCGCAACCATGAACATGAGCGGTAGGAAATGAATGGATTGTAATACATGAGAATGTTTTATATTTTTAAAATTATTTAATTAAAGATTTGTCTGTGAGCCAGATGCAGCCATCAAGAGCCATAGGTTCCCAACTCCTGCTCTGCTAAAGATATTCAGTTGTATGTGCATATCATTCATCCACCAATAGACATTTGGTTTGTATCCATCTTTAACTATTACAACCTGGTATATAATTACCTGTGTAAATCTCTTTCAATCCTCTTGTGCATATACCCAAAAGTGGAATTGCAATATCTAAGGGTAATCATTACATTTAATTTTTTACTATTTCTAACTACTGTACTGTTTTCCAAAGCAACTGCACCATTTTACATCCCCACTAGCAGTGCAAAAGGGTTATAATTTCTTCATATCTTTGCCAACATTTGCTGCTTTCTGTTTGTTTGTTTTTATCATAGTCATCCTAAGTGTGTAAATTGGTATCTCACTGACATCTTGATTTGTATTTCCCTAATGATTAGTGGTTAGCATATTTTCATGTGCTTATCGGCCATTTGTATATCTTCTTTACAAAAATGTCTATTCAAGTTCTTTGCCCATTTTTTTGTGTGTGTGTGACAGAAAGACAGAGAGAGGGACAGACAGACAGGGAGATGAGAAGCATCAAGTCTTCGTTGTGGCACTGATTGCTTTCTCATATGTGCCTTGATTGGGGGGCTATAGCAGAGCGAGCGACCCCTTGCTCAAGCTAGAGACCTTGGGCTTCAAGCCAGCGACCTTTGGGCTCAAGCTAGTGACCATGGAGGATGTCTATGATCCCACACTCAAGCCAGATGAGCTCTTGCTCAAGCCAGTGACCTCGGGGTTTTGAACCTGGGTCCTCTGTGTTCCAGTCTTATGCTTTATCTACTGCGCCACCACCCGGTAAGGCTCTTTGCCCATTCTTGAATTGGGTGTTTGGTTCTTGAGTTATAATTCTTTATATATTCTGGACATTCATCAGTTACAGATGATTTGTAAATACATTCTCTAGCTTCAATGCACAAAGGTTTTAATTTTGAAGTCCAATTTATTTCCTTTTGTTGTCTGGGTTTTTGGTGTAATATCCAAGAAATCATCACTAAATCCACCTCCATAAAATTTTCCCCTATGTTTTTATAGTTTATATTTCCCCTAAGTTTTATAGTTTTGGCTCTTACCTATTGAGATCTTTAATCCATTCTCAGTTAATTTTTGTATATGATGTAAGGCAGTGTTTTTCAAAAGTCTGTGGACCACTCTGCAAGAGTTAACCATCCTGATGTTATATGAAGGTTATAGACCTGATGATCTTAGTCAAATCTGCTTATGCTCAAGGTGATTTCTGCCTTAGCGGTCCCTGAAATAATTCTATGTTCACTAGTCCCCAAGTGTAAAAAAGTTAAAAACCAGTGGGGTAGAGTAATGGTTAATTAATATCCTTTTACTTTAAGGAACAGTTTGCTGAGCAATATCTATGAAACAGACTGTTTCCCATTGAATAGTCTTGGTATTCTTGACAGAAATTATTTGACCATTACGTGAGGATTCAATTATGAGCTCTCTGTTCTATTCTTAGTCTGTAATTCTCTCTTTATTCCATTATCGCCCAGTTTCAGTATTATAGTTTTATAGTAAATTTTGAAATCAGGAAGTGTCAGACACCCAACTTAATTCTTTTTCAAGACTGCTTTGATTATTCAGAGTCCCCTGAAATTCCATATGAATTTTAAATGAATTTTTCTATTTCTGGAAATAATGTCATTGGAATTTTGATAGGGATCACACTACATTGGTTTGGGTAGTTATCTTAGCAATATTAAACTTTCCAATCCATAAACATGTAATGTCTTTTCACTTAATTCTTTATGGCTTCTTTAATTCTTTCAGCAATGTTTTGTAGTTTTCAATGTACAAGTCTTTCACACCTTGCTTATGTTAATTTCTAAGTACTTTCTTCTTTTTGATGCTATTGTAAGATTATTTTAATTTCAGTTGATTGTTCATTATTAGTGTATAGAAATGTAACTAATTTTTCTGTGATTTTGCATCCTGCTACTTTGTTGAATTATATACCAGTTCTTAGTTTTTGTTTTGTTTTATTGTATCTGGAATCTTCTATATATAAGATCATGTCATCTGCAAACAGATACTTTTATTCTTCCTTTCCAATTTAGATGCCTTCCCTCCCTCCCTTTCTTTTTTGGACACACGCTCTGGCTAGAACTTCTAATTATGTTCAACAAAAGTGGCAAAAGTGGGCATACTTGTTATATTCCTGATCTTACAGGAAGAGCTTTCAGTCTTTCACCGTAGTCTATTTCAGCTGTGGCCTGACCTGTGATGGCTCAGTGGATAAAGCATTCAACCTGGATTGCTGAGGTCACCAGTTCAAAACCCTGGGCTTGCCCAGTCAAGGCATAAATGGGAAGCAACTATGAGTTGATGCTTCCAGTTCCTCCCCACCCCTTTTTCTATCTCTCTAAAAATTAGTAAAATCTTTTTTTTTTAAAGTATGTTAGCTGTGAAATTTTCATGTACGGCCTGTATTATGTTGTATTTCCCTTCTATTCTTAGTTTGTTGACTGTTTTTATCATAAAAATTGGTGTTGAATTCTGTCAAGTATTTTTACATCAACAGAAATGTTCATGCAATTTTTACCCTTCATCTGTTAATATGGTATATCCACTGATGTTCACATGTTGAACCATCCTTGAATTCCAGAAATAAACCCTACTTGATCAGTGGGATTATTTAATATGCTACACTGTATAAAATACTTTTAATAGTGTTTAAAAAATTTTTATTTACTGATTTTAGAGAGGGGAGAGAGTTATACAAGAGGAGGAGTGAGAAGTATCAACTCATAGTTGCTTCCCATACGTGCCTTGACCAGGTAAGCTTAGGGTTTTAACCCGGCAACCTCAGCATTCCAGGTCAATGCTTTATCCACTATGCCACCACAGGCAGGCACTTTTAAGTTTTTAGCATGTAATTCTTTTAAAAAGCAGTTAAATTCGGTTTGTTAGGATTGTGTTCAGGATCTTTACACCAGTGTTCATACGGATATTGGCCTAACTATCTTTGTCTATTTTTGGTATCAATGTAATGCTGGATTCATAGAATGAAGGTAAACAGTCTTTCTTCTTCAATTTTTTTGAAAATATTTGAGAATTGGTGTAATTTCTTTAATTGTATGATAGAATTCACCAGTGAAACCAGGGCTTTTGTCAGAAGGTTCCTGATTTCTGATTATTCATCTACACAGAATTTCTATTTCTTTGTAATTCTATCTTGATAGGTTTGTTTCCAAGAAATTGTTTATCTCATCTAAGTCATCTGATTTCTTGGTGTATAGTTCATAATATTCTTATATTCCTCCACATTTTGTACAATCAGTAGTAAGGTCCACATTTTCATTTTTTATTTTAGTAATTTGTAATTTGTGTCTTACTTTCTTAGTCAAGCTACCTAAAGGTGTTGTTGCTTTTATAATTTTTCTATTCTCTATTTAACTCTGCTCTAATCGTTATTTCCTTCCCTCTGCTGGCTTAAATTTAGCTTGTACTCTTTCTAGTTTCTCAGTTTGTAATAGGTTGTTGCCCATAGATCTTTTTTCTTTTTCAATGTGTTTATAGCTACAAGTTTACTGCTTTGTACTTTTGCTGCAACCCATAAGTTTTATGATAGTATGCTATATTCTGTTTTCATTTGTTATTTTTAAATCCTCATTGTATTTCTTTTTTGGTCAACTAGTTCTTTATGAGTATTGCTTAATTTCCACATATTTGTGGGTTGTTTTATTTTTTTTTTCATTTTCCGTCTACTTTGGTTACTAACTTTATCTCATTTGGGGAGAAGAACTTTACATTTTTCTTTTTTTTTTTTTTTGTGACAGAGACAGAGAAAGAGAGAGGGACAGATAGGGATAGACAGACAGGAAGATGAGAAGCATCAATTTGTTGCGGCACCTTAGTTGTTCATTGATTGCTTCCTCATATGTGCTTTAACTGAAGGGATACTGCAGACCGAGTGACCCCTTGCTCAAGCCAGTGACCTTGGGTTCAAGTTGGTGACTTGTGCTCAAACCAGAAGAGCCCATGCTCAAGCCGGCAACCTTAGGGTTTTGAACCTGGGTCCTCTGCATCCCAGTCTGATGCTCTATCCACTGTGCCACTGCTTGGTCAGGTTGTATATCTATCTTTTTATTTTTATTTATTTTTTTATCTAGACAATTAATTTTAACAGGGTGACATCGATTAATTAGGGTACATAGATTCAAAGAAAACATCTCCAAGTCATTTTGACATTTGATTATGTTGTATACCAATCACCCAGTCAAATTGTCTTCTATCACCTTCTATTTGGTTTTCTTTGTGCCGTTCCCCTACCCCCACCCACTCCCATTCTTCCCTTCCCCTCCCCTTGGTAACCACCACACTCTTGTCCATGTCCATGAGTCTCATTTTTGTGTCCCACCTATGTATGGAATCATAGAGTTCTTAGTTTTTTCAGATTTACTTATTTCACTTAGTATAATGTTATCAAGGTCCATCCATGTTGTTGTAAATGATCCTGTCATCATTTTTTTTTTACACCAACATGACAAATCACACAATTTCAACAATTACTAAGGTACCATTTCATCAGTCTCTGAGCACTTTGCCAAAACCGTAATATGTCCTCGGCCTTCTTTTTAGCCATGGGAAAAAATTCCCAGCAGGGGAATGCTTCCAGCAAAGCAGCCCCCCACCCCCATCAGGGTATTTCACATTGTCCAAAATCCGTATGTCCATTCAACAAAAGAGCCAGTTCTCATTCCGGTCATAGTCTAAAAAATTGGTCCATGCATATGGGGCATCAGCCACCCCCCTCATTCCTGCCATCCTGGCAGGTCTGATACTGTCCTAAAAAGGAGCACATGGCAATGGCAGTCAGCATTTTCATCTCTGTTCCAGAGAGCATAATGGCGCCCACCGCTATGTCCCAAAATCAAAGACCTAGCAGGAACATAGTAAGTATTACTTTCTACTGGCCTCTCACCTTCTGGAGACTGCGGATCACCACTCCAGCCCGATTCTCCTCATCCTCCAAAGAGGAACTAAAAACACCAGCTCCCGCTGCTGTTTGAGCCCTGGGCTGCCATGGTCTTCAGCTTCGCAAAACTTTTGGTTCTGGACCCAGCCTCAACCATGGCATCATACCGCTGCTGTCTCTCCATAACGTCCAGGACAATCTCCAACTCACAAACCTGTGATTTCTTCTCCAGCATCTGCTCCAGTTTCAAACGAGTCTCATGAACCTGATCAACCTCCTCCGGTGCTTGCTTCAGCTCCAGGGTCGGCACCTCTTTCTGCCATGTTTGCTCCAGCTCCTTCCACTGCTCAGTTTTCAGGTCCCAGGCAGCCTCTTCCACAGAGCTCCTGGTTTTCTCACACATGGTTGTAAAAGTAAGCAAGCCTAGGGCCCCCAAAAGGACAGCCATAGAGAACCATAACAGCAGCCAGTCCTCTACTTTACTGCTCAAAGGTGGTGGTGACTCCATACTCATATGAATTAAATCCTGCCATACTACTCCAAATGTAAAGCCAGTATCCATGGCACCAACACAGCTGCCTGGCCCATGCAGGTCCGTGTTGGATTCAGACAGAGAGTAATAAAACAATGGAGCCAAAAGCTGATGGGCCATCATCTTTAATCCCAGCTTGAACCAGTGGGCAAGCAAAACACACACTGGGATCCAAAACCCACTCAATTCAGTGCTCACAAAGCTAATGACTTATTCGTTTCCTAGAATCAAAGGTTTCTAGCTCATCACACTTATTTACCTCTGTTCCCCATCACCATCCTTCACCCTGCACAAACTGGCTTCTCACTCAGCACTCCACCGTCTTGGCTGCTTCTCGTGGTGTCCTCCATGTGGCCTTTCTCTGCTATCTTCTCTAATGCTAATCTCAGGAACCAAGAGCCCTGTCATCATTTCTTATGGCTGAGTAGTATTCCATAGTATATATGTGCCACATCTTATTTATCCAATCATCTCTTTACAGGCTTTTTGGTTCTTTCCATCTCTTGACCACTGTGAACAATGCTGCAATAAACATGGGGCTGCATGTGTCTTTACATACAAGTGTTTTTTAGTTTTGGGGTATATATCCAGTAGAGAGTTGCTAGGTCACACAGTAGTGCTATTTTTAATTTTTTGAGGAACCACCATACTTTCTTCCATAATGGTTGTACTACCTTACATTCCCACTAACAGTGAATGAGGGTTCCTTTTTCTCCACAGCCTCTCCAACACTTATTACCTGTCTTGTTGATAATAACAAATCTAACAGGTATGAGGTAGTATCTCATTGTAGTTTTGATTTGCATTTCTCTAATAACTAGAGAAGATGAGCATCTTTTCATATATCTGTTGGCCATTTGTACTTCTTCCTGGGAGAAGTGTCTGTTCATGTCCTCTTCCCATTTTTTTATTAGATTGTTTGCTTGTTTTTGTTGAGTTTTATGAGTTCTTTTATATTTTGGATATTAGGCACTTTTCTGTGCAGTTGTTTGAAAATATCATCTCCCATTTAGTTGGCTGTCTATTTTGTTTCTGTTTCTCTTGCTGTATAAAAGCTATTAGTCTGATGTGGTCCCATTCACTTATCTTTACCTACAGTTCCCTTGCCTTCGGAGTCAAATTCATAAAGTGATCTTTATGGCTAAGGTCTATGAGTTTAGTACCTATGTTTTCTTCTATGTAATTTATTGTATCAGGTCTTATATTTAGGTCTTTGATCCATTTTGAACTAATTTTAGTACAAGGGGACAAACTGTAGTCGAGTTTCATTCTTTTACATGTGGCTTTCCAGTTTTCCCAGCACCATTTGTTGAAGAGGCTTTCTTTTCTCCATTGTGTGTTGTTGGTCCCTTTATCAAAGATTATTTGACCATATATATGTGGTTTTATTTCTGGGCTCTCTACTCTGTTCCATTGATCTAAGTGTCTATTTTTCTGCCAGTACCATGCTGTTTTGATTATCGTGGCTCGGTAATATAATTTGAAGTCAAGTATTGTAATGCCCCCAGCTTCCTTCTTTTTCCTTAGGATTACTTTGGCTATTCAAGGTTTTTTATAGTTCTATATAAATTTGATTTTTTGTTCCATTTCTTTAAAATATGACATTGGAATTTTGATGGGAATTGCATTAAATTTGTATACCACTTTGGGTAATATAGTCATTTTGACTATCTTTATTTTTCCTATCCAGAACAAAAAATATTTTTTCCATTTCATTGTATCTTTTTCAATTTCCCTTAACAATGTTTTGCAGTTTTCATTATATAGGTCCTTTACATTCTTTGTTATGTTTATTCCTAGGCATTTTTTTTTTGTTGCAACCATGAATTATATTTCTGAGTTCGTCTTCTGATGTTTCATTGTTGGCATATAGGAAGACGATAGACTTCTGTATATTAATTTTGTATCCTGTGACCTTACTGTATTGGTTTATTGTTTCTAATAGTCTTTTTGTGGAGTCTTTGGGGTTTTATATCATCTGCAAAAAAGTGAAACATTTATTTTTCTTTCCCAATATGAATGCCTTTTATTTCTTTCTCTTGTCTGATTGCTCTGGCTAGAACTTCCAGCACTACGTTGAATAAGAGTGGAGTGAGCAACCTTCTCATGTTCTTGGTTTTAGAGGTAAAGTCCTCAGTTTTATGCCATTTTATGAGTTTAGCTGATGGTTTATCATAATTGGCCTTTATTATGTTTAGATATTTTCCATCTATACCCATTTTGTTGAGTGTTTCAAACATATAATGCTGTTGTATTTCATCAAATGCCTTCTCTGCATCTATTGATAGGATCATATGGTTTTTGTTCTTTGTTTTGTTGCTATGGTGTATTATGTTAACCATTTTATGTATGTTGAACCATCCTTGTGATTCTGGGATGGATCCCAATTGATTATGATGCATTATTTTTTTAACATGTTGTATTAGATTTGCTAGCATTTTGTTGAGTGTTTTAGCATCTGTAGTCATAGTGGTCTGTAGTTTCCTTTCTTTGTGTTATCCTTCCCAGGTTTTGGTATGAGGATTATGCCGGCCTCATAAAATGTGTTTGGGAGTATTGCTTCTTCAATTTTTTGGAAGACTTTGAGTAGAATAGGAACCAAGTCTTCTTTGAATGTTTGATAGAATTCACTAGTATAGTAGTCTGGCTCTTGACTTATTTCTTAGGTGGTTTTTGATAGTTGTTTCTATTTCCTCCCTTATGGGTCTGTTTAGGCTATCTACTTCTTCATGACTCAGTCTAGGAAGATTGTATTGTTGTAGGAATTTATCCATTTCTTCTAGATTGGTAAATTTGGTGGCATATAGTTTTTCATCATATTCTACAATAATTCTTTGTATATCTATGTTATTTGTGGTGATTTCTCCTCTTTCATTTTGGATTTTGTTTATATGAGTCCTTTCTCTTTTATCCTTAGTGAGTCTTGCCACAGGATTGTCAAATTTGTTGACATTTTCAAAGAACCGGCTCCTTGTTTTATTTTTTCTAGTTTTTCTGTTCTCTATTTTTTATTTCTCCTGTTATTTTTTTATTATTATTTTTCTGAAGCTGGAAACGAGGAGGCAGTCAGGATGACTCCTGCATGCACCTGACCAAGATCCACTGGGCATGCCCACCAGGGGGCGATGCTCTGCCCATCTGGGGCATTGCTCTGTTGCAACCAGAGCCATTCTAGCACCTGAGGCAGAGGCCACAGAGCCATCCTCAGCGCCCGGGCCAACTTTGCTCCAATGGAGCCTTGGCTGCAGGAGAAGAAGAGAGAGACAGAGAGGAAGGAGAGGGGTAGGGGTAGAGAAGCAGATAGGTGCTTCTCCTGTGTGCCCTGGCCAGGAATCGAACCCGGGACTTCTGCACGCCAGGCCGATGCTCTACCACTGAGCCAACTGGCCAGGGCCTCTCCTCTTATTTTTATTATTTCATTTTTTTCTGCTGGTTTTGGGTTGCCTTTTTTCTTCTTTTTCTAGTTCCTTAAGATGTGAAGTTGTTTACTTGGGCTCTCTTGTTTGCTCATATAGACCTGTAGTGATATGAACTTCCCTTATTACTGCTTTTGTTGCATTCCAGAGATTCTGATGTCGTATTGTCATTTTCATTTGTATGTATTCTTTGATCTCTGCTTTTATTTCTTCTTTACCCACTCATTTTTTAGAAGTATGTTGTTTAATTTCCACACTTTTATGTGTTTGTTTACTTCTTTTAGGCTGTTGAATTCTAGTTTCAAAGCTTTATGGTCAGAAAATATGCTTGGTATAATTTCAATCTTTCTGAATCTGTTGATGTTATTTTTGTGGCCCAACATATGGTCAATTCTTGATAATGTTCCATATACACTGGAGAAAAATGTATACTCTAGCACTTTGGATGAAATATCCTGTAGATGTCTATCATATACAATTGTTCTAGTGTTTTGTTTAAGACCGTTATTTCTTTATTGATTTTCTGTTTGGATGAACGATCTTGAGCCGTCAGTGGTGTATTGAGGTCTCCAAGCATGACTGTATTTTTGATGGCTTTTATTTTTAGGTCAGTCAGTAGCTGTCTTATCTATTTTGGTGCTCCTTAGTTTGGTGCACATATAATTAGAAGTGTTGTTTTTTTGATTCAATGTCCCTTTTATCATTATGAAATGACCATCTTTGTCTCTGATTACCTTTGCTATCTTGTAGTCAGCATTGTTCGATATCGGTATAGCTACACTTGCTTTTCTATGGAAGTTATTTGCATTGAGAATCGTTTTCCAACCTTTCACTTTGGATTTGTTTTTAACCTTATAGCTTAGATGTGTTTCCTGAAGGCAGCATACAGTTGGATCTTCTGTTTTAATCCATTCTGCAACATTGTCTTTTTATTGGTGAGTTAGATCCATTTACATTTAGTGTAATCATTGACCCTTGAGGGTTTCCTATTGCCATTTTATATATTGCTTTCTGATAGCTTTGTGTCTTGTTTGTTTTTTCTCGTTTGTCTATCATTTGTTTTTGTTTGGTTGTATTCCATACTGTTTTCCTGTTTCTTCCTTTTTTTAAGTTAACTTATTCTGTTTACACAGATTCAAGTGTCCCCCCGAATACATACTCCCCTCCCTTATTTTCCCCAGTACATTCCCCCCTGTCCTCCTACCTAACACCCTCCAACCTTCGCTCCAGGATTTGCTTTTCTGCTCTCATCCCATCCTATCAGCCTATCATCCTCTTTCCCTTGGCCTGCTTTCCTTCTGGATCTTGTGATCCCATCTGTCTCTATTCCGCTCCTCAATTCATATTGTTCATCAGATATCTCTGATGAATGAGGTCATATGATATTTTTCTTTCTCTGCCTGGCATATTTCACTTAACATAATACTTTCTAGGTCCATCCATGCTGTCACAAAAAAAATTTTTCTTTTTCATGGCCCCATAGTATTCCATTATGTATATGTACCATAGCTTTTTAATTCACTGGTCAACTGATAGGCAACTGGGCTGTTTTCAGATCTTGGCTATTGTAAACAATGCTGCCATATACAAGGGGGTGCATTTCTCCTTTTGACTTGTTGATGTGGTGTTCTTGGGATATATTCCCAAAAGTGGGGTGGCTGAGTCACAAGGCAGTTTGATTTTTAATTTTTTGAGGAATCTCCATAAGGTTTTCCACAGTGGCTGCACCAGTCTGCATTCTCACCAGCAGTGCAGGAGGGTTCCCCTTTCTCCACATCCTCTCCAGCACTTATTCTGTGTTGTTTTGTTGCAGAATTCCATTCTGACTTGTGAGAGGTTATATCTTATTGTGGTTTTGATTTGCATTTCTCTAATGATTAGGGATGTTGAGCATTTTCACATATGCCTATTGGCCATCTGTATACTCTTTGGAGAAGTGTCTCTTCATTTCCTTTGCCCATTTTTTGATTGGACTGGTTATCTTCCTGGTGTTAAGTTTTATAAGTTCTTTATAAATTTTGTTTATTAACCCCTTATCAGACGTATTGTTTCTTCCTTTTTTAAGCCATGGGTTTCTGTGATTTTTTTTCAGCGGTGGTTACCATTAAGTAATAGAAAGGATTCATATCATGTTCATTGTAGTGCATTATCCCATGAGTGCTTCTGCATTCCATCCCCCTTTGCTTCTGTTAATCTTTGTCCTCTCCCCTTTTTTGTTGTCACAGACTAATCTTATTTTTTATTGTGATCTTGATGGAGTTTTTACTTGTAGTTTTGTTTTGTTTTGTTCTTTGTATCTGGTTGGATAACCCCTTTTAGTATTTCCTGAAGTGGGGGTTTTCTGGTGATAAATTCCCTCATCTTTTCTGTATCTGTGAATGTTTTTATTTCTCCTTCGTATTTGAAGGATAGCTTTGATGGATACAGTATTCTTGGCTGGAAGTTTTGCTCTTTCAGAACTTTAAATATTGGGGTCCATTCTCTTCTGGCTTGTAGAGTTCCTGCTGAGAAATCTGATGATAATCTAATGGGCCTTCCTTTATATGTTGTATTCTTCTTTTCCCTGGCTGCCTTGAGGATTCTTTCTTTGTCCTTGATTTGTGATAATTTCATTATGATATGCCTTGGAGTAGGTTTGTTTGGGTTAAGATAACTTGGTGTTCTGTTTGCTTCTTGAATTCTAGGCTCTAATTCTTTCCACATCCTTGGAAAGTTCTCATCTATTATTTGTTTGAATATGTTCTCCATTCCATTTTCTCTCTCTTCTCCTTCTGATATACCCATTATTCTTATGTTGCTCTTTCTGATGGAGTCAGACAATTCCTGTAGGGCTTTCTGATTTTTTCTAATTCGTGTGTCTATTTCCTCTTCTTTCTGTAGTGTCTCTAGTTGCCTGTCTTCTATGTCACTAATTCTCTTCTCTATCTGGCCTGTTCTATCAGCTAAGTTGTTACCTCGTTTTTCAGTTTGTGAATTGACTTTTTCATCTGTTTGATTCACTTTCTTAGTTCCAATTTCCTTGGTGAAGTATTCTTTTTGTTCACTCAATATCTTTTTAAGCTCTGTAAAATGCTTTTCTGTGCTTTCTTGTATTTCCCTGAGTATTTTCAGGACTTCAATTTTAAATTCTCTGTCATTTAACTCCAAGGTTTCCAAGCAATTGAAATTTTTTTCTATAGATTTTTCCTCATCTATCTGAGCTACATCTCTGTCTTTTGTATCCATGATATTTGATTTTTTTTCCTTAATGAAATTTGAGTCGTATTGTTAATAACACTAAAAAAGATTAAGAAAAAACTGAAAAATTACAGTGAAAAAATGATCATTCTATTGTGCTAAGTGGAACAAAAACTACATAGAATGGAGAGCCTGAGTTGGTGGGAAATGACAAAAAGATAAAAAATGAAGTAAAAAACTCACAAAATTCCACAAAGAAAAAATTTGAATCCAGAATAAAATAATTTGTTTGGAAATGACGACTGATTGAGAGAAAAATTGAAAGAGAAAAATTGAAAAAATACAGTAAAATAATGAAAATTCAATTGTGTAAGTGGAACAAAAACTACATAGAATGGAGAGTCAAAGTTGGGGAAAATGACAAAGAAATTAAAAAAATGAAGTAAAAAACATACAAAATGCCACAAAAGAAAATTTCAATTCAGAATAAAATAATTTGTTTATGAATGATGATCGAATGAGAAATAGTGAAAAATAAAAAAAAAGAGGTACGGTTTTTGGAATGTAACTCTCATAAAAAAAAACAAGAATGGAAAATGTAACTTCTATGAGTAATGAAGTTCAAAAGTAAAAGGAAAGAATAAGACAGAAAGAGGATAAAATGACCAACGTGGAAAAAATAAAATGAAAAATACAAGAAAAAAATGGAAAAAGTTATAAAAAATGTGATTTCCCCCCCCCCCCCCGGTTTTAAGAGGTTATCTTCTTTTTTCTTTTTGACCGGTGGTGCTGTACCCCAGGTTTAGCTCCTGTGGCACTCTTGAGTAGAGATTTGCAGTTGATGTGCCACTATAGCAATGACATAAGCTAGGCCTCAGGATTTGCAGGCTCTGACAATGGGAGAGTCAGTTTTCCTGGTGCCTCTCCCCATGTCCCTCCTTGAGCCAGCAGCCTAGGGACCCAGCTGTGAAGTTACTCCAGCCACTGCTTTCAGAGCAGGAGGCTCTAAGAGCTGCCAAGTCCCCCCTCCAGACCTGCTCAAAGCACAGTTCTGGGTAAGGCTTTGCCGGCCAGAGCTGCCAGCGTAAGCAGGCAAGGCAGGATGCCAATTGCCTTTCAGGTGTCTAAGAACCTCTGGGCATGTCTAGTATGCCTCAGTGCTCTGTGGGTCTACTCTCCCAGGCTTTTTTCCCCTTGTGCACTGTTTGGAATCCCACAGCCCAGTCCACACTACTTCCGCAGTGTTCTCTGAGGTCTGCTCCACGGGAATGTGCTTTGTAACCTGTACCGGCTGGCGGGAAGTTGTCTCAGCCACTGCCTGTAGAGCAAGAGGCCCTAAGAGCTGCCAATTCCCTTGTCCGGGTATGCTTAAAGCACAGTTCTGGGTAAGGCTTTGTCAACCAGATACGCCAGCATAAGTAGGCAGGGCAGGGAGCTGATTGCTGGTCAGAGTCCTTTCTAAGGGACCCTGGGTATGTCTAGTTTGCCTCAGCGTTCCGCGGGTCTAATCTCCACAGGCTTTTCCCTTGTGCCGTTTGGTAGCTCGCAGCAAGCTGCTTGCATGACCCCCCAAGCACCCAGCCCCCACCACTTCAGCAGGTCTGCTCCATGAGAATGTGCTTTGTAACCTGCATCGGATGGTGGAAGTGCCCCGCCCGGACAGGTCCAGGCCTAGGGAACCTGGCCCTTGTGTACTTCCTGTGCTGTTGGTCGGGGAGCCGGGACCAAACAGAAACTCTGGCTACAGCCCACGCAGAAGATCGCTTACAGTTTCCAGCCTAGCCCCTCCAAATGCGCGCACCCAAGCCAGAGTCACCAGTCAAAGCCACTAGCACCTCACCCGCGGTCACAGATGGGAGTGAACAAAGCCCAAAGTCACTCTGGTGCCAACCTCTATAGGCAACCTGCTTGACCACCTCTGCCGGAGTCTGCCGCTCGCACTAGCTCCAGGTCTGCGATCTCAGGCTGAGCCACAGGCGTGCTCTCTCCTTGGCTTAATCGTCTGCCCTAGCCCAGTTTCTTCCCTCTCCCCAGCACTCCTTTCCTCTCAGTTCCAAGTGAAAGCAGCCTTTCCTCAGGTCAGTGAGGAAAGCAGAATACTCCGTTCTCCATGTTATTTCCTTCAGAGTGGATTGTATATTCAGCCACCTTTTCGCCCAATCGTACCTTTGTTTGGTGTATGTGTATTTCAGATGCTCCTGATATTGTTTTTCTGTCTCTAGTTGTTGAATTTGTTGAAATTTCAGGGGGAGATATCGGGAGCACCCCTCACAGCGCCATTTCTCTAATGTCCATATCTGTCGTTTTAAATCACTGGGACAGGTTGTATTTTTCTCTCCATAAGGCGCATCTGACCATAAGACACACCTAGGGTTTTAAGGAGGAAAATAAGAAAAAAAGTATTCTGAACCAAATGGTGTGTTAAAATATTTAATAAAATATACCACAATAATATTTCAACAATGTAAACTCAACAGCAGTATTAACAACCATTAGCACTGTTATTAACAAATGAGAAGAAACTTTAATATTCAAATACTGTCCTAGTTGTCAAGGAAGCAGCAGCAGCTAAAAAAAAAAAAAAAGAAGAACATTTGCTCCATAAGACACACAGGCATTTTCTCCTCCATTTTTGGGGGGAAAAAAAGTATATCTTATGGAGCAAAAAATATGGTAATTAGCCTTGGCTGGTTGGCTCAGTGGTAGAGCGTCAGCCTGGCATGCAAGGGGTCCCGGGTTCGATTCCCGGCCAGGCCACACAGGAGAAGCGCCCATCTGCTTCTCCACCCCTCCCCCTCTCCTTCCTCTCTGTCTCTCTCTTCCCCTCCCGCAGCGAGGCTCCATTGGAGCAGAGATGGCCGGGGCACTGGGGATGGCTCCTTGGCCTCTGCCCCAGGCGCTGGAGTGGCTCTGGTCACAACAGAGCGACGCCCCAGAGGGGCAGAGCATCGCCCCCTGGTGGGCAGAGCGTAGCCCCCTGGTGGGCAGGCCAGGTGGATTCCAGTTGGGCGCATGCGGGAGTCTGTCTCTCCCCGTTTCCAGCTTCAGAAAAATACAAAAAAAAAATATATATATATATATATATATGGTAATTTGTGGCTTAACATCAGATCTGTCTTAGAGAATCTCCCACCTTAGTGTACTTTGTGTTGGGTAGAATGTTCTATATAATTCTATTAGATTGTGTTGGTTTATTCAGTCTTCAAGTCCTCTCCTTATCTTGTCTGGTTGTTCTATTCATTGAGGTGGAATATTGTTTTCTCCAAGTATATTGTAGAACTGTTTATATCTCCCTTTAATTCTGTTCATTTTTGCTTCATATATTTTCAGGGTGTTATGAAGTATGTAAGTGTGTGTGTGTGTGCGTGTGTGTTTCTACCTTCTTACTATACTGAACCTTACATTGCCTCTTCTGATCTTTGATTTAAAATCTATTTTTTTTTCTCATATTAGTTTAGCTAACTCTATGTTTTTGGTTATTATTGCATAAAATATCTTTTGGCATACTTTTACTCTTAACATATTTGTCTTTGGAACCAAAATATCTTGAGTACTTGGATCATGATTTTTTGTTTTTATACATTGTGCCAAATTGTCTTCACTGGAGAGTTTAATCTACATAGATATCATGTATCGAGTTTCTGAAAAGGACTTCTGCTTTTTTGCTATTTTTCTTCTACATGCTTTGTAGCCCTTTTTCTGTCATTCATTTCTTACATTACTGTCTTTTGTATTTAGGTGATTTTAGAGTAACTTTTAAACTCCCTTCCCTTTTGTGTATATTCTCATCTATTTCTTTGTGTTTATCATGGAAATTAAATTTATCATCCTAAAATTATAGCACTCTAAACCAAATTTATATCAGCCTATCTTCAATAACATACAGAATTCTCCTATACAGCTCAATCTTTACCTCTTGTCAATGTTATTAAAGTCACAGAATTACACTCCAATACGTTGTTTGTCCCAAAAGAGACTAATAATTGTTTTTTTTAATGCATTCGTCCCTTAAATAATACAAAGAAACAAAAAGTACAGGAGACCAAAGTGACAGTAACACTAGATTATATAACTGCCCATTTATTTACCTTTACTAGAGAACTTTATTTCTTCATATGACTTCAAGTAACTGTCTTAGTGTCCTTTCTTTCAACCTGAAAGACCCCCATTAGCATTTCTTTCAAGGCAAGCATACCTTTTGTTTTTCTGGGAATGTCTTACTTTCTCCCTTTTGAAGGATTGTTTTGATGAATACAGAATTTTTAGTTTATCCTCTGACCTCCACCCCCACACTTTGAATATATCAATCTGCTGCTTTCTGCCTTCCAAAGTTTCTGAATAGAAATTAGAGGATCCCTTGCATGTGGCAAGTTGCTTCTCTCTTGCTGCTTTAAAGATTTTGTTTCTTCTGGCTTTCAGGGGTTTGATTCCAATGAATCTCTGTTTGGGTCTCTTGAGAATTTATCCTATTTGGAATCTGTTGAGCTTCTTGTTTCTTTTTTATGTTTTCTATCTCTTTGATATTTCTATTTAGGTCTTACATTGTTTGCTTGACTTTGTTCATGTCTTACTCTAGCTCTGAGAATTATGACAGCTGTTTTAAAGTATTTGTCTAGTAAGTACACCATTTGAACCCTATCAGAGATGGTTTCTGATTTTTTTCCTTTGAATGGACACTGTCCTGTTTCTTTGCATGTCTCATGGTTTTTTCTTTGAAACCTGGATAGCAAAATCATATTATACAACTATTCAGGAACTCAAGATTCTCCAGGATTTGCTAGGTTTTAAAATTGTTGTGCCTGACCAGTGGTGGCGCAGTGGATAAAGCGTCGACCTGGAAATGCTGAGGTCGCCGGTTCGAAACCCTGGGCTTGCCTGGTCAAGGCACATATGGGAGTTGATGCTTCCAGCTCCTCCCCCCTGTCTCTCTCTCCTCTCTCTCTCTTTCTCTCCCTCTCTCGCTTCTCTCTAAAAAAAATGAATAAATTAAATTAAATTAAAAAAAAAAAAAAGAAAAAAAAAAGGCTTTTAAAAAAATAAATAAATAAATAAAAATAAAATAAAATTGTTGTAGGTGTCTCTATGCCAGGGTTCACCTCGAGGTATAAACTTATTGTTTTCTCAGGCCTTTTTTATGCTTTTTGGATCATGTAACATTCCATGAGCATGCATGATAACTATCTGAATGTCCTTGTATATGCAGTAGAAGGTCATATCTTGACATGTCTGGCCCCTAAAAGGGGAAAAATGGGAAAGTCAAGAGGGAGAAAGGGTAGTGCCTGGTTCTTTAAATTTCCTACTTTAGCCAGAAGGGGTGGTAATAATGGTGGCCCACTACTATGATCAGAAGCAGCAATCAGCAATCAGAACACAGAGCCTCAAAATTTGGAGAACAAGGTCCTCACTGTCCACCCTGGCTACCACAAGTCATGTGCAAGCTGCTTCAGGAACACATGCATAGCTGTCTGCCATGGGGCTGTGGTGACTGATGGGTAGCAGCGACTGCACCAAGAGCTGAAACTCTTGATTGTTCCAAGCCTCACCCTGGAACCTGTAAGCATTCAGCTAGATTCGAGTTCCAAAAATAGTTACATCAGAGAGATTCTGCCAGTATAATTGTTGCCTAGGTAACAAGACAGATTCCTGGTGCTTCGTACTTCACTTTCCCTGATATCACTCTCAGGCTGTAGAAGTTTTAAACAAAGGAATATAGACTTTATCCTGTACAGTAAAATTATGTTTTTCAGAGTTAACTACTTGGTAAATGACCAAGTTATGAATTGAACCAGTTGCAACTAAGATAAATTACATCTTCAGGACTAGAGCTGGACTCTGCCAGGTATCAAGGAGGCAGTCTAGACAAGAGAGGAGAATGTGTCCATCCTGCTACAGCTAGTGTGGAAATGCAGGAAACATTCACTATTACCCTGGCTTTCCAGGACCCGATGGCCATTTTTCCTGCTATCCCCAAAAGATATCTCAGAAAGTAGATCTGATGAAAAGGTGTCAGATGAAAATGCTCTCCCCATGAGTGAAGTACAACCTATTCTCCAATTTTACAATTGAAAAAGAGGGTGACACGATGAGGAATTTAACAGTCTGGTTCTCCATGAGGCCCTGGATAAACATCCAGAAGGCCAGGTATTTAGCATGTTTAATCCCAAACTCTTCTGATTCCAAAAAACTAAATGTAGAAGGATAGTTTTGAGGCCATTTCCTTGACAATAGATGATGCCAATGCATCGTTATTAATCTGAGGAGCTATAAAAATGGTACTGTAATTGTTTTTCAAAGAAATACGTACAGAAGCATTTATGGATGCAGATGATTCATGAAATTGCTTTATTCTGGAATAAAACATTTCAGAAAAAATGGGACAATATGGTTGTTGGGCATAGTTATTTTTTCTCACCCTTATTGTTAAAGATGGCCACTGCCCTCACGATACAGCTAGTTGCCCTTCTTGCTTGGGATGGGCTTGGTTATGCTAATGTGTGCTAGAGGAAGGGGTTGTCCCAGGAAAAGTTTTAAAAGGAGGAGTTAGGAGGTCATTCTAGAGAGATCACATTGTTCCAGGAGAGAGTGGCCACATTCTTGTAAAGAGGAGGAGCCCATGCTGTAGCAAGGCAGAGAGAGGCCACGTGGGGGAGAGAAAGCAGCCAAAATGGTGGCAAAGAGGTGGGAGCCTTCAATTCTAGTAAAACTAAGATGAGTCAGTGGCTTTGGGAGCCCTGAGTGGAAAGGGAGATGTTTCCTTCTGTGTATATTTACTCACTTGCCGGGTGCAAGCTAGGATAAAGGAAAACAGACCACCAGTTCTTGCATCAATTGTTTATATGCGATCAATCTGAATCAAACCTTAACCTGCATTGACCAGGCAGCCGCGAATACTGGCTTTACAATGGTATACAGAGATGTGTCATGGAGTTGGGCACCTGAGACCTATATAATTATATTAACCAGTGTCACCCCAACAGATTCAATTAAAAAAGAAAATAGTGGAACAATAGAATGAAATAAGATTGTTACATGGTGATGACTGTTAAAGCCGGGGCTTTATTATACTATTCTTGTATTCTTGCCTCTTTTGAACATGTTTGAAACTTTCCATTAATAAAAACTTACTTAAAAATTATTAAACATGACCAACCCACCCCCAAAATCAAAACAATAACCAAAACCCCAGATGCAATAAATATGGTAATATTAAGAATTGTTAAATCAAGATGATACACATAGGATGTTCAAATGTCTCCATTTTTGAGATTTTATTTTCATTAAAAGTCAAAAGTATGTAATTTTTCATTGGGGAGCCAGGACCCAAAAGAACACTACACTGAGAACAGAACCAGTAAAACCTAAAGTAATAACCAAGGACAGAAACTGGCCAAGAGAATGAATTACCAGTTTTGAAATAATGAATTATGTCAACTCAGATTAATTTATAAATATTACAATTTGGATGAAGAGGTCAAGAAAGAAAAATAAAACTGTAAATCATTAATAAAGGAAGTCAAAAGGCTTTTTCTATTTTTTTTAAAGACCTTTTTAAAAAAATTGTATCCATTGATTTAGACCTCAGCATTGCAGGTTGACGCTTTATCCACTGCGCCACCACAGGCCAGACCCTGTCAGTATTTGAAACATCAATTTGTTGTTCCACTTATTTATGTATTCATTGGTTGATTCTTGTACATACCTCACCTGGGATTAAACCCACACCCTTGGTTTATTGTGATGACATTCTTACCAACTGAAAGCCCTGACCAGAGTAAAAGATTTTCCAGAAATTGATTTTTTTGAATGTTTTAGTAAATGTGTGCATCACATTTCTATCTTTTCTGGTGGGTCTTTAGAGTTCTTAAGATTCTAATTTAGTAAGAAAACATGGTATTTTGATATTTATCAAAGATAAATGTTAAATATCCCTCCTCCATCTGTGCTATTCATCTGAGAAACATTAATTCTCTTTAATGTACAGGAAATAGTGCCTGGAGCAAAAACAGATATAAGAATTAGAATTGTAAAAAAAATAAAAAGAGAAATTTATTTTTGTGGTTTAATTCATTATATTTAACTATACGTGTAACATGTTTGTTAGTGTTAGAAAGTCTCCAGAGCAGTCTGAAGATTAGAAAGAAAAAGATCTAGTCTCCTTCTGCTCTCTGCCCCAGGCCCTCTCCCCAGGATAACCACTGTTAACTGTTTCGTGACTACTCTTTGATTTATACCTTTATCTCTTCATTTTCATTCATATTTGTGTACACATACAAATAATGTTATTTTCCCATAAATAAAAACCATCTGTATTGTTCTTTGACTTATTTTCCTTTAATATCTTGGGGCTATTTGTATACCAGTATTCACAGACTTAATTCCATTCTTTTTATAACTGTCATATTGTTTCCACCAGCAGACCACATTTTTTAAACAATGTATTCCTCTGTCAATTGACAACTTCTAGTGTTTATCACCAACAAGATAATGAGCAATACCTTTCTGCACACATGTATTTACTTATTTATTTTTAAAGAGTGAGAAGAGAGGGAGAAGAGGGGGAGAAGTAGGAAGCATCAATTCATAGTAGTTCCTTGTTGTACATGCCTTGACCAGGCAAGCTCAGAGTTTCGAACCTGTGAGCTTAACATTCCATGTCAATGCTTTATCCACTGTGCCATCACAGGTCAGGGCCATGTAGTATATTTGAATGAGTGTTAAAGGAGTGGAAATATGGGGCTTAATATTGAACCCACGTTTATACTGCCAATTACCCTCCAAAAGTATACCAATTCATAATCCCAACAAACAAACATGAAAGCCCCTTTTCACACTTCTAAGATTCCATAAATGTATAGAGATAAAAAAAACAAGCAAACAAGAAAAAACAACTAATTGTTTTCACTTGTCTTCAACTCCTGAAAGTAGGAAAAGAAAAACAGAAACTGAAGAAAACAAAAGAATGTTTTTAAACAGAATAAGAAACAGTAAATTAAAAACCAGTAGCATTAGGTTCTGATACTGACAGAATAGCTTGTATCACTAACTATAAACCCTAATCAAAATATAAATATAAGGAGCAACTATCTGAAGACACTGCAACCAAAGTGGTCAGACACACCCTGGGTGAGACCTGTATTTAACTGGCTTTCATCTTGAAATGAGGACACTCCCTAGTCCACGTAGCAAACAGGCAGCAGATCAAGAGTCTGTGGCTTTCAAACTTCCTGGAAACTGTAGGGCAAAATCCTAGAAGGGTGGGAACAACAAAGTATGAAACACTAAATCTACATATAAGCTCCTCTTAAAATTTTTGG
This sequence comes from Saccopteryx leptura, assembly GCF_036850995.1. NCBI lineage: Eukaryota > Metazoa > Chordata > Mammalia > Chiroptera > Emballonuridae > Saccopteryx > Saccopteryx leptura. The sequence continues at coordinate 180,838,031 of NC_089507.1, forward strand.
TTGAATACTTTGAGTACATAAGGCAAGAAAATGGAGCTCAACTGCATACTGACAGCTGGAAGATTAAAGGAACTGTGCAGATTTCAGCTGTTGTTCACCATAGGAGAAACCAAGTTAAGGGTTTGAGTCCCATCAAGTAAGAGAAGAGTGCTAAATACTTGAGTTAAGTTTCTACTGAGACAAGTACATAAATTACACAAAACATACATCCTTTCAGCACAACTAAACAAATCCTGAGTTCAATTCCCAGTCAGGGCACACATGAGAAGTGACCATCAGCTTCTCATCCCCTCTCTCTCCCCCTTCTGTCTCTTCATCTCCCGCAGCCAGTGGCTCCACTGGTTTGAGCGTCAGCCACAGGTCAGGTGCTGAGGATAGCTCAGTTGGTCCCAGGGTTGGCCTGAGCACTGAGGATAGTTCAGCTGATTTGAGCATCAACTCAAGATGGGGGTTGCTGAGTGGATCCCAGTTGGGGTGCAGGTGGGAGTCTATCTCCTCTCCTCTCACTTTAAAAAATAAACAAAAAAACAAACAAAAAATGCCCTGGCCTAGGATAGCTCAGTTGGTTCAAGTGTCATCCCAACATACTGAGGTTGTGGGTTTGACCCTGGTCAGGGCACATACAAGAATTAACCAGTAATAGCATGAATAAGTGGAACAACAAGTCGATGTGTCACTCTCTCTCTTCCTTTCTCTCTAAAAATCAATAAATAAAAAAAGTAAAAGCAATAAACATTAAATCAGTGAGCCATCTCCCATACTCTGTACTTCAAACCACTGGGGAGCAGAAAAGCTGCTCAAGGGGGAAAACCACATGAAAGAAAGAAAAAACTATTTTAAAAAAGAAAGAGAAGAAAGGCACTAATAGTGACATAAATCAGACAGAGAATGGCAAATACCATATGATTTCACTTAGATGTGGAATTTAAAGAACAAAATAAATTGAAACAGAATCACAGGTACAGAGCACAGACTAAAGGATGCAAGAGGGGAGAAGAGGCTGGGGCACCGGGTGAGAAAGGTGAGGGATCATTAGCAGTACAAACCGGTAGTTACAGAACAGTCACAGGGCTATGAAGTGCAGCTTAGTGAGTCTAGTCAATAATATTGTAATAATTATGCTATGGTGCCCAGTGGACACTTGAAATATTGAGGGATTCATTTTGTAAAGTATGTCATTATCTAACCACTGGGCTGTACACTTGAAAGTAATACAAAATAACACTAAATGTAAACTGGAATTGAAAAACAATCATAATTCAACCCTTGTGTATTGCTGTTAGGAATGTACTATGGAAAATGGTTAGTGGTTTTCAAAAAATTAAAAATATAATTAACATATGGTATACCAATTCCACTTCTGGATACAGCCTCAAAAGAACTGAAAATAGAAACTCAAATATACTTATAGACTCATGTTTACAGCAGCATTGTTCACAACAGCTAAAACATAGAAGCAACCCAAGTATCCATCAACTGATGTATACACAAAATGTGGTATATGTGCAATGGGATATTATTTAGCCTAAAAAAGGAAATTCTGACACATGCTGCATGTGTCATGGATGAATCTTGAAGACATTATACTAAGTGAAATAAAGCAGACACAGAAGGACAAACACTGTATTATTCCACTTATATGAGGTACCTAGAACATCAAATTCACGTAGACAGAAGTAGAATAATGATTGAGAGTCTAGAGGAAAGGGAAATATGGGAGTTACTGTTCAATAAGTCCTGAGTTTTAGTTTCAAAAGATAAAAATGTTCTGTAGATGAATGGTGGTGATGGTTATACAACAATATGAATGTACTTAATGCTAATGAACTGTACACTTAGCCTGACCAGGCGGTGGTGCAGTGGATAGAACATCAGACTGGGATGCTGAGGACCCAGGTTCAAAACCCCAAGGTCACCAGCTTGAGTGTGGGCTCATCTTGCTTGAGCACAGGCTCACCACCTTGAGCAGGAGGTCCCTGGCTTGAGCCCAAGGTCACAGGCTTGAGCAAGGGGTCACTTGCTCTGCTGTAATCCCCACCCCCGTCAAGGCACATATGAAAAAGCAATCACTGAACAACTAAGAAGCCGCAATGAAGACTTGATGCTTCTCATCTCTCTCCCTTCCTGTCTGTCCCTCTCCATCTCTGTCCCTATCTGTCCCTCTCTCCGTCTCTGTAGCAAAAAAAAAAAAAAAAGGTTAAAATGCTAAATTTTATGTTATATATATTTTACCACATTTAAAAAAAAATACATAGCAGCATCATTCAAAGCAAGACAACAATGGAGCTATATTTACAAAAAACTTAAAAGAAATTAACAAACCAGCCTGACCTGTGGTGGTGCAGTGGATCAAGCGTCGACCTGGAACACTGAGGTTGACGGTTCAAAACCCTGGGCTTGCCCGGTCAAGGCACATACGGGTGTTGATACTTCCTGCTCCTCTCCCCTTCTCTCTTGCTCTGTCTCTGTCTCTGTCTCTTCTCTATAATGAATAAATAAAAATAATTAAGAAAAAATAACAAACCAAAAGACTTACATTCATCCACAAGCTAGATCTATGATTCACACAGAACCACCAAGCTGATCCAGGTAAACCCAAGGAATTGAGATGATAACATCTTGGTTCTTCTAAGAAACTAAGTTTCAGGATGGTTTGTTGTGTAGCAATCAATAATCAGAATCTTTCCAGGCATTGTGCCTTCTATGTGCTCAGCTTTCTTAATGACAGAATGCCTTCCCTATCATCCATGTGCCTACTCAGGTACCCTGCTACTTCTCTATCTGTTGTATCAAACCAATTATCAGGGCCAACTTGTTCCACCTCTGAGACCTGTCAATTCCTCACCACATCAGTTGGCAAGAGTCCCTTCTGACAGAGTCTCTGTGTATATATATAGACAATAGCTCTATATACACATGGTTAAAGTCTTCGCTCATTCAGTGTTTACTAAGCTCCTACTGTGTGACAGGACCTATTTTAGACACAGCATTCAGAGGTTAATAAAGACAAAAACATCTGTCCTCACTGATGTTAAAGTCAAGGGGGAGGAAGATGAACATATTAATAAATAAAACAGTACATCAGAAAGTGGTGAGATGAAGAGAAATACAGCAGGAGATACAGGCAAGAAGAAGTAACAGAAGTTGAATGGGTTCTGGAATTTTAAACAGTGGTTAGGGAAGGCCTCACCGAGGAGGTGACGAAGTAAGAACCTGAATGATGTGAGGGAATGAGCCAAGTAAGTAACTCTGAAAAGAGCATCGCAGGCAAGAGAAGAGCCACAACCAAGAGTTAGCTGGGCGCGGTCAAAGTACAGACAGTTCAGAGGCTGGTGTGGTGTGACTAAGACATAACGGTAGAGATGAGGGTCAGAATGAGGTTCAAGAGTAAATGTTGGTGGGAGATCCCATTCCAGCCTGTGAAATACTGGTTTTGACTTTGGTTGAGAAGCCACTAGGTTTTGAGCATGACATATTTGATTGACATTTTGAAGATCCCTCTGGTTGCTGTCCTAATTAATGTATCCTGGGGGAGGGGGGACAAGATAAGAAGCAAAGAGACCACTCAAGGGCTATGATCATCCAGATGAGCTGGTGGCCTTGACCATGGTGGAAGCAGCAGAGATGGGAGATCGTTAAGAGTCCAGATTATCCCAGAATCTCAAGGATGGTTCAACATACGTAAAACCATTAACGTAATACACCATATCAACAAAACAAAGAACAAAAACCACATGATCTTATCAATAGATGCAGAAAAGGCTTTCGATAAAATACAACACAATTTTATGTTTAAGACTCTCAACAAAATGGGTATAGAAGGAAAATATCTCAACATGATAAAGGCCATATATGATAAACCATCAGCCAACATCATATTAAATGGCGTAAAACTGAGGACTTTCCACCTTAAATCAGGAACAAGACAGGGTTGTCCACTCTCTCCACTCTTATTTAATGTGGTGCTAGAAGTTCTGGCCAGAGCAATCAGACAAGACAAAGAAATAAAAGGCATCCACATCGGAAAAGAAGAAGTAAAGGTATCACTTTTTGCTGATGATATGATCCTATACATCGAAAACCCAAAGGACTCCACAAAAAGATTACTCGAAACAATAAACCAATACAGTATGGTCGCAGGATACAAAATCAACATACAAAAGTCCATAGCCTTTCTATATGCCAACAATGAAATATTAGAAAACGAACTCAAAAAAATAATCCCCTTCACGATTGCAACAAAAAAAATAAAATACCTAGGAATAAACATAACAAAGAATGTAAAGGACCTATATAACGAAAACTATAAGGCATTGCTAAGAGAAATAGAAAAAGACACAATGAGATGGAAAAATATTCCTTGTTCTTGGATAGGAAGAATAAATATAATTAAAATGGCCATATTACCCAAAGTAATATATAAATTTAATGCAATTCCCATCAAAATTCCTATGACATTTTTTAAAGAAATGGAACAAAAAATCATCAGATTTATATGGAACTATAAAAAACCCCGAATAGCCAAAACAATCCTAAGGAAAAAGAATGAAGCTGGGGGCATTACAATACCTGACTTTAAACTATATTATAGGGCCACGATAATCAAAACAGCATGGTATTGGCAGAAAAATAGACACTCAGACCAATGGAACAGAATAGAAAGCCCAGAAATAAAACCACATATATATGGTCAAATAATCTTTGATAAGGGGGCCAACAACACAAAATGGAGAAAAGAAAGCCTCTTCAACAAATGGTGTTGGGAAAACTGGAAAGCCACATGCAAAAGAATGAAACTCGACTACAGCCTGTCCCCGTGTACTAAAATTAATTCAAAATGGATCAAAGACCTAAATATAAGATCTGAAACAATAAAGTACATAGAAGAAGACATAGGTACTAAACTCATGGACCTGGGTTTTAAAGAACATTTTATGAACTTGACTCCAATGGCAAGAGAAGTGAAGGCAAAGATAAATGAATGGGACTACATCAGAATAAAAAAGTTTTTGCTCAGCAAGAGAAACTGACAACAAAATAAACAGACAGCCAACTAAATGGGAACTGATATTTTCAAACAATAGCTCAGATAAGGGCCTAATATCCAAAATTTACAAAGAACTCATAAAACTCAACAACAAACAAACAAACAATCCAATAAAAAATGGGAAGAGGACATGAACAGACACTTCTCCCAGGAAGAAATACAAATGGCCAACAGATATATGAAAAGATGCTCAGCTTCATTAGTTATTAGAGAAATGCAAATCAAAACTACAATGAGATACCATCTCACCCCTGTTAGATTAGCTATTATCAACAAGACGGGCAATAGCAAATGTTGGAGAGGCTGTGGAGAAAAAGGAACCCTCATACACTGTTGGTAGGAATGTAAAGTAGTACAACCATTATGGAGGAAAGTATGGTGGTTCCTCAAAAAACTGCAAATAGAACTACCTTATGACCCAGCAATCCCTCTACTGGGTATATACCCCAAAACCTCAGAATCATTGATACGTAAAGACACATGTAGCCCCATGTTCATTGCAGCACTGTTCACAGTGGCCAAGACATGGAAAGAACCAAAAAGCCCTTCAATAGAAGACTGGATAAAGAAGATGTGGCACATATACACTATGGAATACTACTCAGCCATAAGAAATGATGACATCAGATCATTTACAGCAAAATGGTGGGATCTTGATAACATTATACGGAGTGAAATAAGTAAATCAGAAAAAAACAAGAACTACATGATTCCATACATTGGTGGAACATAAAAACGAGACTAAGAGACATGGACAAGAGTGTGGTGGTTACCAGGGGTGGGGGGAGGGAGGACGCAGGAGGGAGGGAGGGAGAGAGTTAGGGGGAGGGGGAGGGGCACAGAGAAAACTAGACAGAGGATGACGGAGGACAATCTGACTCTGGGTGAGGGGTATGCAACATAATTTAATGACAAAATAACCTAGACATGTTTTCTTTGAATATATGTACCCTGAATTATTAATGTCATCCCATTAACATCAATAAAAATTTATAAAAAAAAAAAAAAAAAGAGTCCAGATTTGCTTATTGAGGATGGAGGATAAGAACAACAAAGAAGTCAAGAATGACTCCAAGGTTCTGGGCCTGAGCAACCTGAAAGAAGCTGCCATGTCTCTGCTCCCTTTTAGAGCTAAACTCTTTGAAATAACTGTCTACGCCAGGGGTCCCCAAACTTTTTACACAGGGGGCCAGTTCACTGTCCCTCAGACCGTTGGAGGGCCGGACTATAAAGAAAACTATGAACAAATCCCTATGCACACTGCACATATCTTATTTTAAAGTAAAAAAAAAAAAAAAAACAGAACGGGAACAAATACAATATTTTAAATAAAGAACAAGTAAATTTAAATCAACAAACTGACCAGTATTTCAGTGGGAACTATGCTCCTCTCACTAACCACCAATGAAGGAGGTGGCCCTTCTGGAAGTGCGGTGGGGGCCGGATAAATGGCCTCAGGGGTCCGCATGCGGCCCGCGGGCCGTAGTTTGGGTAACCCTGGTCTACGCCCTGGCCAGGTAGCTCAGTTAGTTAGAGCACTGTCCCAATATGCCAAGGTTATGGGTTTGATCCCTGGTCAAGGCACATCCAAGAATCAACCAATGATTATATAAATAAGTGGAACAATACATTGATGTCTTGCTATCCCTCTCCTCTCCCCTCTCTAAAAGCAATTAAAACAAACAAAAAAAAAAAATTGTATTTACTCCACTAGGGTGGAGCAAGTTTGGGGAAGAAGATCAGAGTTTGTTATTGGAGGTTAGGTGTGGGATGTCCATAAGATATCCAAGAGGAAATGTGAAGCAGACAGCAGGAAACTGAAATTTGGAGTTGAAGGTAGAGGTCTAGGGCAGTGGTCGGCAAACTCACTAGTCAACAGAGCCAAATATCAACAGTACAACGACTGAAATTTCTTTTGAGAGCCAAAATTTTTAAACTTAAACTACATAGGTAGGTACTTTCCTTATCGAGGTAGCGCCCGCACGTGGTATTTTGTGGAAGAGCCACACTCAAGGGGCCAAAGAGCCACATGTGGCTTGTGAGCCAGTTTGCCGACCACTGAACCTCAGAAAGATGGTATTCAAGCCTTGAGAATAACTAGTGCCCACAAGGAGAGAGCTATAGCCAAAGAAGATGAGAGGTCTAAGAACAGAACCAGGACCTTTCACAGTGAGGGTTTGGGAGGAGAGAACATGGCAAAGCAGATAGAGGAGGAGCCACTATGAGGCAGGAGGAAAACCTGGAAACCAGGAGTAACTGTGCAAAAGCATCTAAGAAGGAGGAAGTAGGCAACTATGTAAAAGGTTGATAAGAACTGACTGTGGGAGGTCACTGGTGACCTTGACAAGAATACTTTTTAGTGGGTGGAGCTAAAAGAGCCTCATTGCAGCCCTGACCAGATAGCTCAGTTGGTTAGAGCATCATTCCAAAGCACAGAGGTGGCCAGTTTGAACCACAGTCAGGGCACATACAGCAACAGATCAATGTACCTGTCTCTCTCTCCCTTCTTCTCTCCAGTAAAATCAATAAATAAAAATGAAAAAAAAACTTTTTAAAGCCTCAATGCATTATTTAAAAGGTGTGGAAGAACAGAAATAGAGGCAGCAAGTATAGACAATTCTTTCAAGGAGTTTAGCTCTAAAGGAGAGAAGACATGGGAATAGTTAGAGGGGAAGTCATGGTAACTGCTGTCCTGAAAACCCCTGAGTGGGTCCCTCCTGTCCTTAGATCAAGTCCTCACTAATTAACTTGTCACCTAGGGCTCACTCCAATAATGCCCATGTGCACCTTTCTAATCAGACTCCCCATGTCAACTTCCCTCCCAGCTTCTTGCTGGGATGACCCGTGTCTTCACACTGCATCACCCAGTAAGTCTATCCAGGTGCTAGGTACTATATCAATGACCAAAGAGGAACAAGATGAGGTGTCCAACCCTCAAATAACCACCTCATAGTTCAGTGGGACAAGCAATGATGCAGTTTGAGAGCCCCAGAGTCCTGAGGCATCAAGTGTTCTGCTGCTGACAGGGAGACGGGGAATACCGGCCAAGGAAATCCAGGAATGTTCTACAGTGGGATCACATCTGAGCTCAATCAGCAAGAGTTTATACTGAAGCAAAGGCATGGAGAAATAAAAGCATATGACAGAATATATTTCCATGCAGCTGTAAAACAAGATCTGACAAGGGTGTAGGGGAGGAGACTGAAAAGGTTACTTGGAGGAAAAGTTGGAAGCAATAATAATAATCCTAACTAACAATTATTTGTTATCTCCTACATATCAGGTTCTTTAACCTCATCACAAGTAATATCACAGCTAACATCCCTGTGGGGTGGACCACTGATAAACCCCATTTTACAGATGAGGAAAAGAAAGCTCAGAGAAGTAAAGTAACATGCTTACGGCTACACAGCTCGAATACGGTGAAGCTGAGATCTGAACCCAGGCAGTGTGGCTTTGCAGTCTGGACAGAAGATAAACAGATTAGAAAGGTCTCTTTATAGTAGTTTAAATGGCAAGTTAGTACAGCATGTACCACACATTTCAGTCAACAACAGACCACATATACGATGGTGGTCCCATCAGGTTATAATGGAACTGAAAATTCCTATTGCCTAAGTGACATTGTTGCAGCACAATGCATTACTCATGTGTTTTTGGTGATCCTCTTGAAAATAAACCTATTGTACTACCCCGTCATATAAAAGTGGAGCACATACAATTATATATCATACATATACTGGATAATGATAATAAATGACTATGTTACAGGTTTATATACTTCTATACTTTTTATTAGTTTAGAGTGTCCCCTTTCTACTCACATAAGAAAAAGTTTGCTGTGAAACAGTGTGCCCTGTTATGCCAGCAGCAGCCTCATACCTCTCATGCTTAACCACATTTCTTGATTTCATCATTTTCTCTTGTGTTTGACATAATCTCATGTTTTATACATTCAGTGTAGCCTCAGTGTACATTATTTATAAAGTACACAATAGTGGACAGTAGTGCCCTTGGTCTTCACATTCAGTCACCACTCACTTACTGATTCACCCAGAGCAGCTTCCAATCCTGCAAGACCCATTCACTGCAAGTGCTCTACACAAGTATACCACTTTTTATCTTTTATACTACATTGTTACTCTACCTTCTCTATGGTTCAATATGTTTGTATCACAAACACTGCTGTGTTACAATTGCCTGCAGTATCTAATACAGTAACATGCTGTATAGGTTTACAGGTTAGAAGCAAGAAGCTATACCACAGGTGTGTTAGTAGGCTGTACCATATAGGTTTGTGTAAGAACACTTTGTAAAGTTCACACAATGACAAAATTGCCTGATGGATGCCTCACTTCTCAGGGCACACCCCCATTGTTAAGCAGTGTGTGATTGTATTTATACTTTAGAAGCCCAACTCAAGAGGCAAGGAGGAAAGGACAGGAAGGTGGAAAAGATACAGAAAGCTAGTGCAGTATAGGAGTGGACACAACAGGGAGGAGGAGAAATCAAGGGGTACCACTTAGGCGGACTCGAGAGAACACAAGAGCCAATCACATGGGATAGTTTGGAAAGAAGGAAGAGGCAAGAAGAACTCGAGGCCCAGCTTGCACGACTGGCAGCAGTTGCAGCTGTTAACCTAGGTCAGCAAAAGCAGAAGAAACAGGAGGAAAGAGAGAGAGAGACAGAGAAAACCACCATGCTAATTCCAGATGTCTTCCTTTTCCACCTCTGACCAGGGCTACTCTGACTGACATTAAAAAAATAAATAAATAACTGGGGAAAGAAATATTAATTTTGTTGGGTATAACAATAAAATTGTGGTTATGTTAAAATAAAAAGTCCTATTTGTTAGAGATTCCTACTGAAGTATTTTAAGGTGAAATAACATGATGGTTTGCTGTAAAACACTCTAGCAAAGAAAAGAGTAAGTGAGGGCAGCAGATAGAAAAAGAACCTAGTGCTGATAACTTCACAAGGAGATGAACCCTGGAAGTGCGCAGTCTGAACAAACACTGAGAGAAGAAATGCTGGCACAAGGACCGAGAGGTCATGAATGAGGAGAGAAGGTCTGAAGAACAGTCCTTGTGAAAATCGTCACCCTTACTGCAGCCTGTTTCCTGGGAAACTAGCTTGGGCTCTGACCACTGGATGGGATATCAAAGTTGAGCAAAGGAAAGCCATCAGTAGTTCAGCATGCAAAAGGTAAGCAGGACCCTACCTGAAGCTAGGCTGTCAGGAGCTCAGGGGTCCCCCGTCTGCCCACTAGACAGTCCTCTCTGGGCAAGCAGGAGCTGCAGGGGGCAGAACAAAAACAAAAAGGTTCAGGTGTTGTAAAGTACCACACCCCAGATTCTGAAAGGCACCGTACCTTACTTCATCGGGTCTACGTAGAGACACCAAGTCCAGATGAATTTTGAAGAGTTTTATTAAAGGAGGAGATTTATCAAATATGCCGGCCACATATGGCTGACACGGGGCATAGCAGACCCAAATCACGCACCCCAAGTATATTTCAGAGGCTGGTTATATACCCTTTGACTACATACAGGTTGGGGGGGCATGACAGCATGACGCAATCATTAACAAGATTATAACATTTGTCTAGGGGATTTACAAAGAACTTAGAACTTTCAAGGTAATACAATTAAAGACGTTCAGAAATCCTTTTGGTATCTATCTCTCCTCTTTTTTTGCCTAGAAATACATGTTAATCTCAGATTCCAGGAAGGGAGGGAGAGCTAAAATCAGGGTAGAGTGGTATGTAAATTTTGCCTCTTATTGAAGGCGAGAGTGAGTTCCTCAGATAACCTTAATCCTTTCAGAGAACTTAAAACCAAATGACCCTAGTTGTCCTTGTGAGTCAGGAGACTTCTATATTCTTTTTTTCCTCCATTTTCCAAAGAAAGGACAGGACAGAAAGCCTGACTTTTCTTTTTAAAATGGCATTGCCAATACTAAGTTTTACAGTTCTCTGGCACCTTACCACACAGGAGAATCACTGGAAACTCCCTAGATCCAGCTGGCAGGGCTTCCTCTTGCTTATAAATATTAGGAATGGACCTGTCACATTAGAAAGGACTGTGGGCAGCTTGCTGGGAACATAGCTGATACGTGGGCTATGATCAGTGCCCGCCCAGACATGCTACTGACACTGACCCTGAGCTGATCCCCTCATCTTTGCTCTTAAAAAAGTTAATACCTATAGGCACTTAGTATAAATATATATCAGGCTATTACAGGCACTGTTTTACCTCATTCTATTCTCAAGACCCAATGAAGTACGATTTATTATATCAACTTTACAAATAAGAAAATTGAGACACAGTGAGATCAGTCTTGCCCAAGGGGACACAGCCATAAAGTGACAGAGCCTGGATGAAATATGGCTGTGGAGACCACAACTCTTACACAGGGCCGTGCTAAGAAAGCACTGTGGGTTGTAAGGGCTCTCAGTGCATCATTTTGAGATGCTATCAAAAGCGGTGAGGAAGTGATAAGCATTGACTCTGGGTGATGGGTCTGTGGAGTTTTATCTACTTCTGCCTTAAATTTCTCCGTAATAGAAAGTTAAAATAAAACTTAAAACCTCAAAGCCTGGCCACATCAGCGATGTGGGAATACGTGATTCCCTGGGACCAGTGACAGTAGTCCTCCGGATCTTTGAAAACCGTGCCCAGTGGACCCCAGCTCCACTTCTTCCTCCAAGGCCTGAATACGGGGCGACCTGCCCAGTTGAGACCCCAGGATCGCGCCAAAATGGACATTCGAACACCTAGTCCAAGCCAGGGACGTTTGGCCAAGCCCGCCAGCCCCTCACCAGCCTCAGCAAAGCCGGGAGAAGTGTGGCTCGAAGTAAGACGATCGGGCTCCCACCCACCACAACCTCAGTGGCAGCCCCCACTCCACCACCTGGGAAATATTTGCCCCCGACCCCAAACTTCCTTCCTCAACCCCTCGCAACCCGGGGACTGGTGGCATGAGCGACCCCCTCTCCTCATATCGCTATTTCGGCCAAGGCCGAACATGTCTCAACCCGTAGGAACCCTAGGACGAAAGGCCGGAGCCCAGCACCCACCACCCTGAGCTTCACGGCTGAGCTTCACCCACGGCGGAGATGCGCGCCCACACCCCCAAATGAAACGTCCGGTAGAGCACGGCCCGAGCCACCACAGCGCGTCCCGCCACTGCCTCCTCTCCCCGCCATCTGCACGTCCTCAGCCCAGCCCGCAGACAGCCTTTCAGACCTACCTTTCTGGGCAGGGAAGGGCACGGCTGCGGCTAAGGCGCCGCGGGAGCTCACTCACCAGCGCCACCAAAAAACAAGGGGTCAATCCAGCCACCAGCTGGGGACTTGCTCCAGCAGCGCGCCCGGACTACACTACCCAACACCCGCGGTGCGGCGGGGACCACAGCTCCCAGGATGCTCGGCTCCACCGGCGCGCGCGGACGGACAGCGGCCCCCACTGGCCTCCGAGGGAGCCGTTTCCGGATAACTTGCTTAGGTCACGGGATGACCACTGTGGCACCTGGATTTCCCCTATTTTTTCCTAAAACCACGTTCACAAAACATGTACAGGACCACGGGGGCAGCTCTACTGGAACCCGGACTGCTTCGAACGCCTTTGCCTCAGAGACTACACTTCCCAGTGACGCCTGCAGTGACGTGTATATCCGGCGCCGCCCACCCTCGGCGCGCGGAGGTGACGTGTCGGTGGAGGTTGCATCTCCCGCTATGGGGTGGACGCGGTTATTCGCAGATCGGTAGTCCGACTTTCCTAGTTCCTGCTGTAGGTTGCAGACCAGTGCCCGGTGTTCCGTGAGCGCCACGTGAACCCCTGGGGACACCAAACCTAGGAGGGGGACTGCCTTCTTCCCGGGGCTCCTCAGAGCAAATTAGGCCAAAGTGACACACGTCCTCGACCTAGACTGCACAGCGGGTGCACCAGACCTTTTCTCTCTGTTGGAGTCCGCCGAATTATGCGCAAACTCATCTGGGGGACAGGAACTCTTAGGCGCTGTCGTGGGGTTAGGCCCTTTGTCGGCTTGATTCTCTGGGTCCTTTTTCAGCGCTCTGGTTGGGATCAGAACCCCAGTGCCATGTGGGATACCTCAGCTGCGGAGCCGGAGAGCAGGCCCCACTTCCCTTGTGGGGGCGCGTTTCCACTCGGACGCCCTCTCACTTCTCTTCCCCTTCTTTAGGCTTTCTGGAACTTACTCCTCTAGGAAGACCAAAAAAATTTCTACGTCTTAGAAAACCAGGAGGAGACGAGAATTTTCTAAAACGAATAGCCCTCGCGGGATGAATCCACTCCCGTGTCTTGCCTCCAGGCTGTCTTGTTCATAGTGCGTTCAGTTCAGCCCTGGCCCTGTATGAGTGCGGTTTTACTTAGAACTTTCTCGTGGCCTCTCTCACAGCCCGATCTGTGACTCAGTCATGTACCTAGAAATTAGCCGTTAACACATAGAGGTTCAAAGTAACAATACAGGGACGTCCATGTTTAAGTGTCCGTGATGCTGCTTGTATGTGAAAGGCAGGATCTGAGGGCCCCGGTGATAAGAGACCAAGAAAGACAAGATGAGGGGCTGACTGCCTGAGCTTCCTGGAGGTGAATAGGCAAGAAGAGTTGGAGAAAGGCCAGTCTCAGGGTCTGAGCCACTGGGAAGACTGCCCTGGCTTCAGTGAGGGTGGTTTTCAGTAGCAAGTGGTCTTGCATCCCGCTGATTTTCATGCATATAGGCAAGGATGTCACCTAGCTGTACACATGTGGCACACAGGTGTTTGGTTTGGCCAGCCTTGTGTTTTCATATTTGAAAGAGTTCTCAGCATTTACTAGTTAGGAGTTTCCATATAGAATCTGCTTTCTTGCCTCTTCATCTCTTTCCCTGCGGTTTTTCCCACCCCAATCTACCCCACTCCACACCTCATCTGGAATACTTTGCTTGCTCCTTTGACTCTTCTAAATCCTATATCTTTCAAGATCAAATTCTCAGCTATTTCATGAAACTTTACCTGATCTCTATTCTGTGGTGACTTCTTAAGATTCCTTTGACCCTGGCTGAACCTGGGAGCTTTTCAAAATAGAGTGCCTGGCTTGGTGGTGATACAGTAGATAGAGCATTGTTCTGAGATGCTGAGGTCCCAGGTTTGAAACCCTGAGGTTGCCGGCTTTGGCACAGGTTTGCCAGCTTGAGTGTGGGGTTACCCGCTTGAGCATAGGACCATTGACATGATCCCATGGTCGATGGCTTGAAGCCCAAGGTTTCTGGCTTGAGCAAGGAGTCAATGGCTCAGCTGGAGTCCTCCCTGGTCAAGGCACATAAGAGAAGCAATCAGTGAACAACTAAAGTGCTACAACTATGAGTTGATGCTTCTCATCTCTCTCCTTTCCTGTCTTTTCTAACTAAAAAGAAGAGTGCCTGAACACTACCTCCAAGAGATTATGAGTTTAGGGTTGGGACTTGGCATTCATTATTCATAACAAAGCTGCCTTTACCCCCAAAAAGGAAAGTGTGATAATGTAGAGGAAAAACCTGCTTTAGAAAACCTGAAGTTTTGTTGTTGGTTAGTTGTTGCTATTACTGAACTACATTTGTGGGCCTATCATTTAACCCAGTGCTTCTCAAATGTTAAGTGCATACATATTGCCGGGGATCTTGTAAACCCGAATCAGCATGCCTAGGATGGAGCCCAAGCATCAGCATTTCTAACAAACTTGCAGATGTTAGTGGCTATGCTTGTCAGACCACACTAGGTAGCAAAAATTTAACCCATTCAGGGGCCCTTAAAGCTAGTACAGTTAGATCAACTAATCCTCAAATTCCTAAAACTGAGACACACTATGACTATATATTCTATTTTTATGTGTACTTTTTCTAAATTTAAACACCTTTAAAATAGGAACTCTTTTTGTTTGTAAACCCAATAATAGCCAGACTAGGACCTAGACTAGACAAATGATACTGGTTGGATAAAGAACGTTTAGCTTGGCACATTTCTTTTTAAGTGAGAGGAAGGGAAGTAGACTCCTGCATGAACCGCAACCGGGATCCACCCAGCAACCCGTCTGAGGTGATGCTCAAATCATATCAAGCTCTTCTGAGTCTACTGTGCTCTAGACTAACTGAATTATCCTCAGTTCCCAGGGCCAATGCTTGAACCAATTGGGCACTGGCTGTGGGAAGGGAAAGGGAGATATGCAGATGGTTGCTTCTCTTGTGTGCCCTGACTGGGAATTAAACCCAAGATTCCATAGGCAGGGCCAATGCTCTGTCCACTGGGCCAACTGGCCAGGGCCTAGCTCGGAACATTTGGTTCTAGTTTGGCTTATGTGATCATAGGCAAGTGCTTTCCCTCTCCAGGTTGGTCAAGTTAATGATTTTGAAATCCAAGCAGGAGGATCTAGACATTTTCCTTCTCCAGGGCAGCCTCTTGCACCCTCATTTATCCATGGGCAAAGCTGGCCACAGAGTGAAGACAACTATGTTTGGCACAGAAGGCTTTTATGGCACTCAGGAATGTGGCTGTGAATTTTGTCTAGAAAGTGTGGATGTGATGGAGTCCTGCACAGAAGAATCTATCTATACAAGGGTAATGCTAAAGAACTATAGCAGGCTGATCTCACTGGGTAACACTGGCTTCCTTTACAATTTAAAATCTGACCCACTGAGCTGCTCAAATTGCTTAAATGCAGAAAAGGCAATGGGTGGAGCTGCCAGGCATAGCGACCTTTGCCTTTGGATTGGACTAGACAACAACAATGTGCTTTCTCACATCTCTCCTGACCTCCTGGGAAATCCTGGCGTTTTTGGTGCAGTTGAGACTAGGTAGGTAGGTGTGTGTGTATGGGATTTTTGGTACAGTTGAGACTAGGTAGGTAGGTGTGTGTCTGTGTGTCTACCACATCAGGCCTTTTCTTTAAGCTGGATTCTCTTAGATATTCTTGTTTCTAGCGGGGGAGATATTTCATCCACTCAGCAAGGATTAGACTTAATGTGCTATCTGCCTGATCTGAAATTCCCTTCCCTTATTCATCCCTTTTCCACTACTGAGATTTTACTCTTCAGGGGTCCTTTATGCCATATTCTGGGCTTCCCTACCGTTTGGCTCTGAGTTCTGAAATGGCACTTTAAACCAGTATCCTACAGTCACCTCATCTTCTTTACCTATGAGGAACTCCATTTTTCCAAACCGAAACTCATCACTCAGCATGGATGGACCAGGAAAACATGCTGTGTGAAAAAAAACAGTCCCAGGAAGACAAATACTGCATGGATCCTCTTATCTGAGGCATCTAAAATAGTCAAAGGTGTAGCAATAGACAATAGAATGATGGATACCAGGGGACAGGGAAGGGGATATGGGGAGTTGTTCAATAGGTATAAAGTTACAGTTAGTTACACAAGATGAGTAAGTTCCAGAGATCTGCTAAATAATACAGGGCCTATATTCAACAATAAGATATTGTGTGCTTAAAAATTTGTCAAGAGGGTAAGTCTCATATTAAGTGCTCTTACCACATACAATCACACAAAGAGACACAGGAAACTTTTGGAGATGATAAATATGTTTATTACCTAGACTGGTGACAGCAACATGAGTGTATACATAGGTCCAAACTCACCAAATTGTATACATTAATTATATGCAGTTTTCTCTGTACTAATTATACCTCAATAAAATTGAGGGGAAAAGGATTATTAAGGGCATAGCTGCATAAGGAACATTAAGTTTTGGGCTTGTTACCCTTTCTCTGGAATACTAATGAAGTAGGAAACTTATTAGGATATGCTACTAGAAAATCATCAGTTGATGGGCACACAATGCAATCAACAGTTCAAATGCTATGGAGATGTTTACCTGAAACATATGTGTTGATCAATGTCACCCCTTTAAATTTAATTTCTAAATATAAAAAAGTTTTATATTGAAAAAAATCATCAGCTATTATAAGATTTGTCCATTAAAAAGATTCATTTATATTTCTCTTTGACTCACAAAAATATACCTTAAAGGTAAATATTATATTCAGTGACAGAGGTAATGTAAGTTCATTTAATGGATTAAAAGTTTTAAAGGTATATTGTTAGTATTATTCTTTTTTTTTTTTTTTTTTTTTTTTTTACAAAGACAGAGTCAGAGGGATAGATAGGGACAGACAGACAGGAATGGAGAGAGATGAGAAGCATCAATCATCACTTTTTCGTTGTGACACCTTAGTTGTTCATTGATTGCTTTCTCATATGTGCCTTGACCGTGGGCCTTTAGCAGACCGAGTAACCCCTTGCTTGAGCCAGCGACCTTAGGTCCAAGCTGGTGAGCTTTTTGCTCAAGCCAGATGACCCCGCACTCAAGTTGGCGACCTCAGGGTCTCATCGAACCTGGGTTCTCCGCATCCCAGTCCGACGCTCTATCCACTGCGCCACCGCCTGGTCAGGCTGTTAGTATTATTCTTATCCTTGAAAATACAGCATGAATATTTCAGTTATACAGTATTTTCACTTTTCTGTAAAACCATGCAATCCATAATTGTGATGATGTTAAATTATAAGACATAACTAATAACTCTCATAACAGTCAATGTCCTTGTTCTGGTTGAATTAATTATACCTTTAAATTATAATGTTAGGCAAATTTTGTGACACTGACTTTCTGATGTCTGAAAAATACTTACAGAACATACCAAATCTACTCTGGATATGCCTCTCCTGACTTAATATACTCGTGTCGAGGTGTCATTACCACACAATGCTGATCTTGGAGAGAGGAAGAAATCTGCCCCTGAGAAATGGTTTTATGTCATTATTTGGTTTAATATGACTATACTCCTTGCTGACATCTCAAATGACTTAATCATCTCCTCTCAATATGCCTGTTGAAGTAGTGTACAGACTTCCCAGGAGTTGGAGATAACTGGTTTCCACTGCTTTGTGTCCAGGTTTCTCCCTAGGTTATGAGTGCTTGAATTTAGTAGGGTACATGTGACACCTGTCCCTTACAATGGCAGTTGTGACCCATGTAATCTGTGTCTACTTTAGCAACTCAACAGAAAGCTTTAACTCATTCATTGCAAAGATTGGACAAGGACTTGCTTTTGGATATTTATGGACCAAACAATTTGGCATTTGTGTGCTGGCTATCATTTTTGTTTGTATTTGGATAAATGCTCATGAATAATAAACTTCAAGAACAAGCTAACTGGTTATTCCAGGTAGAAAGAACTCAAGTGTCAAATTTTATTTTACATGCTGTAGTTTGGCCAAATACAAAGTTGGCTGAAGGATCCTCTACAAATGCTAGTTAGGCTTTTTTTTTTTTTTTTTTTTTGCATTTATTCCTAATTGTTGCTGCTGTCAAGTGTATTGTTACCAGCATATGAAATACTTTGACAGCTACCAATCCATTGGTTCAAACCAAAAGGAAATTGAAGTGACAAATAAAAAAAACTAAGAAATTTAATGAGAATGACACTGGAAACAGTATGAAGATGTAGAACTGAAAACCTGATAATTTGGCTATTTATGTTATTTAAAATTAAAGCGGCCTGACCTGTGGTGGCGCAGTGGATAAAGCGTCGACCTGGAATGCTGAGGTCGCCGGTTCGAAACCCTGGGCTTGCCTGGTCAAGGCACATATGGGAGTTGATGCTTCCAGCTCCTCCCCCCTTCTCTCTCTCTCTCTTTCTCTCTCTCCCTCCCTCTCTCTCTCCTCTCTAAAATGAATAAATAAATAAAAAAATTTTAAATAAAATAAAATTAAATTAAAGTGATTTTTAAAATTTTTTTATTTCAAAAATTAACTTTAACAGGGTGACATTGATCAATAAGAATACATAGGTTTCAGGTAAATGTTTCTATAGCATTTGAACTGTTGCTTATGTTGTATATCCATCACCCAAAGTAAAATCATTTCTTGTCACCATGTATTCATCCCTCTCTACACCCTTTCCTCCATTCCTCCCCCACACCTCTCTCCCCTTGGTAACCACTTCACTTTTATCTATGTCCATGAGTCTCAGTTTTATATCCCACCTATGTGTGAAATCATACATTTCTTAGTTTTTTCTGAGTTACTTATTTCACTCGGTATAATGTTCTCAAGGTCCATCCATGTTGTTGTAAGTGGCAATATATCATTATTTCTTATGGTTGAGTAGTATTCTATTGTATATATGGTGCATATATATAAGATATACTTTCTTCTTATACTATAGAGCCATGATAATCAAAACAGCATGGTATTGGTAGAAAAACAGATATACAGTCCAATGGAACAGAATTGAGAGCCCAGGAAAAAATCCCACATATATATGGACAAATAATCTTCGACAAAAGAGCCAAAAACACACAATGGAGAAAAGAAAGCCTCTTTAATAAATGGTGCTGAGAAAATTGGAAAGCCTCATGCCAAGTATGAAACTTGACTACAGTTTGTCCTCCTGCACAAAAAAATAATTCAAAATGGATCAAAGACTTAAATTTAAGATCTGAATAAATTACGTAGAAGAAAACATAAGTACTAAACTCATGGACCTTGGCTGTAGAGAACAATTTATGAATTTGACCCCAAAGGCAAGGGAAGTAAAGGCAAGAATAAACTAACGGGACTATATCAAACTAAAAAGCTTCTGATCAGCAAAAGAAACTGACAGCAAAACAAATAGGCAGCCAAATAAATAGGAGATGAGGCCCTGGCCGGTTGGCTCAGTGGTAAAGCGTCAGCCTGGTGTGCAGAAGTCCCAGGTTCGATTCCCGGCCAGGGCACACAGGAGAAGCGCCCATCTGCTTCTCCACCCCTCCCCCTCTCCTTCCTCTCTCTCTCTTCCCCTCCCACAGCTGAGGCTCCACTGGAGCAAAGATGGCCCGGGCGCTGGGGATGGCTCCTCGGCCTCTGCGCCAGGCGCTAGAGTGGCTCTGGTCGCGGCAGAGTGATGCCCCAGAGGGGCAGAGCATCGCCACCTGGTGGGCAGAGCGTCGCCCCCTGGTGGGCATGCCGGGTGGATCCCGGTCGGGCGCATGCGGGAGTCTGTCTGACTGTCTCTCCCCATTTCCGGCTTCAGAAAAATACAGAAAAATAAATAAATAAATAAATAAACAAATAAATAAATAAATAGGAGATGATATTTGCAAACAACAGCTCTGATAAGGGGTTAATATCCAAAATATATAAAGAACTCACAAAGCTCAGCAACAAGCAAGCAAATGATCCAATTAAAAAATAGGGAGAGAGAAAAATAAAATTTAAAGAGAGAAAGTATACACATAAAAATATCTTAGAAAAATAAAAAGTTTTTTTCTCATTGGATGAAAAAAAATTAATTAATTAATTTAATTAAAAAATGAGGAGAGGACCTGAACAGACATTTCTCCCAAGAGGATATACAAATGGTCAACAGATATATGAAAAGATGCTCATCTTTGTAGGAAAATGGATGGAGACTGTTGTCCTGAGACAAGCCTTTGGTGCGGACTTTGGAACACCAAGTCCTGCGGGGGCAGAACACTACCCCTGCGAGCACTGATAAGATTGTTTAAAAGGAAACAGCTGATCCCTATGGCTTTTCCCCTACATACCTGAAAGGTATTAGTTAATTACCCTTCTCTGCGCCTGAACCCAGGCTCTGCTAATTTGCTTGATGAGCAAAGAGACCAATAAATAGATGAGGCTGCATCGATCTGGGCTTTCAGTCCTAGAGGCTGGGAGTCTCCTGCACCCATCTTTTCTCTATGTTGTGCCTTGTGTGTGTTATTTCTTAAGCCTAGCAGCACCTTCCTTTCTTCCACACCGATTGCCGAGCTGGTTGGAACAAGTGGCACCCAAACAGGGGACCTGATGAACTGGGACCCGAATGGAACAGTGACCCAATTGGAAGAAGGATCACCAGAGCAATAAATAAAGTAAGAAAATAACCGCTGGACCCCGAGGGGAAATAGAGGCCTCATTTCAGTCCGTCACAGGAAAGTGGTAAGGACATCCTTGGGAAAATACAGGGTAACCATGGGGAATGAGGACAGTGTTATGAAACGTCGTTCCTATATCTGTCTCTTAAAACAATTGTTGAAGGCTGGAGGGGCTAAAGCCAGCAAAGCAGGACTTTAAGAATTATTCCAAGTAACTGAGAAGCATTGTACTTGATTCCCTACTTTAGAAAGTCTAGATTAACATGACTGGGAAAAGGTAGGAAAGGAGTTTTTAAAAATTATATACTCAAGGTATTCCATGGCCAGTTACTATCTGGCAAACTTGGACCTTAGTAAAATCTGTTTTAGAACCTTTACAAACTGATGATGATGATGATAATGAGGGAGATGAAGAATTTGAGATTAAATACGCTGAGTGTGAAAATACTCTGAAAGTTGACAAACCTTATCCGCCATCTGCTCCTCTCCTTGATTTTGAGAAACTTTTGCCGTCCCCTCCACAGCCTGTTTTTGTACCTAGGGAGTTTCCACCACAGTTATCGGCTCTTCAGAAAGGAATATTACAGGCCCATAGAGAGGGAGACTTGGTTGCATTACAGATGGCTTTTCCAGTAACAGTTACAGAGAGAGTGGCTCCTGGGGTAGATCCCCAAAATTCTAAATTGCTGAGCTGGTCCTGGCACATTTTCACTAGCTATTCAAGCAATTCAAATCAAAACTACAGTGAGATACCACCTCACGCCTGTTAGATTGGCTATTATCAACTAGACAGGTAATAACGAGTGTTGGAGAGGCTGTGGAGAAAAAGGAACCCTCATTCACTGTTGGTGGGAATGTAAAATAGTATAACCATTATGGAAGAAAGTATGATGGTTCCTCAAAAAATTAAGACAAACTACCATATGACCCAGCAATCCCTTTACTGGGTATCTACCCAAAAAACTAAAAAATACTGGTACATAAAGACACAATGCACATTTACAAAACGTGCCACAAAGGTATTAGCTTTCCACTAATAAGTGGAAGGTATTAGCATCCTTCTTCGGTTAGAACTATAATAAATTCCCTTTTACAAAGTAGAGTCTTGAAAGTTGAATAAGCTGGAGTAACATATTTAAAGATAATAAATTATTTAATCTACCTTAATCCTTTTCCTCCCAAAGTTTTACTATGAGAAAATTTCTAACATAGAAGTTGGGAGTACCATACATACAGTGAATATCTAGATGCGCACCACAGTTAACATAGACTGTATTTTTTTTCACACACTGTTTGTCATCCCTCCTTCCACCCATCTAACTTTTAAATACATTTCAAAGCATCAGATATCACTTCACCCCTAAACATTTCAGCACACATATCATAAACTAGAGTTGGAGTATTGCACAGGCACACCCTTCACACCAAAGTACACACATCAACACATTTGATCAAAGAACATCATAGTCTCATGTGAGAGCAGTGCAACCCCCAGGGTTGGAGCTTCAATGGCCTTCAGCAGTTGGCCCCAACCTGGAGCTCTGAGTTACCTTTGAACCCATTTTTAGTGAAATGTTTATTTTCCACAAGGCAGCCCAGACTGACAAAAATAGCCCCTTCCCTTATTATTAAATCATAATAGCTAACATTTCCAGAATGTTTGTTCTGTCTTAGTCACTATTTTAAGTGGTTTACACGTTGTCAATTGATCGTCTTGGCATCAATTCAACACCAACAGGAATCCCCAATTTTGGGTGCAGTAAAGAAAGGAACTTTATTCAGTGCAAAATAGACCAGTTATGATACAACACAGCTGTGAGGCAGCCCTGGAGCCAGGCCCCCTCCAGCTAGACAGCTCTGCTCTACCCACTGGTCTGCTCTGCTCTGGCAAGACATCTTTGGTGTTTTAGCTCAGCCAGAGAGACAGTCTCTATTCTTTGGTGGAAAGAAACCATACACTCTCAGAGCCAGAGGGAAGCTGGCTTAAATAGATAGAAGTCCCCACCCCTGGTCCCCAATTGGTCTATCCTTATTCAAATAAGGACTCCAAATTCTCACAGTTTGACCAAAAGGATTGGTCAGACTAGAGCTGCTATGATTGGTCAGAGATGCACAGCTCCAACTGGATTGGGCAAGCTTCAGCCCTTACAGTTGAAATACACTATTCACAAAAATTAGGGGATATTTTATAGCTTCATATTCATTTTGAAATATCCCCTAATTCTGCTCACAAAAATTAGGCGATGTTTTATTGCTTCACATTCATTTTGAAATATCCCCTAATTTTTATGAGCAGTATAGGATTCCCGGAACTCTTCTATAAGGGCTGGCTCAGATGGCAGGAACACACAGTACTGGCAGTTTAGTGCAGGCTTCTCCCTAAAGTGCTGTTTGTATGAAAGGCTCCTGTGTAGAAATAGCTGCTAGGCTCTGTTGTTGTTTTTAATTTGTGCCCAGTGAGCCACCAAGAGCCCTTTTTAGTGGGTATCCTCTTTCTCTGGATTCACAACATTTTATTTTATTTCATTTGATAATATCAGTCAGTAGCATAACCTCTTAGACATGGTAGTTGTGTCCTTTTAAAAGTGAGAAAACACATTTTTCTCTAAATTTGTACATGGTTTGGTAGATTAAAAAACATTCATAATATAAGGCTTATAAAAAAACTAATGGAAGAAATGTCTAGGCTAAAAAGAGGCAAGTCTCTCTTCAGTTATTAAGAAAAATCATTCCCCAGGAGCCCTCTGGATCTAAAAATAATAGATGATTTTTAAAATTGGTTTGATTTTTAAAAAATCATATATTTAAAATATGAATAGTTCACTTTATAGGAAGTCGAAGGTATAAATAAAAAATGGGCACAAATTTATGATTAGCCATTCTTAATTTAAAATTCATATTTTTTAATTTAAGAAACTGCTTTGCATTATTCACTATATAAAAGAAAATCAATCAATACAGAACTGAATGAAGAAGAAAGACATCATCCCAAATCCCATCACCCAGAAACAATATTCATTAACATTTGGTAAGTATAATTTACACATATGAATGTCATTTTTATAAATAACAGAGATGGAATGAGAGATAATTATAGCTAACATTTGAGCCCTGTACTAAGAACTTTATATGGATTACTTATAAACCATAAATCCATTAATCCCTTTTTACAGATGAACTCAGACACAAAGCAGTGAGTAACTTTGCCAGGGTCACACTAGCAATCTGAATCAAGACTTGACTCTTAAACACTTTGCTATAGTTTTACAAAATTGGGATTATATTACTCATGCTATTTTAAAGATTTAACATATTAAATTAGATTTACTTAAATTTATAGGGAAAGAAGTAAATTAAATGATGCTAAATAAACTTTGAACATCAACTAAAAATTTATAATATGATCCCCCCATAAAGAAAAGAAGAATTGGAATATTTTTAAACCACATATTTCAGTTTTTGACAGTAGCATTGATTTCTTGCTGTGAGAAATGTATTAGAAGTCAGTGTGTGTGTGTGTGTGTGTGTGTGTGTGTGTGTATTTTCCCAACACAATTTTTGTCAACTATTTTGATGAAAAATTTTACATAATTTACATTCTGCAAATTATACTGTAATGCCTATGAATGCTTATTCTTGAATTTATATTATATTGGCTCCTAGGCTTGCTAATATTCCATTTATCACAGCTTTTCTAAATGTGAGTTCATCATTAATGTCATGGTTTCATTGGTTGGATTTCAACAAACTTTTTTGTGTATGATAGTCTTAATTTATTTTTTAATTTATTGTGTTGACATGGTCTCACGTGTCCCACTCAATATGACACCATCTACACACCACACATGCCTTCCCCCCCCCCCCATGTCCCATGCAAACATTTAATTTTTTAAAAGGCAAGAGAGAGACTAGAGTTAAGTTCAGTTTCCCTAGATGGGAGGCAGGGGTCAGGGAATACAGCTTCTTTTCAAAATTTGACCAGCTGTGTGATCATAGATGAGACATTTGACTTCTTTGGGCCCCGGTTTCTCCATTTCTAATATGTGTGCTTGATCTAATCACCTTTAAGGTCCTATCCTGCAATGAAAGTAGGCTGTTCTCTGACCTTTAACCAAAGGTACTCATCCAAAGAAAGGCCAATTTGTTTTCCAAGCTGCCTTAATATCATTGAACAGCAGGGAGCGCCCTAAACACAGCGATCTATTCCTTTCCCTCTAATCCCTTCTGAAAATTCAGGTGGAGAATGGGAGCAGGCCGACTTCTCACAAGTCAGAGTTAAGTTGTCCAGAGGCTAGCCTTCTGCCTGAGCAATATGGGTAGCCAAGGCCTCAGAGACATTTGTTGATTTTCTATCTTTCCAAGAACTTGTGGAGTGAAACATTTAATTGTATTTTTAAGTATGGATATCACTGAAGATAATGACTCATATTCTTATAATCTATGGTAATTTGCTGCTCTAAAGTTAAACACAGATACTTAACATAATTTTTGTTTTTCTGGTGGAGAGGCAGGCTTTTTTTATATATAATAATTTTATTTTTTTTAATGGGGTGACATCAATAAATCAGGATACATATATTCAAAGATAACAAGTCCAGGTTATCTTGTCGTTCAATTATGTTGCATACCCATCACCCAAAGTCAGATTGTCCTCTGTCACCTTCGATCTTGTTTTCTTTGTGCCCCTCCCCCTCCCCCTTTCCCTCTCCCATTCCTCCCTCCCCCCCCCCCCCCGCCCCCCCCCGTAACCACCACACTCTTATCAATGTCTCTTAGTTTCACTTTTATGTCCCACCTACGTATGGAATAATGCAGTTCCTGGTTTTTTCTGATTTACGTATTTCGCTTCGTATCATGTTATCAAGATCCCACCATTTTGCTGTAAATGTTCCAATGTCATCATTTCTTATGGCTGAGTAGTATTCCATAGTGTATATGTGCCACATCTTCTTTATCCAGTCATCTATTGACGGGCTTTTTGGTTGTTTCCATGTCCTGGCCACTGTGAACAATGCTGCAATAAACATGGGGCTGCATGTGTCTTTACGTATCAATGTTTCTGAGTTCTGGGGGTATATACCCAGTAGAGGGATTGCTGGGTCATAAGGTAGTTCTATTTTCAGTTTTTTGAGGAACCACCATACTTTCTTCCATAATGGTTGTGCTACTTTACATTCCCACCAACAGTGTATGAGGGTTCCTTTTTCTCCACAGCCTCTCCAACATTTGCTATTACCTGTCTTGCTAATAATAGCTAATCTAACAGGTGTGAGGTGGTATCTCATTGCAGTTTTGATTTGTATTTCTCTAATAGCTAAAGAAGATGAACATCTTTTCATATATCTGTTGGCCATTTGTATTTCTTCCTGGGAGAAGTGTCTGTTCATATCCTCTTCCCATTTTTTTATTGGATTGTTTGTTTGTTTGTTGTTGAGTTTTATGAGTTCTTTGTATATTTTGGATATTAGGCCCTTATCTGAGCTGTTGTTTGAAAATATCATTTCCCATTTAGTTGGCTTTCTGTTTATTTTGTTATCAGTTTCTCTTGCTGAGCAAAAACTTTGTAGTCTGATATAGTCCCATTCATTAATTTTTGCCTTCACTTCTCTTGCCTGTGGAGTCAAATTCATAAAATGCTCTTTAAAACCCAGGTCCATGAGTTGAGTACCTATGTCTTCTTCTATGTACTTAATTGTTTCAGGTCTTATGTTAAGATCTTTGATCCATTTTGAGTTAATTTTTGTACAGGGGGACAAACTGTAGTCCAGTTTCATTCTTTTGCATGTGGCTTTCCAGTTTTCCCAGCACCATTTATTGAAGAGGCTTTCATTTCTCCATTGTGTGTTGTTGGCCCCTTTATCAAAAATTATTTGACTATATATATGTGGTTTTATTTCTGGACTTTCTATTCTGTTCCATTGGTCTGAGTGTCTATTTTTCTGCCAATACCATGCTGTTTTGATTGTCGTGGCCCTATAATAGAGTTTGAAGTCAGGTATTGAAATGCCCCCAGCTTCATTCTTTTTCTTTAGGATTGCTTTGGCTATTCGGGGTTTTTTATAGTTCCATATAAATCTGATGATTTTTTGCTCTATTTCTTTAAAAAATGTCATTGGAAGTTTGATGGGAATTGCATTAAATTTGTATATTGCTTTGGGTAATATGGCCATCTTGATTATATTTATTCTTCCTAGCCAAGAACAAGGTATATTCTTCCATCTCATTATGTCTTTTTCGATTTCCCTTAACAATGGTTTATAGTTTTCATTATATAGGTCCTTTACATTCTTTGTTATGTTTATTCCTAAGTATTTTATTTATTTTGTTGCAATCGTGAAGGGGATTATTCTTTTGAGTTCCTTCTCAGTTGTTTCATTGTTGGCATATAGAAAGGCTATTGACTTCCGTATGTTAATTTTGTATCCTGCGACCTTACTGTATTGGCTTATTGTTTCTAGTAGTCTTTTTGTGGATTCTTTGGGGTTTTCGATGTATAGGATCATATCATCTGCAAAAAGTGATACCTTTACTTCTTTTCCGATATGGATGCCTTTTATTTCTTTGTCTTGTCTGATTGCTCTGGCTAGAACCTCTAGTACCACATTAAATAAGAGTGGAGAGAGTGGACAACCCTGTCTTGTTCCTGATTTAAGGGGGAAAGCCTTCAGTTTAGTGCCATTTAATATGATGTTAGCTGATGGTTTAACATATATGGCCTTTATCATGTTGAGATATTTTCCTTCTATACCCATTTTGTTGAGAGTCTTAAACATAAAATTGTGTTGTATTTTATCAAAAGCCTTTTCTGCGTCTATTGATAAGATCATGTGGTTTTTGTTCTTTGTTTTGTTGATATAGTGTATTACATTAACCGTTTTACGTATGTTGAACCATCCTTGAGATTCTGGGATGAATCCCACTTGATCATGATGTATTATTTTTTTAATATGTTGTTGTATTCGATTTGCTAGTATTTTGTTTAGTATTTTAGCATCTGTATTCATTAGAGATATTGGTCTGTAGTTTTCTTTTTTTGTGCCATCCTTGCCTAGTTTTGGTATGAGGGTTATGTTGGCCTCATAAAATGTGTTTGGAAGTATTGCTTCTTCAATTTTTTGGAAGACTTTGAGTAGAATAGGAACCAAGTCTTTTTTGAATGTTTGATAAAATTCACTGGTATAGCCGTCAGGGCCTGAACTTTTATTTTTGGGGAGGTTTTTAATGGTTATTTCTATTTCTTCTCTACTAATAGGTCTGTTTAGGCTTTCTGCTTCTTCTTGACTCAGTCTAGGAAGGTTGTATTGTTCTAGGAATTTATCCATTTCTTCTAGGTTGTTGAATTTAACATATATGGGAATTTAACATAGTGGCATAAAGTTTTTCATAGTATTCTACAATAATTCTTTGTATATCTACGGTGTCCGTGGTGATTTCTCCTCTTTCATTTTGGATTTTGTTTATATGAGTTCTTTCTCTTTTTTCCTTGGTAAGTCTTGAGGCAGGCATTTTTCACATAATTTCCAAGGATTCTCAGAGCATGAATTGATTCATTGATTCAATTTTATAGAAGATCTATTATGTGCCGACATTGTTTACAGCATTAACAAAACAAAGCCCTTGCTCCCATCAAAGCTTGTATCGCATGAGCATTTTAAAATGGTGGGCTGAAGGCCCTGGCCGGTTGGCTCAGCGGTAGAGCATAGGCCTGGCGTGCGGGGGGCCCGGGTTCGATTCCCGGCCAGGGCACATAGGAGAGGCGCCCATTTGCTTCTCCACACCCCCCTCCTTCCTCTCTCTCTCTCTTCCCCTCCCACAGCCAAGGCTCCATTGGAGCAGGGATGGCCCGGGCGCTGGGGATGGCTCCTTGGCCTCTGCCCCAGGCGCTAGAGTGGCTCTGGTCGCGGCGGAGCGACGCCCCGGAGGGGCAGAGCATCGCCCCCTGGTGGGCAGAGCGTCGCCCCTGGTGGGCATGCCGGGTGGATCCTGGTCGGGTGCATGGGGGGGTCTGTCTGACTGTCTCTCCCCATTTCCAGCTTCGGAAATAAATAAAAAAAAAAAATGGTGGGCTGAAATGGAAAGCATTTCATATATGGAGCCACATTCCAGCTAAAAAGAAAGTAGCCCTTACAAAACACCATATAGCAGGGGTCTCAAACTCAACTCAGCATGTGGGCCACAGAGCAAGATCACAGCCATTCGGCAGGCCTCACTAGGTCTACAAAAGGCAACTGTTACGCAACACTTTTCTCACTACAGTTGAAAACAAAAAAAAATCAGTACAACAAACACAATCGTACATGCAGTTTACTCAGTGTCACAAAACGACCAGAAACAGTAGTTCGCATCACAACTGCTGTTAACTAAGCTAATATCTAGCTAGGATGCTAGAGAAATGAAAAATACAAGTAGGCCCCTAGGCTTACTTAATTTTATCCAAAATATTTTGAACTTCGTGGATTAGTCTGCAGGCCGCACAAAATTGTTCGGCGGGCCGCGAGTTTGAGACCCCTGCCATATAGTATCCAAATGAAATTTCTCTGGGTTTAAGAAATCTGCTATCTGTTCAGGAATTTTTCACCTAGAAAAAGGGGATAATTGAGGAAATGGCTGTTGAATGAGTTAAATGTATAGATACAACATTCTGGAAAGAAAAGAAAGCCAGTTCAGCTTGTCTATGTCAATCTCAGAGGAGTGATTGCATGGAAGAATATTAGTTTTCAGATTAACCATGAAAGCTACAGCACCTATTATGGTAAACAGCCCAGCTCTAGAATTAGGCTGTACAAGTTGGAATGCCAGCTATGACATTCAGCAACTGGCTTATGTTGGGGAAATATCTTAATCTATCTTCAGAGAGTCATATGAAGATTCAGTGGGTCCATATATTTAAGCCATTCAAACAGTGGCCTGGCATATAGTAATTGCTCAATAAATATTCACCGTACTCATCAACATAATTATCATTATAGTTTTAAATTGGCCTAGTTCTTGATTTCTTTTCATCCTAACAAAATCCTTTTAAATCTTAGTTTTACAAAGCTGAATGAATTTGCTTAGTCAGCAATAGATATATTAAGCAGCTACTATTTGCCTCTATGCATTAAGAATTTGGTAATAGCCCTGGCCGGGTGGCTCAGCGGTAGAGCATTGGCCTGGCGTGCAGGAGTCCCAAGTTCGATTCCCGGCCAGGGCACACAGGAGAAGCGCCCATCGGCTTCTCCACCCCTCCCCCTCTCCTTCCTCTCTGTCTCTCTCTTCCCCTCCCGCAGCCAAGGCTCCATTGGAGCAAAGATGGCCCGGGTGCTGGGGATGGCTCCTTGGCCTCTGCCCCAGGCGCTAGAGTGGCTCTGGTCTCGGCAGAGCGACGCCCCAGAGGGGCAGAGCATCACCCCCTGGTGGGCAGAGCGTTGCCCCTTGTGGGCGTACCAGGTGAATCCTAGTCGGGCGCATGCGGGAGTCTGTCTGACAGTCTCTCCCCATTTCCAGCTTCAGAAAAATACAAAAAAAAAAAAAAAGAATTTGGTAATAAACAAGGCATAGTATCTACCTTCTCAGGAGCTTGTAATTTCCAGGGGGAATGCTAGCTAATAAATACATTAAAAGTAAATATTAGAAGTGAAGGTATAATGCCTAGATATAAGTTGAATTTTTTTTGGAATTAATATTAATAATATTAAAATATGTGTGGTGTTCTTGATGATTTGTTGTTATAGACTGAATGTTTGTTTTTCTCTAAAATTCATATATTGAAACCTAATCCCCAGTATTGGAGGGGGGGATGACTTTGAAAATTGATTGGGTCATGAGGGCGGAGCCCACATAAATGGGATTTGTTCCCTTATTAAAAAGATCCAGAGAGCCTGACCTGTGTTGGTGCAGTGGATTTAGCATCAGCCTGGGTTGCTGAAAGCCTGGTTTGAAACCCCAATGTCACCAGCTAGAGTGTGGGTTCAGTGGCTTGAGCGTGGGCTTGCCAACTTGAGTGTGGAGTCTCTGACTTGAGTGTGGGATCACTGACATGATCCCAAGGTCACTGGCTAGAGCTAAGGTTGCTGGTATGGGCAAGGGGTCACTGGCAAATGGAAACAAAAGAGAGCAGGAATAGCTATACTTATATCAGACAGAGTAGACATTAAGCCAAAAACTATAACAAGAGACAAAAAGGGTCATTATATAATGATAAAGGAGTCTATTCATGAAGAAAACATAACAATTGCAAATATACTGCTCACAAAAATTAGGGGATATTTTGTCACTTCATATTTATTTTGAAATATCCCCTAATTTTTGTCAACAGTATATATATATATATATATATATATATATATATATATATATATGCCCCTAACATTAGAGCACCTAAATATATTAAGAGAAACAAACAGATTTGAAAGAATAGACAATAATACAATAATAGCAGGGGACTTTAGTACCTCACTTTCAAAAATGAATAGATCATCCAAACATAAAGTTGATAAGGAAACATTAAACTTGAACTATACTTTAAATCAATGAACCTAACAGACATTTGCAGAACATTCCACCCAATAGCATCAGAATACACATTCTTCTAAAGTGCACACGGAATGTTTTCTGGGATAGATCATGTTAGGTCACAAAGTGAATCTTAGCAAATTTTAAAACATTCAAACATGCCTGACCAGGCAGTGGCACAATAGACAGAGCATTAAACTAGGACACTGAGGACTCAGGTTCAAAATCCCAAGGTCACTGGCTAGAACATGGTCTCACCAGTTTAAGTGCTGGGTTGCTAGCTTAAGCATGGAATCATAGACATGACCCCATGGTCTCTGGCTTGAGCCCAAAGGTTGCTGCCTTGAAGCCCAATGTTGCTGACTTACACCCAAAGTCACTGGCTTGAGCAAGAGGTCACTGGCTCAGCTGGAGCCCCGCAGTCAAGGCACATATGAGAAGCATTCAGTGAACAACTAAAGTGCTGCAAGTCTAAGCTGATACTTCTCATTTCTCTCCCTTCCTGTCTTGCTAAAAAACAAAACAAAAAAAACAAAAAAACTGATTGAAATTATGTTCACTATCCTTTCCAGCCACAATAGTATAAAACTAGAAATCATTAACAGGAGGAAAACGAATAATTCTCAAATATGTGGAAATTAAGCAACATTCTCCTGAGAAACCAATGGGTAAAAGAAGAAATAAAAAATATCTTTAGGCCCTGGCTGGTGGCTCAGTAGATAGAGACTTGGCTTGGCTTATGAACATCCTGGGTTCAATTCTCAGTCAGGGCACACAGGGGAAGTGACTATCTGCTTCCCCCCTCCTTCTTGCTCTTCTCTTGTGGACAAGGCCCACCGGGGGTGAGGACGACAGAGATGCAGAGACCTGACTCTGAGGACCAGGTTCAGTGATGCAGATTCGATTTATTCAGGAAGTAAGCTAACTTATATACACAGGTTCAGGGTGTTACAGCCTGTTCTATAGGGTGTTACAGCCTGTTCTTCTCTGCCTCTCCTGCAACAAGTGGCTCAATTGATTCAAGTGTGGCCTCAGGCTGAGGATAGATCCATAGGAGCACATCAGCTTCAGGTGCTAAAAATAGCTCGGTACTTGAGCATCAGCCCAGAAGGGGCTGCTGAGTAGATCTCAGTTGGAGTGCATGTAGGAGTCTGCCTCACTATCTCCCCTCCTCTTACAGAAAAAATATATCTTAAAACAAAGGATAATTAAAATACAATATACCAAAACATATGGGATGCACCAAAAGCAGTTCTAAGAGGGAAGGAAGTTTATAGTGATAACTATCTACATTAAGAAATGAAAAACCTGGCATGTGGGGGACCCGGGTTCGATTCCGGGCCAGGGCACATAGGAGAAATGCCCATTTGCTTCTCCACCCCCCCTTC
The DNA here is from genome assembly GCF_036850995.1 of Saccopteryx leptura. NCBI lineage: Eukaryota > Metazoa > Chordata > Mammalia > Chiroptera > Emballonuridae > Saccopteryx > Saccopteryx leptura. The sequence goes on from NC_089507.1 coordinate 180,870,860, forward strand.
CTCTCTGTCTCTCTCTTCCCCTCCCGCAGCCAAGGCTCCATTGGAGCAAAGATGGCCCGGGCGCTGGGGATGGCTCCTTGGCCTCTGCCCCAGGTGCTAGAGTGGCTCTGGTCTTGGCAGAGCGATGCCCCGGAGGGGCAAAGCATCGCCCCCTGGTGGGCAAAGCGTTGCCCCTGGTGGGCGTGCCGGGTGGATCCCGGTCAGGCGCATGCGGGAGTCTGTCTGACTGTCTTCCCTGTTTCCAGCTTCAGAAAAATACAAAAAAAAAAAAAAATGAAAAAGATCTCAAATAAACAACCTAAGTTTACACCTCAAAGAACTAGAAAAAGAAGGACAAACTAAGGCAAAGTTAGCAGGTGAAAAAAGATAACAAAGATCCGAGCAAAAACAAATGAAATAGAGAAGAAAACTGTAGAAAAGATCAATGAACAATGAAATATTACTCAACCATAAGAAAAGATGAAATAAAGCAATGTGCGATAACATGGATGGATCTTGAGAGTATTATACTAAGCAAAATGCCAGACAGAAAAAGCCAAGAACCATATGACTTCACTTATATGTGGAATATTAAACTGAAAGCAACAAATGAACAAACAGGAAAAACAAAAACTCATAGACACAGACAACAGTATGATGGTTACCACAGGGAAGAGGGGATGGGCATGGTAAAGGGTAATGGAGGTCAAATATATGATGATGGAAGAGAAATTGACTTTGGGTGGTAGGCACATAATGCAATATACAGATGAATTATCAGAATTGTACACTTGAAATCTATATAATTTTATTAGCCAATGTGACCCCAATAAATTTAATTAAAAAAACAAAAGATCAATGCAACTTAGAGTTGGCTTTCTAAAAAGAAGGGAAATTGACAAACTTCTAGTTTGATTTACCAGAAAAAAAAACACTACTCAATAAAATTATAAATGAAAGAAGATAAATACAAAAAATCATGAAATGTTATTATAATCAATTACACTCATACAAATTGGATAACCTAGAGAAAATTGATATATTCCAAGAGGCATACAACCTGACAAGACTGAATCATGAAGAAATGGACAATCTGAACAGACCAATAACAAGTAAGGAGCTTGATCGAATCAGCACATCAAAAACACCCAACAAAGAAAATACTAGGATCAGATGGCTTCACTGGTGAATTCTATCAAACATTTAAAGAAGAATTAATGCCAGTACTTCTCAAACTTCCAAAACCTTTCATTTTACAAGACCAGGATTACATTGAGCCAGATAAAGTCACTATAAGAAAACTACAGGCATTCAACATCCCTGATGAATATAGATGCAAAAACTCTCAACAAAATACTAGCAAATCAAATTCAACAGCACATTAAAAGGATCATACAACATGATCAAATAGGATTTATCCTCATGATGCCAGGGTAGGTTAAGACTGGATTGTACAACAAAGATAGAGTTTTGTTGGTGGAAATGTAAATTGGTGCAGCTGCTATGGAAAATGGTATGGCAGGTCCTCTAAAATTTAAAAGTAAAACTACTACTATATGATCCAGTAATCCCACTTCTGGGTATATCCAAAGTAAAGGAAAATAGAATCTTGTAGAGATACCTGCACTATGATGGTTCATTGCAGGATTAGTCACAGTAGCTGAGATGTGGAATGGAGAAAGAAAATGTGATATACTGAAATATTATTCAGCCATGAAAAAGAGGGAAATTCTGCCATTCGCAATAACATAGGTAGATCTTGAGGGCATTATGAAAAATGTTTAGCAATGATTTTAAATACTAAACCAAAAGGACCATCTACAAAAGAAGAAATTTATAAATTGGACTTCATTAAAAATTTTAAAATGCTTTGCAAAAGACATTGTTAAGAGAAAGAAAAGGTAAATCACAGTTTGGGAGAAAAACTTTGCAAAATCTATCAGATAAAGAGTTGTAAGTGAAAAAATTCAAAGAATTCTTAAAATTCAATAATAAGACAACAAAGAATGCAATATTTTGAATGGGCAAATGATCTGAACAGACATCTCATCAAAAAGATATAAAGAGGACAATTTAAGCATATGAAAAGATATTTAACATTATACATCAGTCAGAAATTGTAAATTAAAACAACAGTGAAGTACCCCTACAAACCTGATAGAATGGCTGACATCTAATATACCAAATACTGATGAAGATGTGGAGCAAACAGTAATTCTATCATTGCAGGTAGGAATACATAATGGTACAGCCACTTTGAAGTTAGCCTGCTATTTCTTAGAAAACTGAACACATTCTTATCATATCATTCAGCCATCACACTTCCAGGTATTTGCCCAAATGAGTTGAGTACTTATATCCACACTAAAATCTGCACATGAACATTTATACGAGCTTTATTTATAATCACCAAAAAGTGGAAGCAATCAAGTAGACCTTCAAGAAGTGACTGAATACACATACTGTACTACCTCCATACAATGACTATTAATTTGGTAACAAAAAAAAATGAATTACCAAGCCACAAATAGACATGGAGGTAACTAAAATACATATTGCTACATGAAAGAAGCCAGTTTGAGAAGTCTACATACTGTAAGATTCCAACTATATGACATTCTGAACAGGCAAAAGGTAGGGTAAGGGGTAGGGTTTGGGGTAATTTATGGTTAGGTGTATGGGAAGGGGTAGGAGTATGTTTTGAGGTAAGGGTAAATGTAGGTGTAGGAGTAGGGTAGGAGTAGGTTTAAGGTTAGGGTTAGGGGTATGATTAGGGGTAAGGTAGTAGTAAGGTTAAGGTTAGGTTTAGGGGTATGGTAAGGGTTAGGTTTAGGAGTAGGTTAGGGTTAGGGGTACAGGTAGGAGTAGAAGTAGAGTTTAGGGTAGGGGTAGTAGTAGGTGTAGGGTTAGGGTTAGGAGTAAGGTTAGGGTTAGTTTTAGGGGTTACATCAGGCATGGCCAACATACGGCCCATAGGCTGGATTTGGCCCATGTAATGCGTTTATGTGGCCTGCGATTAAATTTTTAATATTCTCTGCACGACGCACTGTGGAAACGAAATAAGTGGTACCTTTAAATCGTTATGCATAAACTACGATATCTAACCATTGTATGACAATGAAAGTTAAAATCTCAGCTACTCAGAAGCGGAAGCATCTTTGATTATTGGAAATCGAAATATTTAAGAAGATAGTGATAAGTGGGAAAGAATTCCGCGTGTATCTAATCTAGGGTTAACTTCCAATAACTGATCGAAAGAATTTGCGATACTTCTTTATTTTTTTTAAAAAAATTCCATTATAAAGATTTACAACTTTTGTACTTGTCTGTGCAATTTTTGTAAGCAATTGAATAATGGAAAATATGGAAATTTAAAAATACTTGCCAAGGAATATTTAGTAATCTTCAGCTCAACTTATATTTGTGAACAAACTTTTTCTTTAATGAATCTAAATAAAAGTACAAGATCAAGATTGAATGATTTACATTTGGAGGCTGTGTTAAGAATAGCTATTACAAGTATAGAGCCAGATATTAAAAAAATAATAGGCAATGCAGAGCACCTCAACACGTCACATTAGTTTTTTTATTAATTTGTTGTACTAAATTACTTACATTTATTCATAAACAAATTACATAATAAAATTTTGTTTACTTAAATGAATCATTTTTGTATTTAACATTTTTTAATTTTAATATTTCATCTAGCCTGTGAAAAAGTTTTCTTTCTAATTTGGCCCAGGGGCAAAAACTGTTGTCCCTGCCTGGGTTAAGTATAGGATTAGGGGGAGTGTTAGGAATGGGTGTAGAAAGAGTGGTAGGCCTAGGGGTAGGGTGAGTTGTGGGAATAGGGGTAGGGAGAGCGGCAGGGGTAAGGGAAAGGGTGTGGTAGGTTTAGGGGGAGTGGTATTTGTAGGCATAAAGGGAGTGGTAGGATGACAGGTAAGGGAGTGGTAGGGGTAGGGGAGTGGTAATGGTAGAGGAAATGGTGGGTAGGGGTAGGGGTAGGGGAGTGGTAGCTGTAGGGTAAAGGAGTGGTAGGGTAAGTGTAGGGGTATGGTAGGGGGAGGGGGAGTGATTATGAAGAGTGATTCTTGTGCATTCTGTAAAGAATGAAACGACCAGTTTGACCTATATAGTGACTTATACGCCTCTGCATACTGTGGGTCTTGAGAAGGCATTAGCACCTACAAAATGCTTTGAAGATATTTTAAGCTTTCTCTTTTTATTAATGGCTGGCACGACATTGATGATCTCTTCCTTATGGTACTAACACGGACGCATGTCTCACCTGCAATGTGCCCTGCAGAACACTGAATGTACACCGATGAGAATAGACGTGTATGAGTTGAATGTGTAAAATGGCATCTGAATGGAAGCACAGCATGGTTTGGGATATGCGGGAACTGTACCTTTAGATTTACACCTGTACAACGTGAAAGATAATTGGGATGAATATTTACAATGCATCTATAACCAATCATTCTATGCATCATTCAAAACAGATGTATGTACAGAGTAAAATTTTCCAGTGACATAGGTGTGTTTTAGGCAAAATACGTTTGATTTTCCACCCAGTTAATCTGCACTACTTTCCAAGTGTCCTGCATGGTATCCTGAAACTTCTGAACGTAAATGATAGAGCATGAGTGATGAGTTCACATTGATATTAGTGTATCTTCTGGCGGATAGAATTTTTTACAGGTTTGACATTAGAGGTAGAATTAGAAACAGTTTAGAAAACTGTTTTATTTCCGTGTTAAAATACCTCTGGTATCCTCGTTAAGATAGGTAGGTAGGTATTCCAATTTTACAATAGCTGTAGCCTTCTGAAATTGGGTCCAGGCTGAGGGTAAACATGAGAGGTCACATATTGGTTGTTTGACAATGGTCGTTTGATTCTGCACATACTTTGCTCCAAGTATTGTGTGAAATGTAGGGTAAATCTTTAGTTTTAACTTATGACACAAGAGTAACCTTTTCTGTAGATAGATGTGCAGTTAAGTTAGACCTGCTGTTACTGTTCACTGTACGATTGGAGTTACTTTAGATTCTGGATTAACTGGTCTTTTTTAAGGGTCATCACTTGGTTTACACAATGATGTCATATTTTACCATCAGGAATCTGATTGTGTATTGAACTCAATATGCTGTTTACAGTGCAGTTCAAAAATGAAGCAGTTTTTGGTTAAAGGAAGATGTTCTGTAACCTAAGCATGGAAGACCTTCCTGAGCCGAAAATAGACACAATTAAAAAATGAAAGCCTGAAGTTAATTTTAAAGCAACCCCAAACATACACCTGAGCAAAGTTAGGTCAGGAAACTTGGAACTAATTTTAGAATACAATGAAAAACTAAACATAGCACTGGACCCCATTACAACAAAAAAGTAAATCTAATGTGCCTGGGCAAGAATGTAGTCAACTAAGGTAGAAACAAATCTTTGCACAACTTTTTACCAAACTTACATGAACAGTAATTGGAAATCTCACCATTTCAGGTTTGAGAACCTAACCACAGCAGTGGATTTGAATATCAGTCTGAGACAAAATTGAGCAGTAACAATCTTGAAGGGGAAACAGCCGCTCATGAGTTAACGTGTGTTGTCAGGCCCTAGTGTTGTTGACCACCCACGAGTAGACCCGTGTTTCCACCAATTTCACGTTTTGAAACTCTCAGCAATATAGGTTTATGGACTTGGGACTCCTCAATGCATTCAAAGTTTACTGTAATTAAAATAGACGAAATAAAATAGACAAAAACTTTCTAAATGAAGTAGCTAGGGAATGGATATCTGTCGTTCTAAACTAGTGCAGCTAAGAAACTAACAATTCTTCTGTTACTTCTAAAAGAGCTTACATTTGTTCACCCTTTAGGCTGTCAGGGCAATTAAAGACCACTTCTTAGAGAACAGAGTCACTGTTATAAGAGGAACTTCGACTAGAACAGGGGTCAGGAAACTTTTTGGCTGAGAGAGCCATGAACACCACATATTTTAAAATGTAATTCCGTGAGAGCCATACAACGACCCATGTACATTACAAATTATCCAATACAAATTTGGTGTTGTCCCGGAGGATAGCTGTGATTGGCTCCAGCCACCCGCAACCATGAACATGAGCAGTAGGAAATGAATGGATTGTAATACATGAAAATGTTTTATATTTTTAATGTTATTACTTTTTTTATTAAAGATTTGTCTGCGAGCCAGATGCAGCCATCAAAAGAGCCACATCTAGCTCGCAAGCCATAGGTTCCTGACCCCTGGACTAGAACGTGCAAACAAAGTATGTTTCAAAGGGAAGCACAGCAAAAACTAATTGCAAAACACGTGGCATACCATTACATGTAGGTGACTGCTATACAGTATATACCACACCAAAACCAATTACCTCAACATATAGTATGTATAAAATATATGTAGCAGATATGTACAAAGTTTTATTTAAATTAATTATGTGTAAATAAAGTATACTGAAATTTTTTTAGGTTGTTTCACCTTCATAGTCAATTAGGAAAAAGGAGCCCATGACATGAGATAACTTCTGCATAAGTTTGCCGGTCAATAATGTGTTAAAGTATTGCCAAGCGCTGCTTTTCCCGGATGGCAGGTCACCATGTAACACTAGCATGTACTCCAATAATATAGTAAGTTATGAGGAGAGATTCTTGTGCATGCAATGAAACAGTTTGACCTATATTGTGACTTATAAACCTCTGCATCCTATGGGTCTCGAGAAAGATAAAAACAAAAACCAAAATGTCACACTGGACCCCATTACAACGAAAAGGTAAAGCTAACGTGCCTGGCAAGAATGAGTAAAATATACAATAAGACTTATGATGTAAAATATGACACCGTTCTGTAAATAAAGTTATGAACCCTTAAGAAAGACAAGTTAACCTGGAACCTAAATGTAACTTCAATCATATAGCTAACAGTAACAGCAAGTCTAACTTAACTGCACATGTACAGGAAAAGTTACACTTATGTCTTAAGTTAAAACTAAAGATTTGCCCTACATTTCACACAATACTTGGACCAAACTATGGGCAGAATCAAATGAGCATTGTCAACCAATATATGACTGGTCATGTTTACCCTCAGCTTGAATCAAATTCCATATAGCTATGACATAATTTTAAATACCTACCTTCAAGGTGACCCCAGATGTATTTAATACTGAAATAAAATGTTTTCCTAAACTTTTCATAATGGTTAGCGGTAGAGTTAGGGTTAGAATTACAGTTAGGGTTATGGGTAGGGGTAGAGGTAGGGGTTGGTATAAGGGTCGGTTTAGGAGTAGAATAAGGGGTTGGGTTAGGGGTAGGTTAGGGTAAGGGGTCGGGGTAGAGGTAGGGTTTTAGGGTAGGTGTAGCAGTAGGTATAGGGTTAGGGTTAGGGGTAAGGTTAGGGTTAGATTTAGGGGTAGGGTTAGGCTTAGGGTTACAGGTAAGGGTAACAGTAGGGCTAGGGTTGGGGAACTGTTAGGGGTAGGGGTAGTGTTTGGTTTAGGCTTAGGGTTAGGTGTAGGGGTACAGTTGGATTACGGTTTGTGTTAGGTTTAGGGGTAGGGGTAGGTGTAGGGTTAGAGTTGGATTGGGTGTGAATGGAAGTGTAGGTGCAGGTGTAAATTTAGGGTTAGTGGTATGGTTAGGTGTAGGGTTATGTTTAGGGTTAGGGTAGGGTTATTGGTAGGAGTAGGTAAGATAATGGTAAGTATTGGGGTAGATGTAGGGGTTATGGTAGGGTTAGGGGTAAAAGTAAGGTTAGGGGTAGGAGTAGAGTTAAGGATAGGGTTATGGTTAGTGTTAGGGTTAATGGTAGTTGTAGTGGTAGGGCTAGGTGTATAATTAGGGTTAGGGGTAAGGGTAAGGGTAGGGTTAGAGGTAGTTACGGGTAAAATTTGGCTTAGGTTTTCGTTGAAGCGTTGAGTTAGGGTAGGGTTATAGGGTAATGTAGGGCTAGGGGTAATGTTAGAGTTTGAGGTAGGGGTCAGTGTAGGAGTAACAGTAGAGGTAGGTTAGGGTTAGGGGTAAGTTAGGGTTAGGGTTAGTGGTAGGGTTATTGGTAGGAGTAGGTGTTAAGTGTAGGTGTTTGGGTAGGGTTTTGGTTTGGGTTAGATTTAGGAGTAGTGGTAGGTTTAGAGGTAGAGATTGCTGTAGTGGAAATATTAGGGATAAGGTTTGGGTTAGGGGTAGAGATAGGGTTAACTCTAGCTGTTGGGGTAGCATTTGGGGTGTGGGTAGGTGTAAGGGTAGCTGTAGGGGTAGGGGTAGTGGTGAGGTTAGGGTTAGGAGTATGGTAAGGGGTAGATAGGGTTAGGGATACTAGTAGGAATCAGAGTAGGGTAGGGGTAGTGGTAGGGGTGGGAGTAGGGTAGGGGTAGCAGTAGGCTTAGTTAGGATTTGGGGTAAATTTAGGTGTAAAGTTAGGGGTAGGGTTAGAGTTAGGTGTAAGGTTTGGGTTAGAGTCAGGAGTAGAGGTAGGGGTAGGGTTAGATGTAGGGTTAGGTGTAGGGCTAGGGGTAGGTCTAAGGTTAGCCTTTGGGGTAGGATTTGGGTTAGGAGTAGGTGTAGGTGTAGTGGTAAGGTTAAGGGTAGGGTTAGAGGTAGGGGTAGGCATAGGATTAGAGGTAAGGGCAGGGGAAAGGGTTGGGGTAGGGGTCGGGTTTGGGATAAAGGTATCTGTAGTGGTAGCTGTGTGTGTACAGTTAGGTTTAGGTTTACGGTGTAATAAATTTAGGTGTAATGGTAGGTTTAGGTTTACTGATAGTGTTTGGATTTTGGGTAAGGGTAGGGTTATGGTTAAGGGCGGGTGTAGGTTTAAAAAAAGAGGAGGGATATGGTCAGAGGTAGACTTAGTGGTAGGGTTAGGTTTAGGGGTAAGGTTATGGTTAGGGATAGGGGTTGGTACAGGACTTGGTTTAGGTGTTTGGGTAAGGTTCGATTTAAGGGGTAGGGTTAGGGGTAGAGGTAGAGTAGAAATAGGGTTAGGGGTAGGTTTTGGGGTAGGTTTAGGGATAGGGATAGGGTAGGGTTAAGCGTGGGCATAGTGTTAGTGGTATGGGTAGGACCATGGGTAGGATTAGGGTTAGGGTTATGGATAGGGTAGAGGTAGGGTGTAAAGTAGGGGTAGCAGTAGGTGTAGGGTTAGGGTTTTGGGTTCGAGTGGGTGTTGTTTCATTGGTAGGGGTATGGTTAGGGTTAGGGGTAAGTTTAGGGTTAGATTTAGGGGTGAGTAAGGATTACAGTTAGTGGTAGGGTTAGGGTTTGGGTTACAGATAAGTGTAGGTGGAGGGGAACTGTTAGAGGTAGGGGTAGTCTTTGGTTTAGGGTTAGATGTAGGGGTATAGTTGGAGTATGGTTTGTGTTAGGGTTAGGGTTAGGTTTAGAGATAGGGGTAGGGGTAGGAGTAGTGTTAGGGGTAGGGATAGGGGTGGGAGTAGGGTTGGGGTTAGAGTTAGGTTTTGCATTAGGGATAGGGTTTGGTTTAGATGTAAGGTTAGGGGTAGGGTTAGATAGAGTAGTAAGGGTATGGTTAGGGGAGGCATAGGGGTAGAGTTATGGGTATGGGTAGATTGAGGGGTAGGGCTAGTGTTATTAGGGGTAGAGATAGGGTAGGGGTAGGTGTAAGGGTAGGTGTCAGGTTAGGGGAAGGGGTAGGTGTAGGCTTAGGGTTTGGGTTAGGTGTAAAGGGAGATGTAGGTGCAGGTGTAAATTTAGGGTTAAGGTTATGGTTAGATATAGGGTTATTTTTTAGGGGTAGGGTTAGGTGTTTGAGTAGGGTTAGTGATCATGGTAGGTATTGGGGTAGATGTAGGGGTTATGGTAAGGTTAGGGTTAGAGGTTGTTTTAGGGGTAAAAGTAAAGGTAGGGGTAGAGGGTGGGGTAGAGTAATGGTTAGTGTCAGGGGTAAAGGTAGTTTTAGGGGTAGGGCTATGGGTATTAGGTTTTTGGTTAAGAGTAGGGGTAAGGGTATGGGTAGGGTAGGGTTAGCGATAAGGGTAGGTGTTGGGTTAGGTGTAGGGGTAGGTTTAGGGGTAGGAGTAGTGGTAAGTGTAGAGTTAGGGGTAGGGGTAGGGTTTTGGGTAGGGTTATTGGTAGGAGTATGGATAAGTATAGAGGAATGGATCAGGGTAGGTATAGCAGTAGGTGTAGGGTTAGTTTTAAGGGTAGGGTTAAGGTTAGGTTTAAGGGTAGTGTTAGGGTTAGGGGTAGGGTCATGGTTGGAGGTAAGGTTAGGGGTAGAGTTAGGGGTAGTAATAGGGTTAGAGGTGGGGTACATTTAGGGGTAGGGGTAGGGGAAGGTATAAAGGTAGGGGAAGGAATTGGTGAAGGTGTGGGTGTAGGTGTAGGCATAGAGGTAAGGTAAAAGTTATGGGTAGGGTTAGGAGTAGGTTTAGAACAGCGGTTCTCAACCTGTGGGTCGCGACCCACAGGTTAAGAACCGCTGGTTTAGAAGTAGGGTTTGGTGTAGGATTAGAGTTATGGGTTAGAGGTAAAGGTAAAGTTAGTGGTAGAGATAGGAATAAGTTTAGGAATAAGGTTAGGGTTAGGCTTAGGGGAAGGTTTAGGTGGAGGGGAAGGAGTTGGGGTAGGGGTAGGGGTAGGTATAGGGGTAGAGGTAGGGTTAAGGTTAGGGGGAGGTTTAGGGTTAGGATTAGGGTTAGGGTTAGGACTAGGACTAGGTGTAGGGTTATGGTTAGGGTTAGGGATAGAATTAGATTTAGGGTTAGAGGTTTGTGTATGGGGTAGAATTAGAGTTAGGGTAAGTTTATCATTGGGGGTAGGAGTACACTTAGGGTTAGGGTTTGAGGTAGGACTAGGGATAGGGTCAGGTTAGGAGTAGGGTTAGGGTTAGTGGTAGGGTTAGCATTAGGGTTAAGGTTAGGGATAGGGGTAGGGTTAAGTTTAGGTTTAGGTTTAGGCTTTGAGTTAGGGATAGGGTTAGGTATAGGGTTAGTGGTAGGGGTAGAGTTTGGGGTAGAAGTAGGGGTTAGGGTAATGGAAGGAGGAGGGTTAGGGATAGGAATAGGGTTAGTGGTAGGGAAAACAGTAAAATTACGGGTAGAATTAAGGGTAGGGTTAGGCATATGATTACAATTAGCGGTAGTGGTAGTGTTAGGGTTAGGGGTTGGTGTAGGGTTGGGTTAGGAGTAGTGGTAGGGGTTGGGGTAGGGTTAGAATTAGAGGTAGGGTTAGAGTTAGGGGTAGGGGTTGGTGAAAGGATAGAAACAAAATCAGTGGTTGCCAGAGGTTTGGGGCTTGGGGGGGGGGGGGAGTGAATAGACAGTACAGAGATACTTACGGCTGTGAAACTATTCTCTTTGAAACCATAATAATGAAGGATACATGACATTATGCATGTATCAAAAAACTACAGTTCTATAATGTAAACCAAAAACAGTGAACCCTAAAGTAAATTTTACTTAAAATAATAAGCATTTATTATCTCACATTTTCAATCTCTGGGTCATGAATTTGGGAGTGGTTTAGCTAGATGGATCAAGATCTCACGTGAGGTTGCTGTCAAGAAGCCAAGCAGGGCAACGAAATCAGTGGAAATGGCAGAGTAGGCATCTCCAAGGGCCTGTTCCTCCAGAGAACACGTGTAAAATGACCAAAACTGTCATAATTAACTTTGATGAAACTATGGAAAATGGCCAGAGGTATGAGCAACCACATGTTTTTCCATATGTTGTCGGATTTAGATTTGCTAATATTTTATTAAGGATTTTTTTCTTCTCTTTTTTTTTAGATAATTTTAATGGGGCGACATTGATTAATTAGGGTACATAGATTCAGAGAAAACATCTTCAGGTTATTTTGACTTTTGATTATGTTGCATACCCATCACCCAAAGTCAAATTGTCTTCTGTCACCTTCTATTTGGTTTTCTTTGTGCCCCTCCTCTCCCCCCACCATCCCTCTCCTCTCTTGCCCTCCCCCTGGTAACCACCACACTCTTGTCCAGTCCACGAGTCTCATTTTTGTATCCCACCTATGTTTGGAATCATATAGTTCTTAATTTTTTCTGATTTACTTATTTCACTCAGTATAATGTTATCAAGGTCCATCCATGTTGTTGTAAATGATCCAATGTCATAATTTCCTATGGCTGAGTAGTATTCCATAGTATATATGTACCACATCTGCTTTATCCAACCTTCTATTGAAGGGCTTTTGGTTGTTTCCATGTCTTGGCCACTGTGAACAATGCCACAATGAATATGGGGCTGCATGTGTCTTTATGTACCAATGTTTTTGACATTGGGGTATATTCCCAGTAAAGGGATTGCTGGGTCATATGGTAGTTCTATTTTTAATTTTTTGAGGAACCACCATACTTTTTTCCATAATGGTGGTACTACTTTACATTCCCACCAACAGTGAATGAGGGTTCCTTTTTCTCCACAGCCTCTCCAACACTGGTTATTACCTGTCTTGTTGATAATAGCCAATCTAATAGGTGTGAGGTGGTATCTCATTGTAGTTTTGATTTGCATTTCTCTAATAGCTAATGAAGATAAGCATCTTTTCATATATCTGTTGGCCATTTGTATTTCTTCCTGGGAGAAGTGTCTGTTCATGTCCTCTTCCCATTTTTTTTATACATAAATTTTTATTAATTTTAATGGGGTGACATCAATAAATCAGGGTACATATATTCAAAGAAAACATGTCCAGGTTATCTTGTCATCCAATTATGTTGCATACCCATCACCCAAAGTCAGATTGTCCTCCGTCACTTTCTATCTAGTTTTCTTTGTGCCCCTCCCCCTCCCCTTCCCCTCTCCCTCCTTCCCTTCTCCCCCCAATAACCACCACACTCTTGGCCATGTCTCTTCATCTCGTTTTTATGTCTCACCAATGTATAGAATCATGCAGTTCTTGTTTTTTTCTAATTTACTTATTTCACTTCATATAATGTTATCAAGTGTAAATGATCTGATGTCATCATTTTTTATGGCTGAGTAGTATACCATAGTGTATATGTGCCACATCTTCTTTATCCAGTCATATATATATATATATATTTGCAGCGATTAAAGCCTTTAAGCAAACTCTTGGCCAATACAACAAGAATCCATAAAAGAGTAGTGTCCTTAACATGTTCACCAAGTCCAAATTGGCACCAATACCATTCCAAATCACTGCGAATGCAACCCAATCCCAGTTCAGTCCATTAGGAGCTATCACAAGGAGCAGGAGTCCAGAAAAAATCCACATCCAGGAAAAGTCTGCATGGCACTGGAATTGTTGTCACAATTCTATATTTTGCAGCTCACGTCCAAGTCCCAATGACCACTGCTTCTAGCTGGTAATGATTCAGGTAGACTGGAAAAGCCACCTGCAGCATGTGTGGAGATGGAGCCTCTGTTCTCTGCCTGGAGAGATGAGACCAGGGTGCTTTTCCCTGGAGCTCTGCAACTGTGGCGTGGTAAAGAGAACCTTGCGATACACTAAGCTGGGTGGCAAAGGTAAATTCACAATAGAAGTTGGCAAAAGGGGGAGAGAGAGCTCTAAATTAGGGTAGGTCCCAGCCTAAAATATGAGTGGGGCATTGAGGTAGGAGGAATAAAGGAAACACTATATATTAAGCAAAGCAGCAGAAAATAGGACTATCAACACCCACAACAGAGATCTTTGAGGGAAGAATAAAAAACCTGACTATTCAGGCAAGACATAGTTAAGTGGCCCTTGTGCAAATGAGATCAGTTTACCTGCTTCTTGGAATAAATACCCTAGGCTTGTCCACAGTGTCGTAGATGGGGCCGACAGCCCTGGGCATTTTCAGCCTTCAGTGGCAAACCCCAGCATTCTGGGCAAGGTTAGGTCATAGGTGGCTGGAGCAGGGCTGGAAGAGACTGAACCCTCCCTTAGAGGAGCGAGAGGGAAGCCTCCCTTCCAGTGTCCCTTTTTCCTCACAGCAAAGGTATGTAATCCTGGCAGGCTTTAGCTCAATGACCTTTCTTTTCACTATTGAAGCAGGACCAGATGGATTCCTATGAGAATTCTTTGGGGCGTTGGAGCCTTTAAGGGCATATCCTAAAAGCTGGTAGTTCACCTGATCTCTATTGGGCTTTTTCTGCCTCTTGGTACCTTAAAAACCATGCTCAGAAGATCTCGCTGAGGGGTTTGAGGATCCCCATCCACCGATATAAACCTTTTCTGTATATCTGGAGCTATTTGGAAAAAGACAAAACAGTGTTATTAGCTGGATCAAATAAAAGAAGGTAGAAGTTTGCAGGAGAAGAAGATTTGGCATCTCCTGTTCATCAGCATTCAAAAGAAATTTAAAAATTTTTAAGTAAAAAGCATGATATAGTAGACCTGTAGGAGTTCCAGGATATGACTCCCGCCTTTAAAATTTTTTTTCTTCCCATTTTTTTTATTGGATTGTTTGCTTGTTTGTTGTTGAGTTTTATGAGTTCTTTGTATATTTTGGATATTAGGCCCTTATCTGTGCAGTTGTTTGAAAATATCATCTCCAACTTAGTTGGCTCTTTGTTTGTTTTGTTGTCAGTTTCTCTTGCTGTGCAAAAGCTTCTTAGTCTGATGTAGTCCCATTCATTTATCTTTGCCTTCACTTCCCTTGCTTTTGGGGTCAAATTCATAAAGTGGTCTTTATGGCCAGGTCCATGAGTTTAGTACCTATGTTTTCTTCTATGTAATTTATTGTTTCAGGTCTTAATTTTAGGTCTTTGATCCATTTTTGAATTAATTTTAGTACAAGGGGACAAGCTGTAGTTGAGTTTCATTCTTTTGCATCTGGCTTTCCAGTTTTCCCAGCACCATTTGTTGAATAGGCTTTCTTTTCTCCATTGTGTTTTGTTGGCCCCTTTATCAAAAATTATTTGACCATATATATGTGGTTTTATTTCTGGACTTTCTATTCTGTTCCATTGGTCTGAGTGTTGATTTTTCTGCCAATACCATGCTGTTTTGATTGTCATGGCCCTATAACATAGTTTGAAGTCGGGTATTTTAATGCTCCTAGCTTCATTCTTTTTCCTTAGGATGCTTTGGCTATTCAGGGTTTTTTATAGTTCCATATAAATCTGATGATTTTTTTGTTCAATTTCTTTAAAAAATGTCATCAGAATATTGATGGGAATTGCATTACATTTATAAATTGCTTTGGGTAATATGGCCATTTTGATTATATTTATTTTTCCTATCCAAGAACAAGGAATATTTTTCTATCTCATTGTATATTTTTTGATATCCCTTAACAATGCTTTGTAATTTTCATTATATAGGTTCTTTACATTCTTTGTTATGTTTATTCCTAGGTATTTTTGTTGTTGTTGTTGCAATCGTGAAGGGGATTACTTTTTTGAGTTCGTTTTCTAATATTTCATTGTTGGCATATAGAAAGGCTATGGACTTTTGTATGTTAATTTTGTATCCTGCGACCTTACTGTATTGGTTTATTGTTTCTAGTAGTCTTTTGTGGATTCTTTGGGTTTTCGATGTACAGGATCATATCATCTGCAAAAAAGTGATACCTTTACTTCTTTTCTGATATGGATGCCTTTTATTTCTTTCTCTTGTCTGATTGCTCTGGCTAGAACTTCTAGCACCACATTAAATAAGAGTGGAGAGAGTGGACAACCCTGTCTTGTTCCTGATTTAAGGGGGAAAGTCCTCAGTTTTATGCCATTTAATATGATGTTGGCTGATGGTTTATCATATACGGCCTTTATCATGTTGAGATACTTTCCTTCTATACCCATTTTGTTGAGTGTCTTAAACATAAAGTTGTGTTGTATTTTATCAAATGCCTTTTCTGCATCTATTGATAAGATCGTATGGTTTTTATTCTTTGTTTTGTTGATATGGTGTATTACGTTAACCATTTTACATATGTTGAACCATTCTTGAGATTCTGGGATGAATCCCACTTGATCATGATGTATTATTTTTTTAATATGTTGTTGTATTCGATTTGCTAGTATTTTGTTTAGTATTTTAGCATCTGTATTCATTAGAAATTATGGTCTGTAGTTTTATTTTTTGTGCCGTCCTTGCCAGTTTCTGGTATTAGGGTTATGTTGGCCTTATAAAATGTGTTTGGAAGTATTGCCTCTTCTTCAATTTTTTGGAAAACTTTGAGTAGAATAGGAACCAAGTCTTCTTTGAATGTTTGATAGAATTCGCTAGTATAACCATCTGGGCCTGGACTTTTATTTTGGGGGAGGTTTTAAATAGTTTTTTCTATTTCTTCCCTACTAATTGGTCTGTTTAGGCTTTCTACTTCTTCTTGACTCAGTCTTGGAAGGTTGTATTGTTCTAGGAATTTATCCATTTCTTCTAGATTGTTGAATTTGGTGGCATATAGTTTTTCATAGTATTCTACAATAATTCTTTGTATATCTATGATGTCTGTGGTGATTTCTCCTCTTTCATTTTTCGATTTTGTTTATATGAGTCCTTTCTCTTTTTGCCTTGGTTAGTCTTGCCAAGGGTTTGTCAATTTTGTTGATCTTTTCAAAGAACTAGCTCCTTGTTTTATTAATTTTTTAATAGTTTTTCTGTTCTCCATTTCTTTCTGCTCTGATTTTTATTATTTCCTTTCTTTGGCTGGTTTTGGGTTGTCTTTGTTCTTCTTTTTCTAGTTTCTTAAGGTGTGAAGTTAAGTGGTTCACTTGGGCTCTCTCTTGTTTGTTCATATACACCTTTAGTGATATGAACTTCCCTCTTATTACTGCTTTTGCTGCATCCCAGAGATTCTGATATGTCATATTGTCATTTTCATTTGTTTGTATATATCTTTTGATCTCTGCGCTTATTTCTTCTTTGACCCATTCATTTTTTAAAAGTATGTTGTTTAGTTTCCACATTTTTGTTGGTTTTTTTCCCTCTTTTTTGCAGCTGAATTCTAGTTTCAAGGCTTTATGACCAGAAAATATGCTTGGTACAATTTTGATTTTTCTGAATTTGCTGATGTTATTTTTGTGGCCCAACATATGGTCAATTCTTGAGAATGTTCCATGTACACTAAAGAAAAATGTATACTCTGTCACTTTGGGATGAAGTGTCCTGTAGATGTCTATCATATCCAGGTGCTCTAGTGTTTTGTTTAAGGCCAATATATCTTTATTGAGTTTCTGTTTGGATGAACTATCTAGAGCCCTCAGTGGTGTATTGAGGAGGTCTCCAAGTATGATTGTATTTTTGTCAGTTTTTGTTTTTAGGTCAATAAGTAGCTGTCTTATATATTTTGATGCTCCTTGGTTTGGTGCATATATATTAAGAATTGTATGTCTTCTTGATTCAGTGTCCCTGTAATCATTATGAAATGACCATTTTTGTCTCTGAGTACTTTTGCTATCTTGTAGTCAGCATTATTAGATATGAGTATTGCTACACCTGCTTTTTTTTGGATGTTATTTGCTTAGAGTATTGTTTTCCATCCTTTCACTTTGAATTTGTTTTTATCCTTGTTGCTTAGATGTGTTTCTTGTAGGCAGCATACAGTTGAATTTTCTTTTTTAATCCATTCTGCTACTCTGTTTCTTTTTATTGGTGAGTTTAATCCATTTACATTTAGTGTAATTATTGACACTTGTGGGTTCCCTATTGCCATTTTATAAATTTCTTTCTGTTAGTTTTGTATCTTGTTTGATTCTTCTTTTTTGTTTTTCTATCATTTGTTTTTGTTTATTTGTATTTCATACTTCTTTCCTCTGTTGCTACCTTTTTTAAGTCATGTGCTTCTGTGGTGGTTTTTTCAAGGGTGGTTACCATTAAGTAATGAAAAGGGTACCTACCATATTCATTGTAGTACCCTATCATATGAGTGTTTCTGCACTCCATCGTCCTTTGCTACTCTGTCCTCTCCCCTTTTTTTTTGCTTTTGTTGTCACATTTTAAATTTGGTTTTATTGTGTTCTTGGTGGAGCTTTTACTTGTGGTTTTGTTTTGTTCTGTTCTTTGAATCTGATTGGAAAACCCCCTTTAGTATTTCCTGGAGTGGGGGGTTTTCTGATGATAAATTTCCTCATATTTTCTGTATTGTGAATGTTTTTATTTCTTTTTCATATTTGAAGGATAGTTTTGATGGGTATAGTATTCTCGGCTAAAAGTTCTTCTATTTCAGGACTTTAAATATTGGGGTCCACTCTCTTCTAGCTTGTAGAGTTTCTGCTGAGAAATCTGATGATAATCTAATAGGCCTTCCTTTATATGTTGTATTCTTCTTTTCCCTGGCTGCCTTGAGAATTTTTTTTTTTTGTCGTTGGTTTGTGCCATTTTCATTATGATGTGCCATGGAATAGGTTTGTTGTGGTTAAGAAAACTCGGTGTTCTGTTTACTTCTTGAATTTGAGGCTTTAGTTCTTTCCACAGGCTTGGGGAGTTCTCATCTATTATTTGTTTGAATATATTCTCCATTCCATTTTCTCTCTCTTCTCCCTCTGATATACCAATTATTCTTATGTTATTCT
Source organism: Saccopteryx leptura (assembly GCF_036850995.1). Classification (NCBI taxonomy): domain Eukaryota; kingdom Metazoa; phylum Chordata; class Mammalia; order Chiroptera; family Emballonuridae; genus Saccopteryx; species Saccopteryx leptura. Next base: position 180,889,294 of record NC_089507.1, read on the forward strand.
TTTTGAAGGAGTCAGACAATTCCTGTAGGGCTTTCTCTTTTTTTTTAATTTTTGAGTCTCTCTCTTCTTCTCTCTGTTGTGCCTCAAGTTGCTTGTCTTCTATGTACTAATCCTACTTTCTATCTGGCCTGTTCTATTAGCTGAGCTTGTTTCCTTGTTTTTCAGTTCATGAATTGAGTTTTTCATCTCTGTTTGATTTGTTTTTATAGTTTCAATTTCCATGGTAATATATTCTTTGTGTTAGTTGAGTTGTTTTCTGAGCTCCCTAAATTGCCTTTCTGTGTTTTCTTGTATATCTCTGAGTATTTTTAGGATTTCTATTTTAAATTATCTGTCAATTAGCTCCAAGGTTTCTAATATATTAAATTTTTTCTCCATAGGTTTTTCCACATTTATCTGTACTACTTCTCTATCATTTGTATCCATGATATTCGATTTCCTTTTTCTTAATGGCATCTGAGGGTGATCTTGTTGATAGCACTAATGAGAATTAATAAAGAATAAAAAGTAAAAAAAAAATGAAAAAAAAATTGGAAAAAAACCCCAATAATTTATTATTTCCCCCCTTTTCTTTCTTCTCTTCTCCTCCTCTCCCCTCCTCCTTAGGAAAATATCATGATGAACTGTGAATTATATTATGCTAAATGGAACAAAAACTGCCTTAGCAGAGGGTTTGAGTTGGGGGGAAGTGTTCAAAGGGCAAAAAAGGAAGTATGGACCCACAAAATGCAAAAAAGAAAAAAATTTGGGTCAAGTATAAAATGATTTGCTTGTAAGTGATGGTCGACTAAGAGATATAATGAGAGGGATAAGAGGGAAACAGGAAAAAGAAAAAAAAAACTATTGTATTAAGTGGAGCAAAAACTAAATAGAATGAAGATCCTGGATTGGGAGGAATGCTAATGAGTTAAAAAGCAAAATAAAAAGCACCCAAAATGCCACACACACACAAAAAACTTGAGTCCCAAATTAAATAATTTGTTCGTGATTGAGGATTGAATGAGAGGAAAAGTAAAAGGAGAAAAGAAGACTAATAGAGAGGGAGAAATAAGAAAAAGGGGAAAAGGAAAAAAAGAAAAAAAAACAAAAAGAGAGAGAGAGTTAAGGGTTTTGGAGTGTGTAACCCTCATGGAGAGTAAGGAAGAAGAAAAGAAGTAAAATGTAACACTTATGGGTAATGTAGTTCAAGAAAAGGAGAGAATAAGACAGGCAGAGAATAAAAGAACCAAGGTGGAGGAGATAGATATAATAATAATAAAGGCAAGAAGATGAAAGAAACAAAAAAAATAGTGGAACAAGTTATAAAGTCTGTGGATTTTTCTTGATTTTGAGAGGTTAACTTCTTCCTTTTTCTTTCCTCTCCCTCTTCCTGGTCGGTGACTCTGTACCCCAGGCTCTGCCCCTGTGGCACGCTTAGGTAGAGATTTACAGTTGATGAGACTCTACGGCAATGTCATATATTAGGCTTCAGTCTCGTTGGTAGTCAAGGCTTGTTAGTGTTTGCAGGCTCTGACAATGAGAGAGTCCGTTTTCCCAGAGCCTCTCTCCTAGTCTCTCCTTCCTGAATTAGCAGCCTGATGATCCAGCTATGAGGCTGCTGCTGCCTCTGCCTGGGGAGTAAGAGGCTCAAAGAGCTGGCAAATCCCCACTCTCTCCCCACTCAATGCAGGGCTCTGGGTAAGGCTCAGAGTAAGAGCTGCCAGCATAATCAGGCGGAGCTGGGAGCCAATTGCTCTCAAGGTGACTTTCTATGAGCCTCCAGGCCTGTTCTGCATGCCTAGCACTCTGTGGGACCACTCTCCCCAGGCTTTTTGCACTTTGTAACCTGTTTTGGCTAGGAAGAAGATGCCCTAGTTGCTGCCTGCAGTACAGGAGGTCTTAACATCTGCCAAGTCCCTCTCAGAGGTTACACCCACCACATTCCTGTGGACTTACCATACATAAAAAAAGGCCTGCATAGAGTTTCAACTGGGCCAAAGAGCAAGGTACACCCAATACCTCCATCCTAATCACAGAAGTTTCCGGCTGGGCTCAGCAAACAAACAGCATGGAAATTAAGGCGGCTCACCTTGTTAGGGAAAATTAAAATCTGAACAATCAGCAGAGGCTGAGTGATTAAGCCCTGGAGGAGGGGCCGACTTTTCTGTACCAACCTCAACTGCCCTAACCCAACAAGCTTGCAAACCACACATAGAAAAAATAAGACAGAGAAATGCAATCCAAATGAATCAACAAGAGAAATCCCCAGAAAAATAACTGAATGAGATAGAAATAATCAAATTACTGGATGCAGAGTTTAAAATACTGATAGGGTGCTTAAGGAATCTAGAGCTACAATGGATGGGCATAATGAGCACCTAAATGAAGACATAGCAAGCATCAAAAAGGATACTAAAATCATAAAAAAATCAATCAGAAATGACAATTACAATATCTGAAATGAAGACTAAACTAGAAGGAATCAATGGCAGGCTGGATGAAGCAGAAAATCGAATCAGCAACTTAGAGGACAAGATAAATGAAAACACAGAAACAGAGCAGCAAAAAGAATAGAGGCTCAAAAAGTCTGAGGGATTCTGGTCCAAGATGGCAGTGGAGTAGGCAGATGTACAGATTTCCACCTTCTAAGACCAAACTGGATTACAAATTAATTTATTGTAAGAACAAACATCATGAAAAATCAACTTTAGACTAAAAGAGCAGGACTCAAAAACCAAGGAGCACAGAAAAATCCACACTGATCCTGGAAGGGAGTGCGGGGGCATGGTACAGGCTCCCTCAGTCCCAGGAATGAGGGGAAGCTGAGGCTGATAGTCCAGAAGTGCTCTCATTACAAGGAAAGAGACCCTGAGAGGTGGGGGTCCTCAGTCTCAGGACCAGAGACCCAGCCTAGAAACCTAGGGTCTAGAGGAGATAGCCAGACAGCATTGAGTGGGGAGAAGAGCGAGACTTCTGTCTGTGGAAAGTGGCTGGTGAAATAAAAAAGAGCAGCCTTAAAGGGACAGAGAAGAAAATATTGCTCACAGCCACTTGCCTGGGGCTCCAGAGGTGTGGAAGGCTGAGAGGACTGGTCTTGCATGAGGAAAGTGAGGAGAGCCATACACGGGGACACAGATGGTCACGGGGAGAGGAGTGCCTCGCTGACCTGAGCTGAGCTGACTCATTCTCTAGTGCGGAGGTGGCCATAGCTGGGAGAGGGGTCATTCCCTCTACCCAGAACAAGGCTGGAGTTGAACCAGGTGATCCACCTCCAAAAAGCTCTCTGGCTCCAATCAGCACCAAAAGCATTTCAAAAAGGAGAAAGTAAGGGGGAGGGGCAGTGACTCAGGTTTCCAGGGAGACCTGAGCTACACCTACCCCTTTATATTGAGAAAGTGTCCCACCCCCGAAGAGAACACACCTACAGATTCTCAGAGATCACACCCACTGCATTCCTGGATATAGTTTCAACGGGGTCAAAAAACCCCTGAAAAACAAAAACAAGATATGCCAACTTCCCTCCTCCTAAACATAGAAGGCCCCTGTTGAGATCAGCAAACAGAAACTCCCTGCTGGGTTCAGCAAACAAATAACAGCAGGGAATCAAGACTTTTTTTTTAAATTTATTTATTAAATTTAATGCAGTGACATTGATAAATCAGGGTACATATGTTGAGAGAAAACATCTCTAGATTATTTTGACATTTGATTGTGCTGTATACCCCTCCCCCAAAGTTAAATTGTCTTCTGTCACCTTCTATCTGGTTTTCTTTGTGCCCCTCCCCTCCCCCAACCCCTCTCTCCTTCTTCACCCCATCCCCCCTCCCCCCACCCCCTACCCCTGTTGCCATCACATTCTTGTTCATGTCTCTGAGTCTCATTTTTATGTCCCTTCTATGTATGGATTCATATAGTTCTTAGCTTTTTTTCTGATTTACTTATTTCACTCCGTATAATGTTATCAAGGTCCATCCATGTTATTGTAAATGATCCGATGTCATCATTTCTTATGGCTGAGTAGTATTCCATAGTATATATGTACCAAAGCTTTTTAATCCACTCATCCTCTGATGGACACTTGGGCTGTGGGAATCAAGACTTTAAAGTAGCTCTACTAGTTATAAAAACTAAAATCAAAGCAATCAGGAGAGGCAGAGGAATAAAGGCCTTGAGGAGAAGCCAAACTAAATAAACCAACCTCAGACCCACAACTCTAACAAGCCTGCAAACCACACAAAGAAACAATGAAAAGACAGAGGAATGTAAACCATATAAATCAATAAGAAAAATATCCAGAAAAAGAACTGAATGAAAGGGAAGTGATCAAATTACCAGATGCAGAATTTACAATAATGATTGTTAGGATGCCTAATAATCTCAAAGCTACAATGGATGGACTTAATGAGCACCTAAATAAAGAAATTACAAGCATCAAAAAGGATACTAAAATTATAAAAAAGAACCAGACAGAAATGATAAACACAATATCAGAAATAAAGACTACACTAGAAGGAATTAAAAGCAGGCTGGATGAAGCAGAGGATTGAATCAGTGATTTAGAGGACAAGATAAGTGAAAGCATAGAAGCAGAACAGCAAAAAGAACAGAGGATCAAAAAGTCTGAGGAAACTCTAAGAGAGCTCTGTGACAACATGAAGAGAAACAACATCCACATAATAAAGGTTTCTAAAGGAGAAGAGAAAGAACAAGGAACAGAGAACCAGACTGAAGAAATCATAGCTGAAAACTTCCCTAAATCGATGCAGGAAAAAGTCACACAGGTTCAAGAAGCACAGAGAACCCCATTAAAAAGGAACGCAAAGAGACCTACACCAAGACACATCATAATCAAAATACCAAAGCTAAGAGATAAAGAAAGAATACTAAAAGCTGAAGAAAAAAAAAAAAAAAAGCAATCAATCACCTATAAAGGAGCTCCCATGAGGATGATATCCAACTTTTCAACAGAAACACTTAAGGTCAGAAGGGAATGGCAAGAAATATTCAAAGTAATGCAGAACAAGAGCCTACAACCAAGACTTCTTTATCCAGCAAGGCTATCATTTAAAATTGAAGGAGAAATATAAAACTTCCCAGACAAAACAAACTCAAAGAATTCATTACAATCAAACAAATGCTGCAAGAAATGTTGAGGGGCCTGTTGTAAACAGAACAAAGGTGGGGGAAATCTAGTAAAACAGGAATGTAGATTTAAAGAATAAAATGGCAATAAACAACTACATGTCAATAATAACCTTAAATGTAAATGGATTAAATGCTCTAATCAAAACACATAGGGTAGCTGCATGGATAAGAAAACAGGACCCGTACATATGCTGTCTACAAGAAACTCACCTCAAAACAAAAGATACACATAAACTGAAAGTAAAAGGATGGAAAAAATATTTCATGTAAGTGAAAATGAAAAAAAGCTGGGGTAACAATACTTATATCTGACAAAATAGACTTTAAAACAAAGGCTATAATAAGGGATAAAGAAGGTCACTACATAATGATAAAGGGAGCAATCCAACAAGATGATACAACCACTATAAATATCTATGCACCTAATATAGGAGCACCTAAATATATAAAGCAGACTTTGATGGATATAAAGGGTGAGATCAACAGTAATATTATAATAGTTGGGGATTTTAATACTCTTCTAACATTAATAGATAGATCCTCAAGAAAGAAAATTAACAATGAAACAGCAGACTTAAGGGACACAATAGATCAACTGGATTTAATAGTTATCTTCAGAACCTTTCACCCTAAAGCAGCATAATATACAATCTTTTCAAGCGCTCATGGTACGTTCTCTAGGATAGACTCATGTTAGGGCACAAAACATGTCTTAACAAATTTAAAAAGCTGGAAATTATATCAAGCATCTTCTCTGATCACAATGGCATCAAACTAGAAATCATCAATAGAAAAACTAAAAAAACACCCCAACACTTGGAAACTAAAGAGCATGTTATTAAATAACAAAATGGTTAACAAAGAGATCAAGGAAGAGATAAAAAATTTCCTTGAAACAAATGAAAATGAGCATACAATCACTCAAAACTTATGAGACACAGCAAAAGCAGTCCTGAGAGGTGAGTTCAGAGCATTAAAGGCATACCTTAACAAGCTAGAAAAAGCTCAAACAACTTAAACCTGTAACTAAAAAAACTAGAAAAACAGCAAGTAAAGCCCAGAGGAAGTAGAAGGAAGGAAATAATAAAGATCAGAGTGGAAATAAATGACAAAGAGGCTAAAAAAACAATACAGAGGATCAATGAAACCAAGAGCTGGTTCTTTGAAAAGGTAAACAAGATTGATAAACCTTTAACCAGACTCACCAAGAAAGAAAGAGGACTCAAATAAATAAAATTAGAAATGAGAGTGAAGTAACAACTGACACAGCAGAAATACAAAGAATTGTAAGAAAATACTATGAAGAACTGTATGCCAAAAAATTAGACAACCTAGGTGAAATGGACAAATTTTTTGAAACATGTAATTTTTCAAAAATCAATATGGAACAATCAGAAAACCTAAACAGACCGATTACAACAAATGAGATTAAAACAGTTATCAAAAAACTACCAACAAACAAAAGTCCTGGGCCTGATGGCTTCACAGGCTAATTTTACCAAATATTCAAAGAAGAACTAACTCCTATTCTTCTCAAGCTATTTTCAAAAAATTAAAGAGAAGGAAAATTTCCAAACTCCTTTTATGAGGTGAGCATAATTCTGATTCCAAAACCAGGCAAAGACAACACAAAGAAAGAAAACTATAAGCCAATATCCTTGATGAATTTAGTTGCTAAAATTCTCAAAATATTAGCAAACTGGATCCAGCAATAAATGAAAAAAATCACACACCATGATCAAGTGGGATTTATTATGGTGAGGCAAGGCTGGTACAATATTTGCAAATCAATCGTGATTCATCACATAAACAAAAGGAAAGATAAAAACCACATAATATCAATAGATGCAGAAAAAGCATTAAATTCTAGCACCCCTTTATGATCAAAACTCTCCGCAAAGTGGGAATATAGGGAATATAACTCAATATGATAAAGGCCATCTGTGACAGACCCACAGCCAACATTATACTCAATGGGCAAAAATTAAAAGCAATCCCTTTGAGAACAGGAACAAGGCAGGGGTGGTCCCTTTCACCACTCTTATTCAACATAGTTCTGAAGTCCTAGAGCAATCAGACAAAAAGAAATAAAAGGCATCCAAATTAGAAAAGAAGTAAAATTATCATTATTTGTTGATGATATGATACTGTACATAGAAAACCCTAACGTCTCAGTCAAAAAAACTACTGGATCTGATAAATCAGGGGTCCCCAAACTATGGCCCGCGGGCCGCATGCAGCCCCCTGAGGCCATTTATCTGGCCCCACTGCACTTCCGGAAGGGGCACCTCTTTCATTGGTGGTCAGTGTTCTGAGAGTAACTTAACGAGAACGAGGTACTGCGCAAAGGATTATGTGGCTGCACAATGGAAGACGTCCAAAAGCAGGCCCATAGTTCCCATTGAAATACTGGTCAGTTTGTTGATTTAAATTTACTTGTTATTTATTTTTTTTTATTTTTTATTTTTTTATAATAAATTTTTATTAATGGTAATGGGATGACATTAATAAATCAGGGTACATATATTCAAAGAAAACATGTCTAGGTTATTTTGTCATTAAATTATGTTGCAAACCCCTCGCCCAAAGTCAGACTGTCCTCCGCCACCCTCTATCTAGTTCTCTGTGCCCCTCCCCCTCCCCCTAACTCTCTCCCTCCCTCCCTCCCATGTCCTCCCTCCCCCCACCCTTGGTAACCACCACACTCTTGTCCATGTCTCTTAGTCTCATTTTTATGTTCCACCAATGTATGGAACCATGTAGTTCTTGTTTTTTTCTGATTTACTTATTTCACTCCTTATAATGTTATCAAGATCCCACCATTTTGCTGTAAATGATCTGATGTCATCATTTCTTATGGCTGAGTAGTATTCCATAGTGTATATGTGCCACATCTTCTTTATCCAGTCTTCTATTGAAGGGCTTTTTGGTTGTTTCCATGTCTTGGCCACTGTGAACAGTGCTGCTGTTATTTATTTTAAAATTGTATTTGTTCCTGTTTTGTTATTTTACTTTAAAATAAGATATGTGCAGTGTGCATAGGGATTTGTTCATAGTTTATTTTATAGTCCAGCCCTCCAATGGCCTGAGGGACAGTGAACTGGCCCCCTGTGTAAAAAGTTTGGGGACCCCTGTAATAAATGAATTCAGCAAGGTGGCAGGATATAAAATCAATATTCAGAAATTAGTGGCATTTATATACACCAACAATGAAGTGTCTGGAAGAGAAATTAAGAAAACAATCCCGTTCGCTATTGCAACAACAACAAAAAATAAAGTACCTAGAAGTAAATTTAACCAAGGAGGTTAAAGATCTGTACTTGGAAAATTATAAAACATGGATAAAAGAAACCAAACAAGATACAAACAAGTGGAAGCATATACCGTGTTCAGGGATAGGAAGAATAAACATCATTAAAATGTCTATACTACCCAAAGCAATTTATAACTTCAATACAATTCCTATTAAAATACCAATGTCATACTTCAAAGATATAGAACAAATACTCCAAAAATTTATATGGAACCAAAAAAAAAAAAAAACACGAATAGTCTCAGCAATCTTGACAAAGAAAAATAAAGCGGGGGTATCACACTTCCTGATATCAAGTTATACTACAAGGCCATCATACTCAAAACAGCTTGGTACTGGCATAAGAACAGGCATACAGATCAATGGGACAGAACAAAGAACCCAGAAATAAACCCACAACTTTATGGACAATTGATATTTGACAAAGGAGGTAAGAGCATACAATGGAGTAAAGACAGTCTCTTTAACAAATGGTGCTGATAAAATTGGACAAGTACATGCAAAAAAATTAAACTAGACCACCAACTTACACCATGCACAAAAATAAACTCAAAATGGATAAAGGACTTGAATGTAAGTCATGAAACTATGATCATCTTGAAAGAAAACATAGGCAGTAAGCTCTCCAACATCTCTCACAGCAATATATTTGCTGATTTATCTCCACAGGCAAGTAAAATAAAGGACAGAATAAACACATGGGACTATATCAAACTAAAAAGCTTTCGCACAGCAAAAGACACCATGAACAAAATAAAAGTACAACCCACACAATGGGAGAACATATTTGACAATATGTCTGATAAGGGGTTAATAATCAAAATCTATAAAGAACTTGTAAAACTCAACACCAGGAAAGCAAACAATCCAATCAAAAATTGGGCAAAAGAACTGAATAGACACTTCTCCAAAGAGGACACACAGATGGTCAATAGGCAGATGAAAAAATGCTCAACATCACTAATCATTAGAGAAATGCAAATTAAAACCACAATGAGTTATCACCTCACACTAGTCAGAATGGCGCTCATTAACAATACAACACATAGTACAACACATAGTAAGTGCTGGTGGGGATGTGGAGTAAAGGGAACTCTCCTGCACCGCTGGTGGGAATGCAGACTGGTGCAGCCACTGTGGAAACAGTATGGAGATTCCTCAAAAAATTAAAAGTGGAACTGCCTTTTAACCTAGCTATCCCACTTTTAGGAATATATACTAAGAATAACAAATCACTGATTCAAAAGAAGAAATGCACCTCCCATGTTTATGGCAGCATTGTTTACAATAGCCAAGATCTGGAAACAACCCAATTGTCCGTCAGTGGATGAGAGAATCATAAAGCTGTGTTACATATACACAATAGAATACTACTGGCTGTAAAAAAGAAGGAAATCTTACCCCCTTTGTGACAACATGGATGGACCTGGAGTCTATTACACTAAGCAAAATAAGCCAGGCAGAGAAAGAAAAATATCATATGACCTCACTCATATGAGGAATCCAATGAACAATGTGAACTGAGAAATGGAAGAGAGGCAGAGTAGGGGTCAAAGAGTCTAGAAGGAAAGCAGACAGAGGGAAAGGGGATGAGAGGAGGGGATGAAAGAAAGGAAAGACATTAGTGAAGGTATATACACATAACACAGAGAGATACAGGGCAGGATAGTAAATCATGGAGGGAAGTGGGGAAGGCAGTGGGGGGACGGGGTAAAGGGGGTATCAAGGAGAACACGGGGGGAGGGAGATATATTCGGGGAAACACTTGGAACTATGTAAACATAACAAATTAAAATCAATAATAATAAAAAAAAGATAAAAAAAAAAGACACAACTAATGATATATAAGTGGAAGTATAATAACTGGTACAACAAATTATTCCAGAGAGCAACTGTTTCTTTCTTGCTCTCCCTGCCTCTTTCTCTACAAAATCAATACCTATTATATATATATAAAACCACAATACAATTAATACACCTGGAAAAACAAACAATTATTCCTTTATCATTAAAATAATAAAATAATCAAGATTCAAATAAAGACCTCACTTTTCAACTGTGGTATGATTTTTTAAAATTTATTTATTCATTTTTTTAGAGAGGAGAGTGAGAAAGAGAGAAGAGGGGAGGAGCAGGAAGCATCAACTCCCATATGTGCCTTGACCAGACAAGTACAGAGTTTTGAACCGGCGACCTCAGTGTTCCAGGTCGACACTTTATTTACTGCACCACCACAGGTCGGGCTGTGATATGATTTTTCCCCCCTTACAATGTATGTGTTGAAGAACCCTAAATTCTCTGTATCAGAAAAAGTATTTATTGTTTATTTTGTAGACAGAGGGCAGAGAATGTTGTCTTTCTCATTCTTTTATTTTAAAATTATAGTTGACATATATTTTCTTGTTCTTGATGCCTTGGGATTATCACATAAAATGTCAGTTACAATTCTCTGCTGCAATGGGAATCCTCTCAGGGCCTCACTATGTGACAATCCGAACTGCCTGACATTTTGTTAATCTTTTCCTGTTTGCCCTGCCTCTGCCGATATGGTCCTTTGGCCACACCTCCCAGCTGGAAGCTGCCTGCAGTGACCTCCTTCTGCCCTACCCAGCAGTGGGCTGGTATGAGCTGCTCACCAGAACTTGGGACCTATGACTCCATGCTAGTGTGAATGAGAAGCTGTGCTCCAGTCTTGAACTTGAGCCTTATGTGGAGACTTGGCTTCTCACAACCCACTGTGTTTGCTCTCTAGGGTGGTATTTCTGAGTAACTGGGCTCTGGCTAGGAGAGGTCAGTGTGGCAATAAGCAAAGCAGCTAACAAGTAGTTTTAATCCATTTTGTCTTGAATCTTATTTTAAATTATCGATCCTCTTTTGAGGACAAAACAATAACAGCTGATGTTTTTTGAACATTTCTGACATGTCATGCCTTATTTTAAGGATCCCACATAGAAAATCTCATTCAACCATCCTATGAAGTGGGTAGTATTGTATCCCCATTTTACAAATGAAGACATAGAAGCACAAGATGTGGCAGGCAGTAGACAGACATGAGCACAGCAAGGACTGTATGCCAGGCACAGAGGCCACCAGGGTGGAAAGCCCCAGGTGTCTAGCAATGAGAAAAGCTGGGACAACAAGGACCTCACCCCTAGGGTGACCTTTCTTCCCCTGGCATGTTGCTAATCCTGTGTGTTAGACCCCCTTAGAGGAGAAACAAACAAGAAAGCCAGAGAATAATGTTTAAGCATTAACCCCTAGAGATAACATCTAGGCCCCAGTTGTGTTTCAGCTCCAGGACCAGAAAGGCAGCAAATCCAGACAAAGAAAGCCATGTCTGACCTCAGGACCAGCTGCATTGACCCACTCGCTGCCTTGGCAGCAACCAATCAGTGGAGAACACAGCCCTAAAAAAACACACCTGGAAAGCTGATGAATATTTTATTGAGATCCTTCCCTGGGACCTCCCCTAAAGTCTCCACCCTTAAAATCCCTTAGGACGGAGGTCTCAGTGTGCTCTCTAAGCAGTCAACTGTTAAACATTAATTGCTAGACAAGTATTAAGCTCACTTACTTACTTTTGGCCTTTTATTACCCAGAAGGTAGGAAATACATTTGGAGCTGTTAATGAATGTCTTCTATTTCATTAAAAGTATGTCTCTTAAAAGTCTGAGTGTGTTTGCCAGTTTAAAAGCCTATGTTCCTAGAAGTGATAAAATGTATTTACCAATCTAAAGAATGCCAATTGCTTACTTTTAGCTTTCACTAAAAACTGAGGTTCCTAAGACTAAAGAATTCTAATTAGTTGGGGAAAAAATTGTATGGTTTTGGTAATAAAAAATATAAGATATAAAGATACTTGTTGAAGGAAAAGAAAGTTATTCTAAAGCTAATTATTTCTGAATGAATAAAAAGGTCTATAAGAGTTATAAAAGACTTGTAAAGAAGTCTTACAATTCTTAAAATTTATATAAACAATTTTTAAAAATTGTATAAACTAAATAATAAATTTAATAAAATAAACTCATAAAGCCTGACCAGATGGTGGTGCAGTGGATAGAGCGTCAACCTGGGACACGAGGACCCAGGTTTGAAATCCTGAGGTCATTGGCTTGTATACAGGATCATAGACATGACCCCATGGTCTCTGGCTTGCACCCAAAGGTCGCTGGCTTGAGCAAGGGGTCACTGGTTCAGCTGGACCTCTCCTCCCCAATGCATGCATAAGAAAGCAATCAATGAACAACTAAAGTGCTGCAACTATGAGTTGATGTTTCTCATCTCCCTTCCAGTCTGTCTGCCTCTGTCTCTCTCTCTCTCTCCGTTTCTCCCTCCCTATATAATTAAATTAATTAAATAAATTCATACAGGGGGCCTCGGGTTACGACACAGTTCTGTTCCTACAACAGTGACGTAACCCAAATTTTGGTGTAAGTCAAAACATACCCTAGCCTAAGTCATTTACCTGTCCTAACACAGTTGTAAAATCATAATCTAGAACATAAAAGCACAACTAAGCCACAGAAAAAGGAAAAGGACATAAATATACCATACTGGAGTAACAGAAATGATAAAAAATGAATGTAAAAAAATGTACAACGCTAACGGCATAAGCCGAAACGTCTCCATTTTTTTAAAGTTTTTATGGGAGTGAGCGTTGTAAACTCGAAACATGATATGTCGAGACTGTCGTAACCCAAGGACCCCTGTACAGAGTAGGAGCTGGCTTCGTTCCCACTCTTGAAAGAATCAGAATTTTCCTTTTACTTTATATTTTTCTCCTTGCCTCATTCCTCCTCATTAGAAACAATGAATATTATTATTTTCATGGCTATATATTTGTTTGCATAAATCCAATAAGAATCTAATTTTTTTTTAAACATAGAAACAGTTTCCAATTGTGGTTTTACTAACCAGGACTTTGATTGGGATGTCATGTCGGAAGGAGCCGTGCTTAACTCTGCACGTCACTGAAAAGCTTTAAGTAAGACTGACTTTAAAACCAGTAAGAGTCAATGAAAACAATGGCCTGGTACCTTGCTTACTTATGGTTCATGGCATTTCCATGTAGGGAATAAAGGTTGTTTACCTGGAAGATGGCAAGAAAGGAACCTCTGGGCATTTTCTGGGGACCTCAAAAACCTGAGGAATTCACCCAAACCTACAGGTACTGCAGGCGAAGCCAGATGGCAGCTGTGTGGTTTGACATTTTAGCCCTGAGGGACTAGTTAAAGCTCAATCTAAAAGTTCCTTATGAAATTCTAGCAAAGCAACTTTTAAAAAGGCTGTGTTATCTATTACTATTCTTATTGTATTTATGCAAATAATCAGGCCAAACTAAAACTAGACTTAATGCAGTAAAATGGGTTGACCTTAATTTGGCTCTTTGATAAAAATAAGGGTAATTTTCAGGGGGGGGGGGGATTGTGTTTCAATACACTCTATACTACATAATTGTAAATATTAAACTCTAGTTTAGTTACTTGTCTTTTCACCTATGAAATCAACTGAATCCTGAATTTTTCTAATTTTCTTAAATATTTGGCTACAACTCTCCAAACTAATGTTTTTTTTTCCTCCTATCCTTTGATTTGGAATTATTAAGAACTAAAATTTGTTCCTTTTATTGGATCACTCATTTTAATTTTTGTCATTCTAGCTTTTCCCCCAATAATACTAAAATCTGTAACACAGTTTGTCTCCAACCAGGTTACAAGCCCTGCTCAGGGGATAGCACCTCTAGTCACCATCACCACCTCCTTCTGTGCCTAGCCTCATTGTCCATCTGACAGAGCAAGGATCTCTGGGCCCTGAAGGAACATGCCACCCCTCTTCATCAGGCAGCAGCTACAAAAAAGACCCTGTGATCCTTTTCCCTGAAAGAACCCAGGGTCAAGATCCTGGAGGGAGGAATGTAGTAGACAGACAGACATGAGCAGAGCAAGGACAATAGGCCAGACACAGAAGGCCACCAGGGCAGAAAGCCCCAGGTGCCTAGCAACCTACAAAACTGGGAAACAAGGACCTTGCCCCCAGAGTGACCTCTCCTCCCCTGGCATGTTGCTAATCATGTGGGTTAGACCCCCTTAAATGGGCCAGAGAATGGCACTTCAGTATTTTTTTTAATTTATTCATTTTAGAGAGGAGAGAAATGGAGAGAGAGAGACAGAGAGGGAGAGAGAGAGGAGAGAGAGACAGAGAGAGAAGGTGGGGAGGAGCTGGAAGCATCAACTCCCATATGTGCCATGACCAGGCAAGCCCAGGGTTTCGAACCGGCAACCTCAGCATTTCCAGGTCGACACTTTATCCACTGCGCCACCACAGGTCAGGCGGCACTTCAGTATTAACCCCTAGAGATAACAGACCTCAGTTGTGTTTCAGCCCCAGGCCCAGAGAAGCAGCAAATCCAGACAAAGGGAAGCCATGTTGACCTCAAGGCCAGCTACACTGACTAATGACCCCCTGCCTTGGCACGAACCAGTCAAAGGAGACCAGGACCCTAAAAGACACACATGGAAGTTGATGCAGACTATTGAGATTCTTCTAAGGGACCTTCCTTAAAATCCCCACCCTTCATTCCCTTAGGATGGAGGTCCCAGCACACTCTCCTTTCTGGGACCATGTTTATGCCTTTCCTTCCCCCTCCTGCTTCTTCTCTTCTTTCCGCCAGTCACGTTTTCCTTTTCCCTCTCCTAAGCTCCAAGGGACCCCATCAGACTTGCCTCCAGGGAAACAGTGAGCAGCAGTTAACCCCTGAACAGGTCTCCAACATCCCCTTTTCTCTAACTTTCTTCCTGCGTGGCCAGTAAACTCTTCCTTTACTCCTGCACTTTGCCTCTTAATTGAATGCTTTCTTTGAAGTAGACAAGAATTGAGGTCCTGTAGCTTCCCCTGTAACAAATGGATCAAATGCTCTGCTCTGAGACGCCCAGCTAGTTGGTGGGGCGGCCAGCACCTGCACCCAGGAGGCTGGCTCCAGAGCCCCAGATCTTTACTTGCACACTGTTAACAAACTAATAGTTAACACAGTGAGGAAAGATATAAGAGTGCTAGTTTTGCCTGACCGGTGGTGGTGCAGTGGATAGAGCATCAACTTGGGACGCTGAGGTCCCTGGTTCAAAATCCCGAGGTTGCTGGCTTGATCGCGGAATCATCACTGTGATCCAAGGTGACTGGCTTGAGCCCAAGGTTGCTGGCTAGAACAAGAGGTCACTGGCTTGGCTTAGGCCCCTCAGTCAAGGCACAGATGAGAAGCATATGTGCTAAAGTGAAGCACAACTGAAGTGAAGCAGCCATGAGTTGATGCCTCTCATGGCTCTCCTCCCTCCTTCTCTCTCTCTCTCTCTCTCTCTCTCTCTCTCTCTCTCTCCCTCCCTTCTTCTCTCTCTCTCTCTCTCTAAAAAGAAATGCTAGTTTCCATCATTCTCTGAGTCTTTGAGTCAATAAATTAACCTCTCTTTTCCTGTTAGTAAATGCGAAACAAATTATATTCTTTGAGCATCATTTTACAATACTCTGTTGAAAATGAAAGCAATTGAGATCACTACAAGCCATGCCAGGACTCATTTGATTATTTAAATAAAAGAACTATTAAAAAAAAAAGTCTCAACCTCTTAGAGTTAACTTGAGGTAGATATAAACTGGTATGCCCACCTTGGAAACCTGGTTGGCACCATTTTCTAAAGCGGAACCCATCCTACCCTCTGATTCAACAAGAGCAATTTCTATGTGGAACCACCCAAAGTATGTTCTCTGTATTTCTTCTTGTACTATCCTCAACTAGAAACAACTTAAATGTTCATCAATACAAGAATAGATGAACAAATTGTGGTTTATTCACACAATATAATCACTTTTTATTAATTTTTAGACAGAGAATAAGGGGTAAAGAGAGAGACAGAGACAGAGAGAGAAACATCTACTTGATTGGGGCTCTAACCTGCAACCTCAGCATGTCCAGACGATGCTTTAACCAACTAAGTCACCCAGCCAGGGCACATATTATAAAACATAACCTTTCATAGCAATGAAAATAGGCGACAGCAACAGTCACACAACGAGAATATACATCCTCCCGCTACACTCAGCAGCACAAGTGGATCTCACATACGTAGCATGGAGCCCAAAACGCCGGAGCTGGCAAAGCACATGCCATGGGGCTCCACTTACAACCAGTGTGACCACAGGCAGAGCGCATCCATGCAGTCAGATGTTTGCTCAGACAGTGGTCACTTTGGAGTTGGGGAGTGACCTGGAGGGGCTGACCATGCTCTGCTTCTTGATCTGGTAGCAGTGATAGGGTGTGTTCAGTATGGGAATATTCACTGCATTGTACACTTACAGTGTATGCTTTTCTATGCGTTTTTATAACTCAAAGTTGTTTTTTTTTTCAAGTGAGAGGAGGGGAAGCAGAGAGACAGACTTCTGCATGCTCCCCAACTGGGATCCATCCAACAGGCCCCCATAGGGAGATGCTCTGCCCATCTGGAGCCATTGCTTAACTGCACTATTTTTAGCACCTGAGATGGAGACCACAGAGCTATCCTTACCACCCAGGCCAACTCTTTGGAACCCATTGAGCCATGGCTAAGGGAGGGAAAGAGAAAGAAAGAAGGGGGAGGCAAAAGGGTGAAGAAGCAGATGGTTGCTTCTCCTGAGTGCCCTGACTGGGAATCGAACCCGGGACTTCCGCATGCTGTGCTGACACTGTATCACTGCGCCAATGAGCCAGGACCCTCATTAAGTTCTTTAGTGATAAAAAAGACATCACATAAAAAAGCAAATGACTACAAAAGACCTGACATAGCTGTTAGTGGGAGAAGGAGCCACAATCACTAGATTGTGGCCTACCTCCCCATAGATACTGCTGTCAAGGAGAGGTGAATTCTGGGTCTAACTGGCCCATAGCAAGAAGGTACACGTGGGGGAGCAACCTAAAATCATGTTTCTTGACACCATCCCAATTACTAAATAACACTGACCTTCTTCCCTAGTACATCCCATCCAAATTTTCTCCTTCCTTTTATTTATTTTACTCAATAACAAACACTCAGCACTTACACATACATCAATATTCATTCATTTAATCCTCATAATGACCTCTTGAGGGAGGCACCATTAGCATACACATTTAACAGATGAGGAGATTGAGGCACAGAGAGGTTAAAAAACAGTCTCCCAGCCTGACCAGGCAGTGGCACAGTGGATAGAGCATTAGACCGGGTCGTGGAGGACACAGGTTTGAAACCCCAAGGTCGCTGGCTTGAGTGTGGGCTCATCTGGTTTGAGCAAGGCTCACTAGCTTGAGCCCAAGGTCACTGGCTTGAGCAAGGGGTCACTTGGTCTGCTGTAGTTCCCCCCTCCAAGGCACATATGAGAAAGCAATCAATGAATAACTAAGGAGCCGCAATGAAGAATTGATGCTTCTCATCTCTCTCTCTTCCTGTCCGTCTGTCCCTATCTGTTCCTCTGTCTCTGTCACAAAAAATAACAACAACAACAAAAAAAACAGACTCCCAGCTAGTAACTGGCGGAGTGGTCAGGGTGGGTGCGATGAGGAGGTCAGTGTGGCAGAGGAAGCAGCTCCCAGGGCGTGTCACCAGGGAGATGGCCTGTCATGGAGTTCAGCTCCTACTGCTGAATTTGAATGACACATGATCCCGAGTGAGCCATCCTCAGGCTGCAGAAAGGAAGGACGTTTCAGTATCCAGCAGGAACCCCACTGTGCTCAGCATGTTGGGGTAAAACCTTCCTCCGCAGCCCCAGACCTCCCCCTGCTCCAGCCAGCTCTCTTGCTGAGGGAGCCCCAAAGCCCCAGCCCAGCGGCTCCCTCTCTTGACCTCCAGTGCCATGCAGGGATCCAGCAGCAAGTCCAATACAGGCACTGCCACCTGCTGCTAGCTGGGAGACCTGGGGCACATTCCTGCTCCAGTTCCCCTCTGTAAGTGATAGGCAACGATCCCAGGGTAGACAGGCTTCAAGTGCTAATATGTGACATACAATAACTGCTCATTAAACTTTAATCTCCCTCAGGTTTGGCGCTGCTGGTGTCCCAGCTGCGGGGTTCTCTCTTCATGAGGGCTGTGCTGGGCAGTCTGTTCCCTCTGTGGCCATGGTGGTTTTCCTCACTCCAGATACAACCCTGTCATTCCTCTGCTTACAGTGCCTTTCCGTTAACTTCCATGCTTGTGGGAAATCAGCGCTGGGACCCACACTGGAGAGAGGAGCCATCTGGAGCAAGTGTATCCCAGCTGTAGCTGCCTTCGAGGAGGACAGAACGAGGCGCTCCTTGCCCGGCCCTGTAATGAAATCTTCTAGTCAGAGTAAACGTGTAATTAACTTGGAGGAGAAAGTAAAATTGTTACTTGCAGGTAATGCAGTTGTATACCCGAGAAACTCAGAAAAATCAACCGAAAAATGAATAAAAATAAGAAAAATTCAGTAATGTGGCTAATTGCAAATTTACTATGCAGGAAAAACAAGCAAACATAAAAACAACCATAAAACACTTTTTGGTGTGCAAAAAACCTGTTAGAATAATTTAGTAAAAGAAAAATCCCATTTACAGTAATCACAAAAGACAGAATACCTAGGAATAAACTCAATTAAAATGAATTTACAGAAACCAAACTTTAAAGCATTAGCAAAAAATCCTTTTAAAAATTAAATGAATAGCAAGACATACATACCCTATTTTCAAATAGAAAGAACTAATATATTTTTCTCCCTAAATTTACCTAAAAACTCAATGCAGACTTTTTAATTTGACTCTAAATTTCACTTGAAAAGTAAAACATGCAAGAACAGCTAAGAAAATGCTACAAAAGAAGGCTAATAGGGGAAGCCTATTCTTTCCAAATAATCAAGACATTATAAAACTATATTTAATTAAGAAAGCTTGAAATAGCATAAGTATGTACCGCTAGATCAATGGAAGAAGTGAGAGAGCCCTCAAATAGACCTGAATACATATGGAAAAGTGGCATTTCAAAGCAGTGAAAAAAGATGGATTATTCAATAAATGGCTCTGGGACAGCTGAATGCCAGCTGGAGCCAAACCTTATTCCTCATACCAAAGTCAATTCCAGATGGATGAAAGCACTTTTAAAAACATAAAAGTACCAGAAGAAAACTCATGGGTTTTTTTTTTAATCGTCTCCAAGTAGAGATAATCTTTCCTAAGTAAAACATAAAACCCAGAAGCCATAAAGAAAAATACTGTTCCATTTATATATAGATGTTTTATTTAGGAAAAAAATACTTATTTTAAATGGTTTTTCAAATAACCAACTTGGAAGAAACATTTGCTACTTATATGATAAAGGCTCAACTACCATAATATGTAAAGAACTGTTATTTTAAAAAAAAGTCAATAAGTATTAATAATCTGACAGTCTGAAAGAGAAATGAACAAAAAACAAGAGCAGGAAATTTATAAATGAAAAGGTGCTCAACTTAAACTTACCATTACAGAAATGGAAACTCCAACAAGACAGTAAAAATTTTAAATATCTATAATTCACATTGTAAATATGTAGGGAAAGAGTCACTCCTGATGAGGAGTAAATAGCTGTAATTGCTTTCCAGGGCCTTTGGGGTTAACTGTCAAAAATTAAAATACAGCCTGACCTGTGGTGGCACAGTGGATGAAGCTTCCACCTGGACCGCTGAGGTCGCTGGTTCGAGACACTGGGCTTTCCTGGTCAAGGCACGTATGGGAGTTGATGCTTCCTACTCCTCCCCCCTTCTCTCTAAAAAGAATTTTTAAAAAATTAAAATAAATGTAACCTTTGATCTAACAATTCTTCCTCTGCTAGAGATTTACCCTACTGATTGATATACCTGAGGGCAAAATTCACTGAATGAGAGTTAGAGCAGTTTTGGGGGAACAACTCAATTAGCCTTTCGATAGGAGACCAATGTGTTCTGGAATGGAATTGACAAACTTTTTCTAAAAAGGCTTTGTGGGCCAAGAGGCAAGAATAGAGGTAGTTATATGGGTATTACTTTAAAACTATTTTCAGCTCAGGTACAAAAAAAGTATGAAATGTTATCCAGGGTATGATGAGGTATATCTAAGTATTGATTGTGTGGAAAAATCTCAGTGCATGCATTTAAGAGCAAGAGATAGAGCAGGATGCAAAATCAACACACAAATATCAGTTTGCATTGCTAGATACTAACAATTAACAATCTGAAAAGGAAATGAAGAGATTAATTCCATTTACAGTAGCATCAAAAAGAATAAAATACTTAAGAATTAACTAAAGAGGTGAAAGACTTAAACACTGGAAAGCACAAACTATCACTAAAGGAAATGAAAGAAGACATAAATAATGGAGACATTTCATGTTCATGGATTAGAAGACAATATCGTTAAGATGTTAATATTACCCAGAGTGATCTACAGTGTCAATGCAATCCCTTTCAAAGTCCCAATTGAAAGGTTGAAGCTGGGGTGGCCGGTCCACTGGGGAAGGGGAAAGCCTATTGTCAGTCTCCCTTGGCAACTGGCAGGTCAGTATAAACCGCTGACTAGGTCAGACCTGGAGAGAACTCCAGCAGACTGCCTTATCCCATATGAGATGGCTGACAGGCTACACCCCTCTACCTGAATGGAAGGTGGCCATGGGGAAGGGGAAAAGCCTCCTTTCAGCTTCTCTTGGCAACTGGCAGGTCCGTATAAATACCTGAATAGGTCAGACCTGGAGAGAGCGCCAGGTCTGGACTGCCTTATCCCACATGAGATAGCTGACAGGCTAGAGCCCTTCCCGGGTCTATGGGTGGGCACCAGGGAGGGTCGAACTGAAAACACAAGGCTGGTATGTTACAAAAGGAAAACTTATTTAAAATGCCTGGGTGCAAGCATACTGAGACGGACCAAAGCTGTGTCAGCAACGGGGAGGGTTGGAGTAGGGTTTCTATAGTTTAGTCAGGGGTCTTGGAAAAAGTGGCTGACATCATTGCCTCTATATATAGGTACAAGGTAATATATATATATATATATATATTTTTTTTTAAATGTGAATTGATGTGGTGCCAGTTTCTCCAAATTGTTTATCGCCCAGCTCAACTGTCTAAAGGAGGCCTGTGCTACTTTAAAAGGTCCCAGGCCGACAGAGTCAGCTGAGGATTCAAGCAAGCTAGTCAGTCTTCCCTCCGACTGGTTTGCACTGCCCTTAGAATGGGGGGCGGGGTTGATTTACTAGAAGACAGCTATCAGAAGAAAGCGCCTCTGGGCCTGTGGCTAGCCTTTTACAAACAAGTATTGTGATTTAAGCTCCCCTAATTGTCAGGTCCCTTCCCAATGTAAGCTTTCCCTGACTTTTCTGCACAGATAAACTTTTTGCTACATTTCAAAATGAAGGGCAGGAAACCATTAAGGGAGAGAATAGCAAGACAATTAACTACAACCTCACAGTGGGGCGCTGGATTTAAAGGCACCCTGAAGCCCAAACTTACACCAATGACAGAAATTGAAAAATCCATCCTTAAATTCACATAGAGAATCTCAAGGGACCCCAAATAGCTAAAACTTGAGGGAAAAAACCAACAACTCAAAGTTAGAGAATTCATATTTCATGATTTCAACTTACTACAAAACTACAGTAATCCAAACTGTGTGGTACTGGCATAAAGACATATAAAACACTGGAATAGAATAGAAAGCCCAGAAGCAAATCTCATCTATAGAATCAAATGACTTTTGACATGGGTGTTAAGACCATATGATGGGGAAAGGACAGTCTTTTCAACAAATGGTGCTGGGAAAACACTTCTCCAAAGAAAATACACAAATGGTCAATAAGCACATGAAACAATGTCAACATCTCTAATCATCAGGGAAATGCAAATCAAAACTACAATGAGGCCCTGGCCGGTTGGCTCAGTGGTAGAGCGTCGGCCTGGCGTTCAGGGGTCCCGGTTTGATTCCTGGCCAGGGCACACAGGAGAAGCACCCATCTGCTTCTCCACCCCTCCCCCTCTCCTTCCTCTCTGTCTCTCTCTTCCCCTCCCGCAGCGAGGCTCCATTGGAGCAAGGATGGCCCCGGCGCTGGGGATGGCTCCTTGGCCACTGCCCCAGGCGCTAGAGTGGCTCTGCTCGTGACAGAGCGATGCCCTGGAGGGGCAGAGCGTTGCCCCCTGGTGGGCGTGCCGGGTGGATCCTGGTCGGGCGCATGCGGGAGTCTGTCTGACTGTCTCTCCCCGTTTCCAGCTTCAGAAAAATGCAAAAAACAAACAAACAAACAAAAAAACCTACAATGAAATACAACCTCAAATCTATTAGGATGGCTATTACAAAAAACCCCAAAAAACAGAAAATAACAAGAGTTGGTGAGGATGTGGAGAAATTGGAACCCTTATGCATTGTTGGTGGGAATGTAAAATGGTACAGTTGCTGTGGAAACAGTATGGTGGTTCCTTTAAAACTTAGAAATAAAATTATCATATCATCCATTCCTGGATCTAGACCCAAAATAATTGAAAGCAGGGTCTTGAAGACATATTTGTAAAGCCATGTTCATAGCAGTATTATTCACGGTAGCCAAAAGGTTGAAGTGTTGATTGGCAGATGAATGAGTAAACTGAATGTGGTATATACATGTGATAGACCATTATTCAGTCTGAAAACAAAATGATAATCTTTTTTTTTGAGAGAGAGAGAGACAGACAGACAGGAAGGGAGAGAGATGAGAAGCATCAACTCATAGTTGCAGCACTTTAGTTGTTCAATGATTGCTTTATCATACGTACCTTAACCCAGGGGGCTCCAGTGGAGCCAGTGACCCTTTGCTCAAGCCAGTAACCTTGGGCTCAAGACAGTGACCTTGTGCTTCAACCCAGAGAGCTTTGGGCTCAAGCCAGTAACCAAGGGATCACGTTGATAATCCCACACTCAAGCCAGTTGACCCCACGCTCAATTTGGTAAGCCCATACTCAAGCCAGATGGGCTCTCCCTCAAGCCAGCAACTTTGGGGTTTCAAACCTGGGTCCTCAGTGTCCCAGGTCAATGCTCTATCCACTGTGCCACCACTTGGTCAGGCAGAAATTATATTCTGATACACACTACAACATAGATGGACCTTGAAGACATTATGCTAAGTGAAATAAGACACACAAAAGGACAAATATAGTATGATTTCATTCATATAATGTACCTAGAATAGTCAAATTCACAGACACAGAAAGTAAAATGGTGGTTGCCAGGACCAGGGGCAGAGAGTAGAGGGAGTTATTGCTTAATAGGTGTAGTGCCAGTTTGGGATGGTGAAAGAGAACATTGGTATTGGTTATGGTTGTACAACAATGAAAATGTACTTAATGCCATTAAAGTGTATACTTAAAAATGGTTAAAATGGTAAATTTTACATTACATACATTTTATCAGAATAATGAAAAGATTATTTAATTAATTTTTTTTATTTATTCATTTTAGAGAGGAGAGGGAGAGACAGAGGGAGAGAGAGAGAGGAGAGGGGGAGGAGCTGGAAGCATCAACTCCCATATGTGCCTTGACCAGGCAAGCCCAGGGTTTCGAACCGGCAACCTCAGCATTTCCAGGTCAACGCTTTATCCACTGTGCCACCACAGGTCAGGCCATGAAAAGATTATTTAAAGTTAAAAAGAATATAATGTTAAGCTGTCATTTGCATAAATAATGTGTGTGTATACAAATATATATTTGTATGTGTGTAGGAAACTTCTGAAGGATATATAGAGTAATAGTGTGTTTTTAGGAAGGCAGACAGGCTTGTTTTTTCAATAAAATACTAGACTTAGAGAGGAATGTGTGTCATACAATGGTAAAGAATTTTCAATAGTCAAAGATAATCAATCCCTTTTGCCACATCAAACTTATATCTACAAATCTGCTCACCCCACAAGTCACACAGGCACACCATACTCACTGTTAGAGCCAGCATTAGCGCCATCAGCATCTTTACGTGATTAGGATAAGGCACCATCTCCTCTAGGTGGATATTACCTCTTGGGCATGAAGCTGGGAGCAAAGAGGAGAATGGATTTTGGCCCCCAGCCCTGGGGACCTTCTGACAGTGTATAGCAGGCAAAACTATTCATGGTGTCTCTGGCTGCAGCCACATTTTTCTACTCAACCAGTGCTATTGATATTATTTACAGATGAAGAAAGAACATATAGGACCAGTTTTTAAAAATACAGTTTTCTTAAAAATGCAAGTTTCTTTGAAAAGCACACAAAAGGCAGAAGTGGGGAATATTCCACTCTTTCCAGTTGTTTCATTGATGCAATACAAAGGCACCACACAAACTTCCTGCTGTGACTTTCATAACCGAAGGACCTGCCTGCAAACCTTTCTAGTTACTTGAAAGTTGATTTTTTTTCTCTCTCTCTCTCAGAAGGCTTAAATGTTTAGATAGTAGGGAAACATTCCTTGTCCTCTATTTTCCTTCTCATCAATTGGGTCCTGTAACCAAAGTATTGTATTAAAGAATGTGGTCTTTCTAGAGCTGGTCTGAGGACATCAATGCATCAATGTGAAGTCAGAAGAATTTAAAGGGTCAACATGACATTTGATTTCAGATAAACAAAATTCACACCAACTAGTTTTTGTATTGTTTTACTTTTTAGAACAAAGTATTATATAAGCTACAATGCCCCCTGCAAAGAATTGTTAATTATTTACAATGCTTATGAGCTATGGGTTCATTTGTACAGACCTGGAAAATCAGAATGACCTGGCAATACAAAGTCAACAAAGAGCAAAGTCAGAAGGAAAGTCTCAGTTACCTTGGCAGATGGTTCTTGGTTCTCTCTCCATAGACACGTAAGTTTGCCTTTCTCCAGTGGTGGGATTCAGCTGGTTCGCACCAGTTCGGCAGAACTGATACCTAATTTTTTGTTGAGTTTGGCGAATCAATTGTTAAAATGGCACTTGTGATCAGGGTTCTCTCTAAGGTGGCCACCTGGGCAGCCACCCAATGTGAAAATCACAAATTTACATTCCTTACTCTTTTTCATTCATCTGCCCAACAGCGTATTCTAAGAGCCCATTGTGATGTTCATTCCATCCATAGGTGAAAAAAATTTGACGGAACTATGCTTGTAATATTTATTCATTTCATAAAACTCATTATACCTTTGGTGAAATACCACATTTTCATTCCTTTGTGTTTGTTATTTCAATAGGAAGTGAGGACGCCAATCAAGAAGCAATCTGGAAGTATCTTAAATAACAGTTTTATTGTTTTTTGTCAGGTATTATTTAATATTTTTTAATTAATATTTAATACTCTTTCTTATAACATAGTCTAGTTTTATGTACCCCTTTTATTCTTATTTAAGTATTAAATGCATGAAATAATAAACTACCTTTTGGTATATTATTTGTTTATACTTAAAATGGTCGTTGGGGCAAAGAACTGGTTGTTACATTATTTGAATCGCACTGCTGCCTTTTTCCACACACCCAGAGCTCATGATAAACAGGTGCCTTGTAAAACCAGACTATTCTGAACCTAAAAGTAAATTTTTTCTGTGCAACCTAAAAGAGACCTCTTTTCAAATGTATTCTGTCCTTTAAAAAATAATTTTAGACTTAGAGAAAAGTGCAAAAATAATACAGAGCTCCCATTTACCCTTCACCAGCTCTTCCTAATATTAACATCTTGTATAACAATAGCAAAATCAAGAAATTGTCATTAGTACAATACTTTTAACCAACCTGCAGATTTCACTTGGACTTCAACAGTTTTCCCACTATTGCATGCAGGTGTCATGTATCCTTAATCTCCTCAAATCTGTGACAGTTCCTCAGTCCTTCCTTGTCTTTCATGATTTGATATCATTAAGAAGTACTGGTTAGTTACTTAGTACACGGGTCCTTGGGTTACAGCCGTCTCGACATAGGACATTTCAAGTTTACAACGCTCACTCCCATAAACACTTTTAAAAATTGAGACATGAGTGTTTCAGCATATGCCATTGGCATCATATTTATGGATTACATGGGCGAGCTAGTTCGGTTGTGCATGGCAGAAGAACACACAGTAACACGGTATATGAGTGAGGGAGATAGAAACCCCAGAACCCAAGAGATTTACCACCAAGAGTTTGACAGAAGGTTTCTCTATGGTAGAGGATGGGTTGGCAAAATTTTAGGCTGAGGACCCCAGCAATGACAGATTCACTAAGATCTGCAGAGCTGTTATGGATGCCTTGCAATGCTATAGGCAGATTTTTGGAAGAGAAATCATCAACCTTCCAGACTAGCCTGGAACAATTCTTTAAGAAGGCAGAGAGGGCCTTGGCTGGTTGGCTCAGTTGTAGAACGTCATGCAGGAGTCCCAGGTTCGATTCCCAGCCAGGGAACACAGGAGAGGCGCCCATCTGCTTCTCCACTCCTCCCCCTCTCCTTCCTCTCTGTCTCTCTCTTCCCCTCCCGCAGCCAAGGCTCCATTGGAGCAAGGTTGGCCCAGGCGCTGAGGATGGCTCCATAGCCTCCACCTCAGGCGCTAGAATGGCCCTGGTTGCAACAGAGCAATGCCCCAGATGGGCAGAGCATCGCCCCCTGGTGGGCATGTCGGGTGGATCCCAGTCGGGTGCATGCAGGAGTCTGTCTGACTGCCTCCCTGTTTCCAACTTCGGAAAGATACAAAAAAAAAAAAAAAAAAAAAAAAGAAGAAGGCAGAGAGGCCTGCAACAGATCCTGTACCCTCTATATCAGCTGCTTCTCGAGATGAAACACCTGTAGTACAAGCAGAGGTGGATTTAACAGCAGGTGCACTGGGCATGCGCCCTAGGCCCTGACTTCTGAAGGGCCTTGCAAGACCCCAACTTTACAGTTTTTTCTAATGTAAGGGGGGGTCCAATATTTTCTTCTGCACCTGGGGCCTCAACCGACCTTCTGCCTCTGAGTACAGGTAGAATAATTTCCAGCGTCTCCTGCATGTACCTTAGGCAATCCTATTCACCTGACCCAGTATCTCCAGCACCTTCTGCAGCTTCTCCTGCCTCTCCAGCTTCTTCCTCCCAATAGGTCACTCTCTCCCACCTTGCAATGCCCCTTCCAGCATGCCAGCCAACCACAGGAATAAAGGTAAGGATTTTTTAAAGATTGGTTTTATTTATTTTAGAGAGGGAGGAGATAGAAAGATAGAGATAGAGATAGAAGAGGGGGAGGAGCAGGAAGCATCAACTCCCATATGTGCCTTGACCAGGCAAGTCCAGGGTTTTGAACCAGTGATCTCAGCATTCCAGGCCGACGCTTTTATCCACTGTGCCACCACAGGATTTTTTTAACACTCACTTTTTGTCATTTTTTCTGTTACTCCAGTACAATGTACAGTACAGTATATTTATATCCTTTTCTTTTTTCTGTGGCTTAGTTGTGGTTTTATATTCTAGATTATGATTTTACAACTGTATTAGGATAGGTAAGTTACTTAAGCTAGAGTGTGTTTTGACTTACACCAAAGTTTAGGTAACAACGCTGTTGTAGGAACAGGATTCTGTCATCACCCAAGGACCCTTGTAGAATATCCCTTAACTTGGGTTTGTCTCAGGATCAGATGGAGGCGATGCATTTTCATCAGGAACATCCTGTGACATTGTGCCCTTTTCAGTGCATCAGACAGGGGGACATCATGTTGACATTGCTACTGGTGAGTTGCCTTTGATCACTGGTGGAAGTAATGTCTGCTGGACTTGTCCATTGTAAAGTTATTATTTTCCCCCTTTGTAAGTAGTAAGTTTCTTGGGGGAGATACTCGAGACTGAAAATACTGTTCTCAAACTTTTGCTGACTATGTGCTTTCAGCATTCATTAGTCAATCTGACAGTTATTACTATGGTTTTCTCAAGGTGATTTTCTATTTTCCTCAATCGTTCTACAATCATTAATTAGAATGCTTCTAGAAGGAAAAAGTTCTTCATCTCTCATTAATTTACTTACTGACCAGTGTGGACTCATGGTGTTTATTCAATGGTGTTCAATGGTGAGGGTTATGATCCAACATTACTGTGATTTACTTGTTGCTTCAGTGACTCCAGCTTTGGCCATGAGGGGCTGTTTCTGGTTGATGCCTGTGCCCTTTGACATGTCGCATCCTTTTCAAGTATTTGCTTACTTACTGGTGTCACAAGGTGCTTCAGGCCTATGTAGTATGTTCCCCGCTCCATCCCTGGAAGAGCAACACAAATGACATTGCTGTCTAGTTAATCACAAATAATACGAAATGTAATTACTGATAGCTGCATGATAGAACCAAAATATACTTATAATATGCTAGACCTTTATATCATCACCATTTAGAAACCTTGTAATTAGTTGAGATACTGTGGTTTTACTTTGCTTTGTTGTTTATTTAAGTATCATCTAGAACAGTATGTGGCGGAGTGGGTCATAACATAACAGCTCTGAGATGCATGTTCCACCCTCTAATTTTTCCTTCTTAGCCTCAGAACAATTATCCATGAAACTGAATTTGGGTCTCTCTTCTTCTTTGGGTTACTGGAGAGAAGGCAGGGTACAGCTCTGCCCACCTCAGGTCTTAGGCTCAGAACAGCCCTCCATTCTGAGCCTGAATTGCAGGAACCGGATGGGAAAGGCAAAGGGAGAACTGGCAGAACACAGAAGGGACCTGAGCAAGAGTCAAAAGTCACCACTTTGGGAGGGCTCCTGAGCCGGCTGGCCCAGCAGCAGGCCTTGCCATTCTTTTACTAGCTGGTGTTGTTGCTGCTGTTTTTCTGTGGATCTGGTTATCTTCAATCCCAGACTGTTTAAATTTTGATGAGAAATATTAAGAAATCAAAAAGTAAGCAAACATAGGGATTTCTCTATAAGTGTGGCCTGGATGTGACTTGGCTCTGGCATCCAGCCAAGGACCTGCCACCCTTCAGCTCAGAGGTTTTCCAATTTTGAAGGCAGGAGTGAAGAAGCTAGAGGTCGTTTTATTCTCTCCTGAGGCACCTCAGCCTGCTGCTCTATCTCCATGCACTGTAAGCTTGTTAGAAGCCAGACAGGGTGCCGTGGGGCACTCATCCCATGGGAGCCAGCAGAAGAGCCTGGTTGTGTTCAACAAGAAGCAAAGCAAAAACAACAACAACAAACAAACAAAAAAATCCAGAAAACTGAGGTTGGGCAGCCATCCCCACGAGTCAATGTAGGACTAAAGGCATAAAGCCAGGCTGACGCAAAGATACCACCTACCTTTCTGGGTCCTTGAAACTAATTTTTGGGGGTCCTGTTAGCCAATAGAAAGTTCTATAGCAAGGATAGGAATTCCTAGGGTCAGGCAAGGCTTAAAATGGACTTAAACTTGGAGCTCTTGGTATACATACTATATTTCTAGCCATTGAGAGAGTTTGTTATAAAGGAAGACTTGTTTAAAATTTTTTTAAAGGAGTAAAAGAGAACTCTTCTGTTTTTTTGTTTTTGTTTTGCTTTTTTAGAAAATTAACAGGGTAACATTGATCAATAAGACTACATAGATTTCAGATAAACATTTCTATAGCATTTGAACTGTTCATTATGTAATAGACCCATCACCCAAAGCCAAATCATTTTCCGTCACTCTACATCTCTATAATCTTTATGTCTTCATTTCTGGGAAACTGGGACCAGAAGAAAAAAATGTTTTGAAATCGCTGGAAGTGTGGACAGCTGTTATAGATTTAATTGTGTCCCCTCTCCCCCCAGAAAGATGTGCTGAAGTCCTAATACCCAGTACCTGAGAATACTACCCATCTTATTTAGGGATAGAGTTTGTGCAGATTTTTAACCATGTTAAGATGAGGTCACTGCTGGTGTCCTTGTAATAAGGGAAAATTTGGACACAGACACATAGAGAGGGATGACTGGAGTGATGAGTCCACAAGCATAGGAACATCTGACACTACAGAAGCTAGGCGAGAGGTGGGCTAGCTCCTTCCCTAGAACTTCACAAGAGCATGCCCTGCCGACAGCTTGATTTTAGACCTCTGGCCTCTAGAACTGTGAGATGATAAATTTCCATTGTTTTAAGCCACATAGTTTATGATGTTTAGTGATGGCAGCCTTAGGAAACACTTATATAGCAGTGCTGGAAGGCTGCAAGTTAACTGTTGTAAATTATGTTGATAAGATAGTCTCCAGGCTCTTTGAGGAGTTTAACGGTCATTGATATCCCAAGCAAATCCTTAGGAAGCAGGTAGGGAGACATACCCACAGCTGTGTGACATTGGGCAAGATCCTAATCTCTCTGAAACTCTTACTTCATCCTTAAAATGAGGCTAATAAAAACTTCTTTGTAAGGGAACTTAAAGACAAAATGAGTAAATTTTTTAAAATTATTTACTGTGGGCCTCACACATGGTGGCCTTTCAATAGATGTTGGTGCCTTTTCTAACAAACATTAAAAAAAGCCTGATTAGGCAGTGGTGCAGAGTGTTGGACTGAGATGCTGAAGACCCAGTTTCAAAGCCCTGAGGTGGCCAGCTTGAGCACAGGCTCATCCAGCTTGAGCATGGGCTCACCAGCTTGATTGCAGGATGACTGGCTTGAGCTTGGGATCATAGACATGACCCCATGGTCACTGGCTTGAGCCCGAGGTTGCTGGCTTGAAGCCCAAAGTCACTGGCTTGAGCCCAAGGTTGCTGGCTTGAGCAAGGGGTCACTCACTCTGCTGTATGGCAGAGTCATGGCACATACAAGAAAGCAATCAATGAACAACTAAGGAGACTAAGAACCCTCAATGAAGAATTGATGCTTCTCATCTCTCTCCCTTCTTTCCTGTCTGTCCCTCTGTCCCTCTCTCTGTCTCTCTGTCTTTGATACAAAACAACAACAAAGAAAAACATAAAAGACCCCACCCTCTAACAGGCAAGCTGGTGTAAGCTGAAAGCCTAATGTCTATTGATCCTAATAGATACTGGTAAGTTGAATAAACCCTGCCATTAACTGATTTGGCTGTCCTCCCCTTGAGTGTGCTTCCAATGGTTCTTCATTGAAGACTCCTCATTGGAGAACTGTTCTCAGGCTACTGGAGCTATTTCTTCCACACTCAGGTTGATAAAAATGCCTGGGAGTTAATAACCTCAACCCAGTGAAGCCCATGACCAAGACCTAAAGATGCCAGAGTTTCTTTCTGTTGAGTCAGGGAAACTGAGACACTTTTTACACTCTTGTGTCCCCCCAGGCTGAAGCCACAGGACTCAGTGTGAAGAGTACATAGTTGTTTACCCTTCCCTATGCTGCTTCTACTCCACACCAGTATTTTGAGTGAATACATCTTTAATCAACCACTTACACACAAGTCCTTAATTCAGGGTCTACTTCAGGGGCAACTAATCCAAGAAAATAAACTTCTGAATATCTTATGCAGAAATGCCACGTGATATTTAAGTTCTGATGGTTAGAGCTAAAAGAACTGACCTGATTGCACATTCAAATCATTCATTATTTTAGCAGATATAATAATAATGCTAGTAACTACTTATTTGTGTGCCCAATATCAACTCTAATCCTCATAATCCACCAACGAGGTAGGGAGTTTTATCCTTGTGGATGTTTTAAAAAATGGCTACCAGAAATATAAAAAATAAAAGGATGAGAAACAACAAAAAAGAAATTTTAAAAATGGCCACAAATTCTTTGATGCTCTTCCCACTAAGTTCTACATCCCTTCCTATTGAATCATGCTACTTTTAAAGAAACCGGCTCTATTTTGATAACTCGTCCCTTAATTGCAAAGATCCAGCCACCCTAAGATATCTTTGCCACGTGGAAAGACCCAGCCATGTGGGTTGATTAAACTTAAAGTGTACCTCTAAAAACTAGATATAGTTGGGTCTTACTTTTATGTTTAGTCTGACAATCTCTGTCTTTCGATTGAAGTATTTGGTACAGTTATATTTAATGTAATAATTAATGTAGTTAGATTTGGATTTACCATTTTGCTATTTGTTTTTTATTCATCTCATATGGTTTTGTTCCTTAGTTCTGTTTTTTTAAGCAAATTTTAATTAGAAAATAAATTGAATGGGGTGACATTGATCAGTAAAAGTACATACGTTCCAGGTAAACATTTCTATAGTGTTTGAACTGTTGATTATGTTGTGTACCCATCATCCAAAGTCAAATCATTTTCCATCACTGTATATTTGTCCCTCTCAACTCCTCCCCCCCCCACGACCTCCTTTCTCTCTGGTAACCACTTTACTTTTCTCTATGTTCATGAGTCTCAGTTTTATATCTCACCTATGTGTGAAATCATATAGTTCTTAACTTTTTCTGATTTATTTATTTCACTCAGTATAATGTTCTCAAGGTTAATCCCTATTGTCATAAATGGCAATATGTCATCACTTCTTATGGCTAAGTAGTATTCCATTAACATATGTACCACATCTTCTTTATCTAATCCTCTATCAAAGGACACTTTGGTTGTTTCCATGTTTTGGCCACTGTGAATAATACTGCAATGAACATGGGAGTGCATGTGTCTTTTCAGACTATTGTTTTCAAGTTTTTGGGGTAGATACCCAGTAGAGGGATTGCTGGGTCGTATGGCAATTCTATTCTTAATTTTCTGAGGAACCACCATGCTTTCTTTCATAATGGCTGTAACAGTTTACATTCCCACCAGCAGTGAATGAGGGTTCCATTTCCTCCACAGACTACCTTAGTTTTATTTTCTTGAACTTTTTTGGTTTAATTAAATATTTGATTAAACTAAGAATTTATAAAGTCAGATTTTCTAGGCAATTGCTCAGATTACTATGCCTCAAACCCAGGGTTATAAACGCTCTTTAATTTTTTGTAATAGCATGCCTTCTTTTCTATCCATTTTAATGTTTATAAAGTCAACATCAGGCTGTATTCAAATCTCAAACAAGATAAGTGAAATCTTCAGAGTTATTCATTTGAGAGTTGACTAAACAGTAATTTGTGGGTTATTACTATATAGAAATACTTCCATAAGATCCATATAAAGAAGAACTTATATAAGATAAAAATTGAGCTTAGAGAAGTCAGCTTGTGGGCAAAAAAGAATTCAAAAACAGGAATTATTATCTAGCCAGGTGGCACTGTATTTTTGGGTTTATTAGTGCTCCCCACAACCAGATAGCATGTCTGTGATATATCTTGTTTTGGAAAAGGTTGGCAAAAATTTTTGCTGAATTTTTAAAACATATTTGCTTATAAAAAACAAAACAAACTTTGTGGCCGTGTCTCCCTTGATCTGCTCTCTTATATGATGGATGGCTGTCACCACAGAGCCCATAATTGTCTAACAAATATTAATTAATATTAGCCGCTTTGGTTTCATTGGACAAAAAGTCAGAATATGCCAAGATTTATTATTGTAGATTGGTGATTGGATAAGCGTCAGAAAGAAGACAAGCAAAGGGGACAATGAACATATACCGTGTCCTGATATAGTCCCAGGAAGGTGTTATGAGTATTTCTAAGATGAGGATAGAGGAGCCAGGAGCCCTCACAGGGAGGTTGGGCATGGCAAGTGGGGAAATGCACATGATAGCTCCTTGAAAACTATCAATGGAGTAAATGCTATCTTAGGTTGGGTTGCCCAGAGCAGAGCCTGAGTCAGGGAATCAGGTACACCAGGTAGGCTGCAGTGGTGTGCTTAGGATAAAGAGAGGGAGGGAAGCTTTGTGTATTCATTTCCTCATTTGCATTTTGGGGATAAGTGTTAGAAATTATTCACCGATTCAACCATTGTTTTTGAGCACAAGATACCAGCACAGTGCTGGGAGCTTGGTATAACACAAACAAAAGAAACTGAGGCCCTGACCCTCATGGAGCTGACATTCTTGTGGATTCCATTACTCCCAGGTCTCCTTAAACCCTTACTGGGAGTTTACTGATCAAAAACCCTCGTTCCAAAATAATTATCCCAGCCTGAGGGGCATACATCCTGGACTGGCATCTTCCCAGAGACTCAGAGTTTTTGGTTGATCTATGTCTTCTTCATGGCTTCCCACGGAGCTAGAGATGAGGTATTATTTCCATGTTCTGTCCCAGAACCACCCCATAGTCACCCCTTGGATCCAGTGGCAGTAACATACTAAAAGGAGTGTCTCCTGCTTTCTAGGTTTCTTCCTTCAGTCTCTCAGGAATCAGCATTTGAAGTGAAGATGAATTCAAATTTAACATGAAGATTAGCTCATTGAAATTCTCTGTGACATTTCAGATTCCTGATGATGAATAGTCAAGGTCACAAGAGTCACGTTAGAAGTGGATATTTGTGCTGCTGGCCTTGCACTGAAGATCTTGCATGTATGTCTGCACACGTACACACACACTCATGCTCGTGTGTCCCCTGTGACTGGGAACGTGGCGGCTGACCTTGAGGGTTAAGCCTGGGCAAGTGGGACTTGACAGTAAAAATATTCTGTGGGTGTAGAAACGACTACATTCTGTAACCCCGTGGCCCGAAAGCAGTCTCCTGCTGAAGGAAGTCGGGACCGACAGTGGAAGGCAGGGAGTCTGTGATTGAACCATTGGTTGGTGAAGTAAGTGCAACCAAAGAGCGAGGCTCTCTGGGGGTTTCAGCCTATGTTTCATCCCTGTCTCTTTCAGGTGGAAGTTTTGTTCAATACTTTGATCATCACCAGACCATTTCATTTGTTTGGGAATGAATTAAGTGACTAGACAAAAGCTTTATATTACTTGAGGGGTTAGCAGTGTGCATGGAGAGTGACTGCTAATGGGTGCAAAGATCCTCTTGGGGCTGATGAAGACATACTGAAATTGGATGATGGTGATGTTGCACAATTCAGTAAATACATTTGAAACCATTGAGTTGTACACTGTAAATTGATAAATTTTATGGCATGTAACATATCTCTATAAAGCTGTTCAAAAAAAGCTTTACATTAATGGATAAGGTTGATAATTTTTATAACAAGGACAATAGGTAGAGAAGATCACATACAGTGAATAAGGATTTAAGAACAACTTAGCCCATTTCAATCTTAATAAAAGGCTTATTGGCTTCTAATTTCCAAATCTTGGTAAAACAAAATGACTATTGCTTTGCCTAGTTTAAAGCTTTTATAAATGATGCATCTTGTCAGCCAAAGTCTTTACAATTCTGTGGGCTCTCCAAATCCATTGATTTAGTGATATTAAGAAATATTTTCATCATGATTGGAGCTGTTAAGGTGGATTAAAGAAGAGAGCCCCTGTGTGTTCGCCATGGAAAAAAACCATGAATTTAATGCAGAAAAAAAAACTATACAGTTGAACCCAGATGCCAACACCACTGGGAAGGAGACTGGTCCAACTGATTCCACCACATAATCTCCTGGTGCCTTGGTTTCCCTAGCTGTGAAATGTGATGGAGAGATAGAAGTCGTGTGGGGCTTTAAAAAACAAACAAACATTGATTTTAGTGAGAGAGGAAAAGAAAGAGACAAAGACAGGAACAATGAGCTGTTCTTGTATGTGCCCTGATTAGGGATCAAACTGGCAACCTCTGTGCTTCGGGATGATGCTCTAACCAACTGAGCTATCCAACCAGGGTGTTTGGGGGATGGTTTTGTTACAATTGGTCCGATCCTGACTCGTGACCTTCTCTCCCAGCCTATGACTTTATTGTTCTCTTGGAGATTACACTGGACCTGGGTGGAAAGTTCTTGAGAGTGAGTCATTCAAGTTTCAGTTAACTATCTGCTTATACCCGCTGACCAACTTATTGAATTAGAAGTCTTTTAGTGATACTTCAGTTCTCTAACACTACTGCCTCCTGACTCATTACTAAGACAGCACACTCAAGGTCTCCCCTAGGAGAGGAAGAAGTGGGGCTGCACACTTTTAGACAGTGGCTGTCCTTCCCTTCACTGGTAGTTTCTAACAACCGGCCTCATAAAAAATGTTACCATCAGTCAGTCTACTTTTTAGAGGTTCAGCTCTGGAGATTTATTTTATTAGGTAACTCAAGGTATACAGGGAGAGACTGTATATCCACAATAACGATTAATTCTCAACAGACTATCCGGGCTGTTTCTGCATGACCAGGAAATTTTTCAAGTTCAAGAATCATGGAAAAATATGGTGTGAGCCCTGGACCAAGCCTACTCTGGGAAGTCCTATGACATACCTTTTCAGATGAACATCTTCAGATGTACCTGCGCTGGGGCACAGGGTTCTTCTGAGAGGTCACGTTGCACTTCATGGCCCTGTTACAGTTGGTGAAGTCATTTAAGGAGCATGTTGTGTCCTTGGATGTTTGGAAAACCAGTTGTCAAAAATAAAGTGTCTTCAAAGTGAAAGGCTATGCCTGACCTGTGGTGGCACACTGGGTAAAGCATTGACCTGGAATGCTGACGTTGCTGGTTCAAAACCCCAGGCTTGCCTGGTCAAGGCACATATGGGAGTTGATGCTTCCTGCTCCTCCCTCTGTTCTCTCTCTTTCTTCTCTCTCTCTCTCTCTCTCTCTCTCTCTCTCTCTCTCTCCTCTTTCTCTAATAAAAAATGAATAAATAAAAATAAAATCAATAAATAAAGTGAAAGGCTGAAAAACTATTCTTCAAGCAAATAACATCCAAAGAAAAGCAGGTGTAGCTATACTCATATCTAACAATGCTGTCTACAAGATAGCAAAGGTAATCAGAGACAAAGATGGTCACTTCATAATGATAAAGGGGACATTGAATCAAGAAGACACAACACTTCTTAATATATATGCACCAAACCAAGGAACACCAAAATATATAAGACATCTACTAACTGACCTAAAAATCAAAACCAACAAAAATACAATCATATTTAGAGACCTCAATACACTGCTGATGGCTCTAGATTGATCATCCAAACAGAAAATCAATAAAGAAATATTGGCCTTAAATGAAACACTAGAATAATTGGATATGATAGACAGGATATTTTATCCCAAAGTGCCAGAGTATACATTTTTTTTTCAGTATACATGGAACATTCTCAAGAATTGACCATATGTTGGGCCACAAAAATAACATCAACAAATTCAGAAAGATTGAAATTATACCAAGCATATTCTCTGACCATAAAGCTTTGAAACTAGAATTCAACTGCAAAAAAGAAGTAAACAAACCCACAAAAGTATAGAAATAAAACAACATACTTCTAAAAAATGAGTGGGTCAAAGAAGAAATAAAAGCAGAAATCAAAAGATACATACAGACAAATGAAAATGACAATACGACATATCAGAATCTCTGGGATGCAGCAAAAGCAGTAATAAGAGGGAAGTTCATATCACGAGAGGCCTATATAAACAAACAAGAGAGAGCCCAAGTAAACAACTTAACTTCACATCTCAAGGAACTAGAAAAAGAAGAACAAAGGCAACCCAAAGCCAGCAGAAGAAAGGAAATAATAAAGTCAGAACAGAAATAAATGAAATAGAGAACAGAAAAACTATAAAAAAAATAAAAAAAAAACAAGAAGGAGCTGGTTCTTTGAAAAGGTCAACAAAGCTGACAAACCCTTGGCAAGACTCACTAAGGAAAAAAGAGAAAGGACTCATATAAACAAAATCCAAAATGAAAGAGGAGAAATTACCACAGATATCATAGATATACAAAGAATTATTGTAGAATACTATGAAAAACTATATGCCACCAAATTTAACAATCTGGAAGAAATGGATAAATTCCTAGAACAATACAATCTTCCTAGACTGAGTCATGAAGAAGTAGATAGCCTAAACAGACCCATAAGCAGGGAGGAAATAGAAACAACTATCAGTAACCTCCCCAAAAATAAAATTCCAGGGCCAGATGGCTATACTAGTGAATTCTATCAAACATTCAAAGAAGACTTGGTTCCTATTCTACTCAAAGTCTTCCAAAAAATTTAAGAAGAAGCAATACTTCCAAACACATTTTATAAGGCCAACGTAACTCTCATACCAAAACCTGGCAAGGACAACACAAAGAAAGAAAACTACAGACCAATATTTCTAATGAATACAGATGCTAAAATACTAAACAAAATACTAGCAAATTGAATACAACAATACATTAAAAAAATAACCATGATCAAGTGGTATTCATCTCAGAATCACAAAGATGGTTCAACATATGTAAAACAGTTAACGTAATACACCATATCAACAAAACAAAGAACAAAAACCATATGATCAATAGATGCAGAAAAGGCATTTGATAAAATACAACACCATTTTATGTTTGAAACACTCAACAAAATGAGTATAGAAGAAAAATATCTTAACATAATAAAGGCCATTTATGATAAACCATCAGCTAACATCATATTAAATAGCATAAAACTGAGGACTTTTCCTCTAAAATCAGGAACAAGACAAGGTTGTGTACTCTCTCCACTCTTATTCAACATAGTGCTAGAAGTTCTAGCCAGAGCAGTCAGACAAGAGAAATAAATAAAAGGCATTTATATTGGAAAAGAAGAAGTAAAGATTTTACTTTTTGCAGATGATATGATCCTATACATCGAAAACCCCAAAGACTCCATAAAAAGACTATTAGAAACAATAAACCAATACAGTAAGGTCACATGATACATATTTAATATACAGAAGTCTATGCCAACAATGAAACATCAGAAAACAAACTAAAAAAAATAATCCCCTTCATGGTTGCAACAAAAATAATAAAATATCTAGAAATAAACATAACAAAGAATGTAAAGGACCCATATAATGAAAACCACAAAGCATTGTTAAGGGAAATTGAAAAAGATACAATGAAATGGAAAAATATTCCTTGTTCTTGGATAGGAAGAATAAATATAGTCAAGATGACCATATTACCCAAAGCGATATACAAATTTAACCCAATTCCCATTTAAATTCCAATTTTTTTTTTTTTTTTTACAGAAACAGGGAGTGAATCAGAGAGAGGGATAGACAGGGACAGACAGACAGGAATGGAGAGAGATGAGAAGCATCAATCATTAGTTTTCCATTGCACGTTGCAACACCTTAGTTGTTCATTGATTGCTTTCTCATATGTGTCTTGACCGTGGGCCTTCAGCAGACCAAGTAACCCCTTGCTGGAGCCAGTGACCTTGGTTGGGTTCAAGCTGGTGGGCTTTTGCTCAAACCAGATGAGCCTGCGCTCAAGCTCGCGACCTCGGGGTCTTGAACCTGGGTCCTCTGCATCCCAGTCCGACGCTCTGTCCACTGCGCCACCGCCTGATCAGGCTCACTTTTTAAAGAAATGGAACAAAAAATCATCAGGTTTATATGAAACTATAAAAAACCCTGAATAGCCAAAGCAATCCTAAGGGAAAAGAACAAAGCTGGGGGCATTACAATACCTGACTTCAAACTATATTATAGAGCCATGATAATCAAAACAACATGGTAATGGCAGAAAAATAGACACTCAGACCAATGGAACAGAATAGAGAGCCCAGAAACAAAACCACATATATATGGTCAAATAATCTTTGATAAAGGGGCCAACAACACACAATAGAGAAAAGAAAGCCTCTTCAACAAATGGTGCTGGGAAAACTGGAAAGCCACATGCAAAAGAATGAAACTCAACTACAGCTTGTCCCCTTGTACTAAAATTAATTCAAAATGGATCAAAGACCTAAATATAAGACCTGAAACAATAAATTACATAGAAGGAAACATAGGCACTAAACTCATGAACCTTGGCCATAAAGAGCACTTTATGAATTTGACTCCAAAGGCAAGGGAAGTGAAGGCAAAGATAAATGAATGGGACTACATTAGACTAAGAAGCTTTTGCACAGCAAGAGAAACTGACAACAAAACAGACAGCCAACTAAATGGGAGATGGCATTTTCAAACAACAGCACAGATAAGGGCTTAATATCCAAAATATACAAAGAACTCATAAAACTTAACAACAAATAAGCAAACAATCCAATTAAAAAATGGGAAGAGGACATGAACAGACATTTCTCCCAGGAAGAAATACAAATGGCCAACACATATATGAAAAGATGCTCATCTTCGTTAGTTATTAGAGAAATGTAAATCAAAACTACAATGAGATACCACCTCACACCTGTTAGATTAGCTATTATCAACAAGACAGGTAATAACAAGTGTTGGGGAGGCTGTGGAGAAAAACGAACTCTCATTCACTGTTGGTGGTAATGTAATGTAGTACAACCATTATGGAAGAAAGTATGGTGGTTCCTCAAAAAATTAAGAATAGAACTACCATATAACCCAGCAATTCTTCTACTGGGTATATATCCCCAAAACTCAAAAACATTGGTACATAAAGACACATGCAGCCCCATGTTCATTGCAGCATTGTTCACAGTGGCCAAGACATGGAAACAACCAAAAAGCCCTTCAATAGATGATTGTATAAAGAAGATGTGGTACATATATACTATGGAATACTACTCAGCCATAAGAAATGATGACATGGGATCATTTACAACAACATGGATAGACCTTGATAACATTATACTGAGTGAAATAAGTAAATCAGAACAAACTAAGAACTGTATGATTCCGTACATAGGTGGGACACAAAAATGAGACTCATGGACATGGACAAGAGTGTGGTGGTTACCAGGGGGAAGGGAAGGGAGAAGAGGGGGG
The DNA here is from genome assembly GCF_036850995.1 of Saccopteryx leptura. Lineage (NCBI taxonomy): Eukaryota > Metazoa > Chordata > Mammalia > Chiroptera > Emballonuridae > Saccopteryx > Saccopteryx leptura. Next base: position 180,930,272 of record NC_089507.1, read on the forward strand.
GGTGGGGAGAGGGGAGGGGCACAAAGAAAACCAAATCAAAAATGATGGAAGATAATTTGACTTTGGGTGATGGGTATACAACATAATCAAATGTCAAAATAACCTGGAGATGTTTTCTCTGAATCTATGTACCCTAGTTAATAAATGTCACCTCGTTAAAACTAATTGTCTAAATAAATAAATAAAATAAAATAAAGTGGAGATTAGTTGAAAAATAAAAAAAAAGGAAAGAAAAGAAGGGACATTACTGCAGATTCTATGCACATAATAAAGAAACATTTTGGGCCCTGGCCGGTGGCTCAGCGGTAGAGCGTCGGCCTGGCGTGCAGGGGACCCGGGTTCGATTCCCGGCCAGGGCACACAGGAGAAGCGCCCATTTGCTTCTCCACCCCTCCTCCTTCCTCTCTGTCTCTCTCTTCCCCTCCCGCAGCCAAGGCTCCATTGGAGCAAAGATGGCCCGGGCGCTGGGGATGGCTCCTTGGCCGCTGCCCCAGGCGCTAGAGTGGCTCTGGTCGCGGCAGAGCGACGCCCCGGAGGGGCAGAGCATCGCCCCCTGGTGGGCAGAGCATCGCCCCTGGTGGGCGTGCCGGGTGGATCCCAGTCGGGCGCATGCGGGAGTCTGTCTGACTATCTCTCCCCGTTTCCAGCTTCAGAAAAATACAAAAAATAAATAAATAAATAAATAAATAAACAAACAAACATTTTGAATAACTCTATGTTTGATAACACAAATTTGATAACTAGATTAATGGTGCAATTCCTTGAAGGACACAATTTACCAAAACTCAAATAAAAAATATACATCTTCTTCTCAGGCAAAGAAAAGATGAAATACTGCCATTTGTGACAACATGAATAGATGTTGAGAATATCATGTTAAATGAAATAAGTCAGACAGAAAAAGTCAAGAAACAAATGATTCCAGTCATATGGGAGATATAAAGCTGAAAACAATAAATGAACAAACAAACAAACAAAAACTCATAGACACAGACAATAGTATGGTGGTTTCCAGAGCCAAGAGGGTAGATGGTAGTAAAAGGTAAAGGAAATCAGAAGACTTGACTTTGGGTGGTGGGCATGCAACACAATATATAAATGATGTGTCACTGAAGTGTGCTCTTGAAGCCTATATAGTTTTATTACTATTGTCACCCCAATAAATTTAATAAAAAAATTTTTTAAATGTAAGCAAAAAAATAAAATAATAATAAAGTGTCTTTAAAGAAAATCGAGGCCCTGGCCGGTTGGCTCAGCGGTAGAGCATTGGCCTGGCGTGCGGGGGACCCGGGTTCGATTCCCGGCCAGGGCACATAGGAGAAGCGCCCATTTGCTTCTCTACCCCCCCCCTCCTTCCTCTCTGTCTCTCTCTTCTCCTCCCCCAGCCAAGGCTCCATTGGAGCAAAGATGGCCCGGGCGCTGGGGATGGCTCCTTGGCTTCTGCCCCAGGCGCTAGAGTGGCTCTGGTCATGACAGAGCAATGCCCCAGAGGGGCAGAGCATCGCCCCCTGGTGGGCAGAGCGTCGCCCCTGGTGGGCGTGCTGGGTGGATCCCGGTCGGGCGCATGCGGGAGTCTGTCTGTCTCTCCCCGTTTCCAGCTTCAGAAAAATACAAAAAAAAAAAAAAGAAAATCGAGTCAAGGAGGAAATCAACAGTTGAGACCATCAGGTGTGGAGTAGAGGCTCTGCCTGAGGGGTAGGATTGGGGTGAGAAGAAGGGACAGTCTCTGCTCTCAGAAGTCCCCTGGCAACTATCACAGATGCACCAACTGCAAATGACAGAAACACTTCATTCACCAAAGACTTGAGGAACTCCACGTGGAGAGGTGAATGGTTAAGGCCTGAGACATGAGGGAGAAAGAACATGTGAAAGATAGGGGGAGGACAGCGTGCACCCTGCACTCTGGATAAGAGAATGACACCAGGTCAGTGGGACTTGGTGTACTTGGCCCTGGTGGGCACCAGGCAGCACTCAGGGAATGTGTGCTGACACAGATGCGCTAATGACCAGGATGATTGAGGGCCTAATAGTGGTAACCAGAAAGCTCCCACAAGAAAAGTGAGTCGTCGACAAGTGGTACCTACAATTATCTGCAGCCAGCAGCACTCCACTTTGGATGGAGGGACTAAGAAGGGAACAACTCATATTTATTATTATTATTATTATTCACACATTGAGCCCAACGATGTATCATCAAGAACCCTCCTTACATTGTCCCACTTATTCCTGATACCACCACAGAACTGTGCATTAACACTGCTGTGTGCACAGGAAACTGAAGTTGGGCAAGGTTAACAACAGTAAACAGCAGAACCAGGTCTCAAACCCAGGTGTTTGGTTCTCCATGCAGCCCCTTTCCCCCTGCGCTCTCGCAGCCCAGGGGCCAAGCACCGGACAGCGGTCAGGGATCCACTGAGAGCCAGTTCGTAGTTTTGCCAAACTGCCTGGTTAATTTACTAAAACGGCCTCTCCAGGTGTATCTTCAACGTCTGAAGTATTTCAGAATCCCTGTTTCCCATCAGCAAAGTTGGAAAGGTTATCAAGCTACAGCAAATATATTTTAATGAAGTCCAATTAATCAATTGTTTCTTTACAGTTAATTGTTTTGCCTTTTACATTCCTGTCTATAATCCACCTTGAATTGATTCTGGGACATTTATCTGCAATGCACTGTATGTGCGGGTACCTGGCCCTAACTGTTGCCCTGTGAGAACATGAACTTGAAGCATGGTACAAACATTGATGCTCTGGCTACTGCTATCACTGTGATTAACAGACTATCCTTCATCTGTGACCCAGAAGACTTGTGTCTCCTACCAGCCTCCGTGAAACTTGCAGGCTAATTTGTTAAATTGGAAATAGGATAAACTCTCTAACCCTTCACAGTTCTTGACATTCATGTGCAAGAAAACTTTTATTATTGTAAATCACCGAGTTGGGGGGTGGTTGTTACACAATGTGATTGTGCAATAGCTGACTAATAAACGGGGTCATTTCATTAGTATAATTTGGCAAACTTTGCCAAAAACTACGACTATTTTAAAGCTCTTCATATGTATTGCCAATTTGCTTCCCAGAAAGGTTGTTCCACAGTCCATTCCCACCAACCAGTGATATTTGAGTGGATTTTCCCACAGAAACGCTAGTCCATTCCCCTGCATGCCTCCCCAAGAAATGGGCCAAACTCACAAGTGAGTCTGTGAAGGCAGAAGCCTGTTAAGTGATCGTGTGAACTGGGGATGGGTCTGTTGCCAGGAATAACATCATGGGGAGCCTGTGCAAGGCCCTGAGTGAGGCCCCATTAACCCATGGCCTGCTAAAACCAGCCCCAGATTTACATAATAAATTGTATCTCTCTCTGGCGCCTTCCTGAGTCATCTATCTGCAACACAAGGTTGGTGGAAAGTGCTAGATGGTACGCTTGCCAGACCGTGGCCCTGAGGCCAACACTTAATAACCTACTTCAAATAGGACTGTTTTGTGACTGCCCCCTGTGGCAGGGAGGGGAGCCAGCTGTCTCTCTGTGTGGGCCTTTAATTACCAGAGGGTATGTTTGCTCTCTCCTCACCTGCCCCCACTCTTAGAGATTAAAAGTTCAAACCCACACCACCTCCCCAAACAAAGGGCCACCATAAGCTTGGCCTACAGAGGCTCTGGAGGACAGGATGAAGGCCAAAGACCTTTGGGAGTCCCAAGGGGGTTTTCACGCAGACTATAATTGAAGCATTTAAACATGCAAATTCCATAGAACCCCTCCTCCAATTAGGTCGGAGCAATCTGCATTAAACCTACAGGCTAAGGCCCTGGCCAGTTGGCTCAGTGGTAGAGCGTCGGCCTGGCATGCAGGAGTCCCGGGTTCGATTTCTGGCCAGGGCACACAGGAGAAGCGCCCATCTACTTCTCCACCCCTCCCCCTCTCCTTCCTCTCTGTCTCTCTCTTCCCCTCCCGCAGCCGAGGCTCCATTGGAGCAAAGTTGGCCCAGGTGCTGAGGATAGCTCTATGGCCTCTGCCTCAGATGCTAGAATGGCTCTGGTTGCAATAGCAACGCCCCAGATAGGCAGAGCATCGCCCTCTGGTGGGCATGCCTGGTGGATCCTGGTCTGGCGCATGTGGGAGTCTGACTGCCTCCCCGTTTCCAACTTCAGAAAAAAAAAAATAAAAAAAATAAAAGCTACAGGGTAGTCTTGTTGATGAAGGGTTCACAAAACTCAGGGCAGGGGTCAGCAAACTTATTCTGGAAGAGTCCACATAAAGTGTTTTAGCTTTTTGTAAGGCATATGGTCTCAACTCTGCCACTGTAGCCTAAAAGGAGCCACAGACAACACACAAACTCATGGGTGTGCCTGTGTGCCACTAAAACTTTATTTATAAAAACTGGTGGCTGGCAGGCTGTAGTTTACTGACGACCCCTGACTCAGGAGATGGTGGTTAAAAAAGAGAACTTAGCCCTGTCCTCAGCTGCTGAGGTAGAAAATTTTTTTCATATATTTATTTAATAAACACTTATATAGCACCACTATGTTCCAAGCATTTGAGGTAACTTTTAAATATTGATGCACTTAATTATCACAATGACCCTATAAGGCAAGTACAATTATTCTCTCTGGTTTGGTACAGAGAGGTTAGTTAACTTGCCCAAGGTCACAGAGCAGTAAATTAGAGTGTCAGGATTGGACTGCAGGCTCTTGTGCTCTTACCCATCACCCTGTGCTGTGAGAGGCAAGTAGGCCTTTGCAGAAGGAGCAGTCACTATATACCCTGCTCAGCAGCAGCCTGGGGGAAATGGGAGCAGTCAGAGGTGATTAAAACATAGTCCCACCCCTAAGGAGCTCCAGCCCTGTTGGAAGGAGGACAGTGCAAATTAACAATGAGAAGAAGTAAAGCAAAGCATGGGCTAAAGGGTTATTCCATTTCTATGAAGACCAAGAGCTAGCAAAAGTCACCGATGGGTACAGAGGTCAGAAAAGTGACGACCTTGGAAAGTGCCAACCGGGAGAGGCACAGAGAACCTGCTGCACACTGGGAAGGACTGACGTCCTCATCGAAGCATCTGGTATACCCAGGTAACATAAATCATCAAGCTGACTCAAGAAAATATAAAAATTTAGAAGAAAAAGAGAATGGTGTTTTTGGGAGGAAGCTGCTCCGACTGCAGCTTCCTGAGGCTGCAGTAGGGAGGTTGTCACAACAGGGCCTTCTGGGCGCTGTCGGGTCCCTGAGCCCCAACCTTACCACCCCAGAGTTTTATGGAAAGGAATAGGGTTCTGGATGAGCTATGAACCAGTGTATTTTGGGACAACACTAGCCAAGGCCTTTCCCACAAACCCCTCTGGGTTGGGCTGAGGTCCTCGACAGGAAGCCGTCTCAGATGCGGGATGTACAATGCAGTCACCCAGGAGACCGCACAAAGAAGGATGGAGAAGGCCTCTATTTGGCAGTCGGCCGAGATGAAGACCAAGTCCTTGACCCTGCCCAAGGCCCTTTGAGGGGAGGCCCAGATTGTAAACTTTTTTTTGTTGTTGTATTTTTCTGAAGTTGGAAACCGGGAGGCAGTCAGACAGACTCCCACATGCGCCCGACTGGGATCCACCCGGCATGCCCACCAGGGGGCGTCACTCTGCCACAATCAGAGCCATTCTAGCGCCTGAGGCAGAAGCCACAGAGCCATCCTCAGCGCCCGGGCAAAGTTTGCTCCAGTGGAGCCTTGGCTGTGGGAGGGGAAGAGAGAGACAGAGAGGAAGGAGAGGGGGAGGGGTGGAGAAGCAGATGGGCACTTCTCCTGTGTGCCCTGGCCTGGAATCAAACCCAGGACTCCCGCACTCCAGGCCAACGCTCCACCACTGAGCCAACCGGCCAGGGCCCAGATTGTAAACTTTTTCAGGCAAGGCTCCTCTTGGGAATCCTGACACTTTACACAGGACTGAAGACTACCTTTTAAAATTGACTCTGGGTACTCCCTCTCCCAAAGGAAGGTACGTTCCAGTCACCATCCCCAGCTCAAAGGTGCAAAGCTGCTCACAGCTCCCTGGTTGGAAAGGCTATCTCATCATGGTGTGGACCTCGGACATCAGGCCCCAAGAGAGGCAACATGGAGGCTCAGGTTTTTTATTTCCTGTCCCTCAACTTTAGTAAACCTTAAAGCCCAAGCAGAGATGAGGTCAGAGCTGCCCTCGCCCCCTCATACCATCTACTTGCCCACAATTCATCTACCCATCCATCCATCCATGTACCCATCACTCACCCAACATGTCCAGACAACTCCCAATCATCTTCCAAGCCATTTAGCCACAAACTCACCAGCACACCACCTCCGACGTGTCATACATCTCTCTTTCGAGGAGCTAAGGACCTTTGGCAGTGATTTTCCTCTGGAGCTGGACTGTGTGTGCCGGGGGTTTTCAGAGGGGGCGAGATGATAAGGGGTGCCATAGTCAGGAAGCTTCAAAGACACAGAAAGGTGGGAAAGGTGATAAATATATGACTTCTCAGGTTCAGATCTGACACTTGGCTTTGTGAGCTTAGATAACTTCAAGTAACTTCTCAATGCCTTGCTCTTCTGACCTGCAAAAGCTGGTGAGGGAAATTAACAAAAAGGTCACAAACCTTCATTCCTCCTTGTATCCATACCCTTTGCAATGTGACTGCAGCTCCTCCTGTTGAAGGATGAAGTCTATTTTCCTACCTCTTGAATCTGGCCTGACCTTGCAACTTGCTTTGGCCAATAGACTGTGGCAAAGTGCTGAAATCTTCTGAGCAAGATTTCAACAAGCCTTGGCACCCTCTGCCTTTCTACCTCTTCTCCTCCACCTGCCTCCCACTCTCAACCCTGCCCCTGCCACAGAAACAAGCCAAGGTGAGTCCTGTGGAGGATGACACACCACATGGACCAAAAACTCCGGCAGCCCAATCAGCAGCCAGCTCACATCCAGATGCTAAGCTCCCTCACTGACCTGTAGCTGAGTACTGACCCATGAGAGTGCCCAGGTGAGACCAGAGGGGCTGCCTATCCTGAATTATTCCTCACAGAATCACAAGCAAATAATCAGTGGCTGTATTAGGCCACGAGTTTTGGCATGGTTTCATGCACCATTGCTGTGGCTCTAGGTAAGTGATAACCAGGATGATACAACAGAGCTGTGGAGGGAATTAAATGAGGTGGTCTATGTGAAAGTGTTTAATTCAGTGCCTGACATGAAGCAACATGCCATGAATGTCAACTATTATTCTTGGTGTAAGGCACCGTGTCCCATTGGAGTTGGAAACTGTGATCTCAGCCCAGTTATTTGTGCTAGAAGTCGACTCCACCTGAGCATCCAGCTGGCTGCTTGTGGACCATATGTGGCTCCACCTACAGAAGCCTGGGCTCTGCCTAAAATTTCTAGCAAAACCTTTTTAGTTATATAATTAGTAGGCACCGGGTACTAGCTGAGGAGGGATGCATGAAGTGTGGTCAACGTGTGGTCATGTTGGGCTCATCGGCCATCTAAAGATGAGGCACCTGCCACAAGACAGCAGGCAGGTTTCAACAGTCTCTTCCTGTGAAAGAGAAATGCGGTGCGGCCAGCTTCCCAGAGGCTGTTGCCGTCATGCTGTGGAGCTGCTGGGCTCGCAGGCCCCTGGGTGCGAGGGGTGCAGACAGCTGTGGAACTGCTGGGCTCGCAGGCCCCTGGGTGCGAGGGGTGCAGACAGCTGTGGAACTGCTGGGCTCGCAGGCCCCTGGGTGTGAGGGGTGCAGACAGCTGTGGAACTGCTGGGCTCGCAGGCCCCTGGGTACGAGGGGTGCAGACAGCCTCCAGAGACCAGCCTGACTCCCACTGCAGAAGAGCTTCCAGCATAGCGAACTGGGAAAAATCTGTGGTGCTACTTGACTCTGATTGATATTCTAATTTCAGAGTGAGTATTTCACAGAGTATGCAGCACCAACACAATGGGTTATTTGTACAAGGATGGTTTCGGATGCCTGGTTTGTAGTGTCCCAAAATGGGGAGCTGCCAGACAGCCACCACAGGGGGATGGTGGGAGAAGCCAGGACACTTCTACACCTGTGAAATGTTTTGCAGCTCTGTCTAAAAGTAAATTTAAACCGATGCTTGTTGGCTTGGATGGATCTCCATGATATATTGTTAAGAGAGAAAATCAAGCTGCACAATTAATGCACAGAGAAAGATCCTATTTCTATAAAACTAAATCCCATCTAAGCGGACAAACACTATGATATGTCTGTGTGGGTGAGATAAAGGTACGGAAGGGTACACCTGGGGAAGACTGGGAGCACAGTATTAGCTTTTCCTTTCTATCTAGTTTGGAAATAAGTTCAAACTTACAGAAATGTTGCAAAATAAAAACAGTACAAAAAGCACCTATATACCCTTTACCCAGATTTACCTAGTAGTAACATTTCACCCCTTGAGTTTTAATATTTGTACTTGCCTCCCCCCCACACACACACACTCATCCTCTCCCTGTCTCTTCCTTTCCCTGGTTTGTAATCTACACACATACACATACACACACACGGGCGCGCACACCAGTTTTGTGGGTTTTTTGCAGGGTTGAGGGGTTCCTTATCCATCTGAGGATAGGGTAAATACATCATGGCAACTTACCCCTAAATACTTCAACATGCATCTCCTAAGAATAGGACTGTTTTTGTAATATCACCACAGCATACCGGTCAGCTTCAGAAATTTAACTTTGATACAAAGTATGTTCTCCAATCCCAAGAGAATTAAACTAGAACTCAATAACAGAAAGGTATATGGACATTTACCCAAGATATGGAAATTAAATGACTCACTTCTAAATAACCCACAGGTTGAAGAGGAAATCACAGAGAAATTAAAAAATATTTTGAATTTAACTGTGTTAAAAAAATAAAATACTTTCAAGGCCCTGGCCGGTTGGCTCAGTGGTAGAGCGTTGGCCTGGCGTGCAGGAGTCCCGGGTTTGATTCCCGGCCAGGGCACACAGGAGAAGTGCCCATTTGCTTCTCCACCCCTCCCCCTCTCCTTCCTCTCTGTCTCTCTCTTTCCCTCCCACAGCCAAGGCTCCGTTGGAGCAAATTTGGCCTGGGCACTGAGGATGGCTCCATGGCCTCTGCCTCAGGCACTAGAACGGCTCTGGTTGCAACAGAGCAATGCCTCAGATGGGCAGAGCATCTCCCCCTGGTGGGCATGCCGGGTGGATCCCGGTCGGGCACATGTGGGAGTCTGTCTGACTGCCTCCCCGTTTCCAACTTCAGAAAAATACAAAAAAAAAAAATACTTTCAATAGCACCCTTTTGTACCTGCTGCAGTGTTGCCCGGCGCCTAACCCAGCTGCCCCAGCCAAGCCCCACCAACGTGCAGACACATGAGAAAGCAATACTTACTGCTATGGACACCTGAGGCTTTTGTGCTTGTTTACTCTATAGCGATGACAGATCAATGAAGTAGTTAATATTTATAAAACAATCTGTATGTACAGATCATTGTGAGACCTTTACTTATATTAAATCGTTCATGCAGCAATCCTTTTTCACAGATGAAGAAATTGAGTGTAAGTTGCTTGCCCAAGGTCATGTAGTGAATAAACTGACAAGGGTTGAGACACAAAAGCACAAAAGCCAGTGAATCTAGTTTTCTGTCTACAGAAGTGCAGAAAGAAAAAGAATAAACATCGATATGATACACGAGTAAAAGTGGTTGTGATGATAAAATGAAATTAAACATTGAGTCAACTTCTACACAGGAGAGGAGAAAGAGGGACCTTCTGCTTCATTCAGAACAGGCCTGTTACCAAACATGGGGACAGACCTTCAGGCTCCCAGGAGAAATGCAGTTTAAAAGTGAGATGAGGAACCTTCAAGGGCCAGGGCTAAGCAAAGGCATGGAATGGTGGGGTGGGGACACGCATGAGAGAAAGAGCACAGATTTCCATCCCTAATTAGTCCCTGCAGCATGTGGGTCTCAACCTTAGCATCCGATAGAACCACCCAAGCTGGGAAGCTTTTAAAATCCTTATGCCTGGCCCTACCTGGGTGGGTCAGTGGATAAAGTGTTGTCCTGGCGCACCAAGATCGCAGGTGCGATCCCTGGTCAGAGAGTGTCCGAGAAGCAACCAATGAGAACACAACTAAATGGAACAACTAAGTGGAACAATGAATTGATGCTTCTCTCTCCCTCCCTCCCTCCCTCCCCTTACCATCCCCCACAATCAATGGGAAATTTTTTAAAAAATCTCTACATCTGGGCTTCACCCTAGACCAACTACAGCTGAACAACTCAGGGGCATTATGGGCACCAGTTCCCCACCTCCTGTGCAGTCAAAAATCCACATACAAATTTTGAATCCTCAAAACCTTAACTATTAATAACCTACTGTTGATTGGAAGCCTTACTGATAACATATACAGTCGAGTTACATATATGCTCACAAAAATTAGAGGATATTTCAAAATCAATATGAAGTGATGAAATACTTAATTTTTGTGATTAGCGTATTTTTTATACGTTACATGCAGTGGTGGGATTCAAATAATTTAACAACTAGTTTCTGCCCTAATGACCGTTTTAAATACAAAAAAAAAAAACGATATACCGAAAGGTAGTTTAGTATTTCATGCATTTAAAACTTAAATAAGGGCCCTGGCCAGTTGGCTCAGCGGTAGAGCGTCGGCCTGGCGTGCGGGGGACCCGGGTTCAATTCCCGGCCAGGGCACATAGGAGAAGCGCCCATTTGCTTCTCCACCCCCCCTTCCTCTCTGTCTCTCTCTTCCCCTCCCGCAGCCAAGGCTCCATTGGAGCAAAGATGGCCCGGGCGCTGGGGATGGCTCCTTGGCCTCTGCCCCAGGCGCTAGAGTGGCTCTGGTCGCGGCAGAGCAACGCCCCAGAGGAGCAGAGCATCGCCCCCTGGTGGGCAGAGCGTCGCCCCTGGTGGGCGTGCTGGGTGGATCCCGGTCGGGCGCATGCGGGAGTCTGTCTGACTGTCTCTCCCCGTTTCCAGCTTCATATAAAAAAAATTTTTTTTTAAAACTTAAATAAGAATAAAAGAGGTACACAAAGCTAGATTATGTCATAAGAGTTTCAAATTATTAATGAAAACGTATTAAATAATACCTGACCAAAAAAAAACCCAATAAAACTGTTATTTAAGATATTTTCATATTGCTTCTTGATTGTCGTCCTCACTTGCAATTTTTTTCACCTCTAGACGGAATGAATATTACTATGGGCGCTTAGAATATGATGTCATGCAGATGAATGTTAAAAAAACAGTAAGAAATGTCAATTTGTGATTTCCAGATTGGGCAGCTGCCCAGACACCCACCTGAGGGAGAACCCTGATTATAAGTGCCATTTTAACAACTGGTTTTCCAAACTCAACAAAATACTAGGTATCGGTTCTGCCAAACCTGTGCAAACTGGCTGAATCCCACCACTGGTTACATGTACTATATAATGTATTCTTACAATAAAGTAAGCTACAGGGAGAAAAATGTTCTTAATAAAATCATAAGTGCCCTGGCTGGATAGCTCTGTTGATTAGAGCATCGGCTCAAAGCGCAGAGGTTGCTGGTTTGATCCCCAATCAGGGCACATACAGGAACAGATTGGTGTTCCTGTCTCTGTCTCTCTCCCTTCCTCTTTGTCTAAAATCAGTCAATTTTTTTTAAAAAAAAGGAAATCATAAATAAAAAGAAATTTACAGTATTTATTGTTTTAAAAGTTCATGTGGTTGGCTCAGTGAATAGAGAATCATCCTGGCATGCGGACATCCCAGGTTCCATTCCCGGGCAGGGCATGCATGAGAAACAACCATCTGTTTCTCTTCCCCTCCCTCTCCCCCTTCTTTCCCTCTTTCCCTCCCACAGCCAGTGGCTCAGCTGGTTCGAACTTCACCCCAGGTGCTGAAAATAGCTTGGCTGGTCTGAGCGTTGAACTCAGGGACTAAGGATAGCTCAGTTGATTCAAGCATAGTCTTTAGACAGGGGTTGCCAGGTGGATCCCAGTCAAGACACATGCAGGAATCTCACTATCTCCCTTTCTTGTGGAAGGAGGGACAGACTCCTTCTTCCCTGAGAAGGAAGAAATGAAAAGAATACAAAGGAGAGGAGCCAGCTGGGGTAACCGAGGCAGACAGTGATAGATTATCTATATCCCATAGTTACAATACAAAACAAGAACAGCAGGATCTGTATGTAACTATGACCAGTGATCTGGAAACCCCTTCCCCCTTGTTTACCCCACTGAAGCTTTCCCTCCCCTCTCCTTGAGTTCTGGGAAACCTTAAACAAAGAGATCACATGCCCATTGCTTAGATACTGTGAAGGTATATAACCTGTAAGAAAGTCAACTTTGGGGAGCCCCTGTTTTGGAACTATAAGCCCCACATACTCTGCTGGCTTTAATAAATCCTACTTCCTTCATCAAGTTGTCTGGGCATTTTTGTCCTCCCTTGATCGTTGCAAATTCCTCACACTTAAAAAAAAGTTCATGTACAAGTGGCCTCACACAGTTTAAACCCATGTAGGTCCAGGGTGCCACAGCGTACCAAACTTTCTGAGAACAGGACCAAAGCTGGAATTTTAGCCGCCAAGGCTGAGATTACAGAGTTCCAGCCTCATTTTAACTGGGGTTTCCACCACCCCCCTGAGAGTAGCCACCATTAGTGCATGCCTGCCCACTACCAGGCAAAATGCCAGTACGTCACATGTTTTCCCAGGTGCTATGTCTTTAACAAATTAGGGAAAACAAAGCACAGCCAGCCAGTACAGGTGCAGGATTCAAGTCTAAAGAGTCCGGTGGCCAAGCCTTTTCTATCCCTGCCACACAGCTCTGCGATTCAAATGACGGGAGAATCAGGAGAGAAAACGAGTTTCTACGAGGTTCAAAAGGGAGCCCAGGCTGGATAGATAGAAAGAGCAATCCCCTGTCACTGACTGGGGAGGACCCTGCAGAAGGACTGGGGTTCCTGGGATGGCCGCCCTGCTGAGAATGATGCAGGCATTCCTGGGGTCTAGGACTCAAGGGTCCCCAACCCACTCTGGGTTCGTGGCTTTGAGCAGGAAAGAATTCAAAGGTGAGCCAGCATGGAGTTTAAAGTGAAAGTGTGTTTGTCAGTGAAGCAGTGAGACAGGGAAGCCCCCCACATTAGCAGAATTTGCTTCCTTTGTTGAGATTCATTTAATTGGGGGTGTGAGTAGAGTATTTAATAAAAGGGAGGAATATTTAGGATTTTCCCAGGATAGGGGTGAAAATTTCTCTGAGAAGCTCTGTCAGTCATTTTATGTCCTTATATAGGTTTTCCATTTTGATCATGGTAGCTCGGGGTGTGTTATTTAGATGATGATGTATTACAATGAGCATATAACAAAGCTGAGGGTTACTGTTGGGTGAAATTAGTTGCCATGTTGGACCGAGCTGTTCTCTGCCAACTTTAAGCCATAAACTTAGTGGTGAAGGTGGTGTTACTATATTCTTGATAGTTCCTGTAGCTTCTATCGACTGCGTCTGTTTCCCCACACAACCTGTCTCAAGACCAGGCATCACGGATAATGGGAGCGGATGAAAGAGGGAATGGGCTGAGAAGCTGGCACAAAGGGCCCCCAGAGACAGAGAAGAGATGGCCCCCTTACAGCCCTCCCTCCCAGGACTCGGAAATGTTGCACTCGCCGGGTAAAACAAGCACTGGAGACGTTTGGAGAGTTTTAGACAAAGTTTTATGGCCAAGAGAAAAAGAAAAAAAAAAAAAAAACCTGCGCAGGGGTGAGCTCAGGTGGCAGTCACCAGAGTCACACCGAGCGCCTACAGCCTAGGGGTTTTTATAGCGTAGCAAGCAAGCGGTTCATATAGAAGCGAATTTTGCGTTTAGCAATTGGCTAGGGAGGTCGTGCACAGTTACAGGGGGGGTATTACTCAGTGGAGAATTTCAAACATAAACTTCTGATAAGGGTCTCTGACTCAATGCAGGATGTTGCTGAACTCTTTGTTCTCAGCGTCACAGGGACCGTGTACACTCTTGGCAGCCCCAGCATGTCAGTACTCCCTGAATCTAACAGGAAACAGGAATGGCAGCTGGCTGAGGACCTGGAGAAACTGCTGCAAGGTCTGCCCTTGGGTTGTTTTGTTTTTGCCATGGTTCCTCCCTCCTCTTGCCCTCCCTCCCCTCACGACCCCCTCCTTAGTAGTCATGAAAGTCATGAGGGACCCTATCCACAAATTCCCCAGATGGGACCGGCCATCTTAGAGTCAGATGAGAATCACCATTTCAGCTGTAGAAAGGACTCATATAAATAAATGAGACACATCAAAATTCCCCTATTCCTTTGAGATTAATAGACAAAGGATATAATTTACATAAGAAGAAATAATACTAGGAAACAATGAAAAATGTTCAACCACACTAACAGTTTTTAAAATGGCAAATTACTGCCTGTTTAACAATTAGAAAAAAAATACCTTAAGTGATAATACCTGTCCTAATAGTTTTGAAGTGAGATTGGTACCTTAATGCATTAATGAGCATACTGGCAATAAAAATTGGCAATGAAAATTTTAATAGCCTTTGACTTAAAAGTTTCATTTCTGAGAATTAATCCAGAAGTAAAAATATCCAATCCATGGCAAAAAGCCTTAAGCACAAATACATTGTTAACCATAAACAAAGGGTGACTAGCAAAAAGGATTTATTTAAAAACAAAGAGCCTGACCTAGTGTGGCACAGTGGGATTATAAACATGATCCTGTGGTTGCTGGCTTGAAGCCCAAGGTCATTGGCTTGAGCCCAAGGTCACTGACTTGAACAAGGGTTCAGCTGTAGCCCCGACCTCCTGTCAAGGCACATATGAGAAAGCAATCGATGTACAACTAAGGTGCCGTAATTATGAGCTGATGCTTCTCATCTCTCTCCCTTCCTGTCTCTCCCCCCACTCTCAAAACAAACAAACAACAAAAACAAGAATTGAAATCTGGCATATGCAGCCATGATGAACCACATGCAAGAAGAGAAACAAGTAAGATTTTTTTACTGGGTTAGAGGAAGTTAAGTGGAGGGACTGTTATAACCATAGAGCTTTGTTTTAACCACAGAGTTCTTCCTGTATGGTGTTCCCAACCCACAAAGGGTGTAAGAGTTCCTCCCATGGGCTCACCTGATTCTTGTCTAGGTTAAGGGCTATAAGCAATTTTAACATGGTTTACTGTAATGTTATTTATAAAAGCAGAAATCTTAATGAGGAACCATAAAAGAATAACTAAGAAAATAGCCACTAAAAATTGGTCATGTAACCCGTTAAGCAACTTGAAAAATATGACTGTGATATGACATTAAATAATAAAAGTCGAACACAAAACTTCATGTGCACCATGATTATGCTATGCTTAAAAAATAAACTAACCTCCCAAATGAAAGCAAATTTAGAGGGTACAATTATGTTTTTCCTTTGTTTTAAAAATGTTCAATAATGTTGATATTAATTTACATACAAAACATCTGCTTTATTTTAAAGAAGCACAACCACTGAGACGCAGGATGAAAGATGAATTGAAAATAAGACAATGAGAAGGCCAGCGCAGTAACTCAGACAAGACCTGCGGAGAGAAGGGGACAGAAAATGGTGAAGAGTTACACATTTAGAGAGCCGAATGGCCAACCTTGGTCTTGATTGGCTAGGAGGGAGAAGAGTGGAGGATTTAGGATTTAAGTTTGGGCAACGCATTGACTAGTGAGTGGTACTTCTCTCTGAGCTAGAAAACACAGCAAGGGGAGAAGACTGGAAGCAAAAAACACCTGCAGTTTCTTCCTCTTTCTTCTTCTTTCTCTTTTAAAAAAGTAACATCTTTATCATGGTATCATGGTATAATTTACATGTCATAAAAGTCACCTGTTCTAAGTGCATGACTCAATGATTTTTCACATATTTACAGAGTCGTGCAACCATCACCACAATTCTGATTTAGAACAATTCCAGTAAGAAGCCTGTACCCTTTTACAGTTACTCCCCGTTCCTATGCCCATACTGGGTAACCCCGATCTGCTTTCTGTCTTTGTAGACTTGTCTTTTCTGGATATTTCATACAAAAGGAATCATACAATCTGTTCCTTTGAGTCCGGCTTCTTCCACTGAGCATATTTTGAAATGTTTTGATGTATGATTTTTTTTGGTCCATGTTATAGAATTGATCAGTACTTCACTCCTTTTTACTGCTGGGTAGTATTCCATTGTACACATATACATTTGTTTCTCCAGTCATCAGTTGATGGATACTTGGATTGTTTCAATCTGGGGGCTATTGTGGTTGTTTTCATTTTTCCTGAAAAGACTGTTGAGTCATATGACCCTCTATGTTTAACATTCTGAAAAACTGCCCAACTGTTTTCCATGTTCCATTCTCACCAGCCACGTATGAGGGCTCTAATTTCTGCAGTCTTGTCAACACTTATCATGTCTTTTCGATTACAGCCACCCTAGTGAATATAATGTGCATTTCCCTAACAATTCATGACACTGAGCATCTTTTCATATGCTTATTGCTCATTAGTGTATCTTCTTAGGAGAGCTGTCCTTCTAAGTCATTTGCCCATTTTTAAGTTGGGTTGTTTGTTGTTTAAATTGGGTTTAATAGACGGTTTTGAGAGCAGTTCCAGGTTCACGGAGAAATTGAGCAGAAGGTACAGAGATTTCCCACAGATCCACCCTGACCCCACATATACAGCCTCTTGCATGATCAACATCCCTCACCAGAGCAGAGCACTACTACAGTAGAACCTACACTGACATCATAATCACCAAAGTCCGTAGTTTACATTAGGGTTCCGTACGTCATGGTGTTCCGTATTCTATGGGTTTGAACAATATATAATGACACATCCACCTATCATACTGAGTAGTTTCACTGCCCTAAAAGTCCTCTGTGCTCTATTAATTCCTGCCTCCCCACTCCCAGAAACCACTCATCCTTTTACTGTGTCCACAGGTTCACCTTTTCTAGTTGTAATCATACAGTATCTAGTAATATGTATTTAAGTTTCCTTCATGGTTTTTCAAGCTCTTTATTTTTTTCTATTTATTTATTTATTTATTTATTTTTATTTTATTTATTTTTTTACAGAGACAGAGAGTGAGTCAGAGAGAGGGATAGACAGGGACAGACAGACAGGAATGGAGAGAGATGAGAAGCATCAATAATTAGTTTTTCATTGCACATTGCAACACCTTAGTTGTTCATTGATTGCTTTCTCATATGTGCCTTGACCGCGGGCCTTCAGCAGACCGAGTAACCCCTTGCTGGAGCCAACGACCTTGGGTTCAAGCTGGTGAACTTTTCCTCAAACCAGATGAGCCCGCACTCAAGCTGGCGACCTCAGGGTCTCGAACCCAGGTCCTCTGCATCCCAGTCTGATGCTCTGTCCACTGCGCCACCGCCTGGTCAGGCGTTTTTCAAGCTCTGTAGCTCATTTTTAGTGCTAAAAAGATTACATTGTCTGGATGTACCATAGTTTATTTATCCGTTCATCTACTGAAGGGTATCTTGGTTGTTTCCAAGTTTGGGCGTTATGAATAAAGGTTCATGGGCAAGTTTTTTTGTGCACATAAATTTTCACCTAATTTGGGTAAATATACTGCTCACAAAAATTAGGGGATATTTCAAAATGACAATGAAGTGATAAAATATCCCCTAACTTTTGTGAGCATAAATAGGAGCTATTTCAAAATTAATATGAAGCGATAATATATCCCCTAAATTTTGTGAGTTGTGTACAAAGGAGTCCAATTGCTGGATCAGATGGTAGGAGAATGTTTAATTTTGTAATAAACTGCCAAACTGACTTCTAAAGTGGCTGTGCCATTTTGCACTCGCAGCAGCAATGATTGATACTGTCACTCTGCATCCTCATCAGCATTGGTGTTGTCAGGGTTTAGGATTTTAACCTTTCTAACAGGTGTGTAGAGGTATTTCCCTGTTGTTCTAATTAGTGATTCCCTAATAATGTATGATGTGATCACCTTTTAATACACTTGTTTGCTCTCTGTATTTCTTCTTTGATGAAGTGTTTGTTCAGTCTTTTGCTAATTTTTTAATTAGGTTGTTCATTTCCTTATTGTTGAGTTTGGATAACAGTCCTTTATCAAATGTGTGCTTTCCAAAGATTTTTCTCTCAGCTTTTGGCTTGTCTTCTCAATCTCTTTTTCTTTTTTTCTTTTCTTTTCTTTTTTTTTTTTACAGGGACAGAGAGAGAGTCAGAGAGAGGACAGACAGGGACAGACAGACAGGAATGGAGAGAGACGAGAAGCACCAATCATTAGTTTTTCGCTGCAACACCTTAGTTGTTCATTGATTGCTTTCTCACATGTGCCTTGACCGTGGGCCTTCAGCAGACCCAGCAACCCCTTGCTGGAGCCAGCGACCTTGGGTCCCAGCTGGTGATCTTTTTGCTCAAACCAGATGAGCTCGCACTCAAGCTGGCGACCTCGGAGTCTCGAACCTGGGTCCTCCCAGGTTCAACACTCTATCCACTGCGCCACCGCCTGGTCAGGCTCTTCTCAATCTCTTGACAGTGTCTTTTAGAGAACAGAACTTTTAAATTTTATTATTTTTTAATCACTGTTTTATTTTTCAATTAGTTGACATACAATATTATATTAGTTCCAGGTGTACAACCCAGTGATTAGACATTATATAGCTTACTAAGTGACCATCCTGTAAGTCTTGTACTCATCTGACATTGTATAATTATTGTAATATTTTTTACTATATTCCCTATGCTGTACTGTACATCTCCATAACTATTCTGTAACTCCCAATTTGTACTTAATTTCTTCCCATTTTCACCCATTCCTCCAATATCCCTCCTATCCAGCAAACATCAAAATGTTCTCTGCATCTATAAGTCTGTTTCCATTCTGCTTGTCTATTTTGATTTTTAGATCCAATCATCAATAGATGTGTATTTATTGTCATTTTATTGCTCATATTTTGATCTGTTTTATTTCATCTTCTTAAGAAGACCCATTAACATTTTGGGTAATACTGGTTTGGTGGTGATAACTCCTTTAGCTTTTTCTTGTCTGGGAAGCTCTTTATGTCCTTCAATTCTAAATTATAGCTTTGCTGGGTACAGTCATCTTGGTTGTAGGTCCTTGTTTTTCATCACTTTGAACACTTCTTGCCAACCCCTGTTAGCCTGTGTAGTTTCTATTGAGAAATCAGCTGACACTCTTATGGGAGCCCCTTGAGGTAACTGCTTTTCTCTTGCTGCCTATAAGGTTCTTTCTTTGTCTTTACCTTTTGCATTTTAATTATGTGTGTTGGTGTGGGCCTCTTTGGGTCTATCTGGTTTGGGACTCTCTGCATTTCCTGAACTTTGTATGTCTATTTCCTCCATCAGGTTAGGAAAGTTTTCTGTCATGTTTAAAAGATTTCAATTTCTTGCTCTCTCTCTTCTCCTTCTGGCACTGCCGAGATGTGAATGTTGATATGCTTGAGGTTGTCTCAGCAGCTCCTTACACTAGCCTCATTTTTTTGGGCGGGGGGATTCTTTTTTTTCTTTTTGCTGTTCTAATTGGGTAATTTTTGCTTCTTTGTATTGAAAATCACTGATTTGATTCTTGGCATCATCTACTCCACTGTTGAATCCTTGTAAATTATTCATTTCAGTTAGTGTATCATTAATTTCCGTTTCTTTTTTTTCTTTATGGTTTCTATGTCCTTTTTCATGCTGTTGAAGTTCTAAGCTTCCTTATAACTATTGTTTTGAACTCTGTATCTGGTAGTTGGCCTCCATTTATTTTAGTTATTTTTCTGGAGCCTTCTCCTGCTCTTTCATTTGGGACATGTTTCTTTATTTCTGCATTTGGGCTGTTTTCCTATGTTTGTTTCTGTATTAGGTAGAGCTGCCATGTCTCTGAGACTTGGTAGAGTGGCCTTGTGTAGTAGGTGTCCTATAGGGCCCAGTGCCATGGCCTCCCCAGTCACCTGAGCTGGCCACTCCAGGTATGCCCCTGTGTGGGCTGTGTGCACTGTCCTGTTGTAGTTGAGCCTTGATTGCTGTTGGCATCACTGGTAGGGATTAGCTCCCTAGCTGATTCACTCAAGGACCAGCTGTGACTACAGCAGAGGAGCTGCTGTGAAGGAGTCAACCCTATGGAGCAGAACTCGCTTCAGTGGGGGCTCTGGTGCTTACCGAGTCTGCCCCTGGAGTGTGTCACTTTTGGAGGTGATAGGGTTGTAATCCAGGTGTACTGGCTCTGGGGCTTCCTGAAAGGTGCAACATCAGCCACTGCCTGTGCCCTGCCTGGGGCCACCTGGCACAAGCTACAGAGCCATGTTCAGATAGCTGTTACTTGCACTGGGATAGAGATATCCAGATGAGACCAAGCTATGAACCAAGGCCAGCTAGTATTAGAGCCAGGCCTGGGACCATTTATAGAGATATGAGGTATGCAGAGGCCAAATGCTGCTTGTGTGAGATTTTAGAATAGTGCAAAGCATGAAGAAAGATCATCTGTATAGGAAAGTCACTGAAAATGGCTTGAGTGGGCCTGCAACTTGGGTGGGGTGGGGGTCTCAGGGAGTCACCTAGGTGGGGCAAACAGTGTAAGCCATGTTGATGGAAACTCAGATTGCTTACTTGTTGGCTCTCTGAGGGGAGGAGTCTCAGAAAAGGAACAATAACCTCTGTCAGCATTTTTGTCTGGCAGAAAGCTGCCTCCTAGCTCTTGCTCTCATGCCAAACAATTCAATTATTCCTTGTATGTCCATTTCTTTTCAAGCTGCTGGAGCCCAGAGGGTATGATCGGAGTCTGTCCATAGGCCCTTTTGGAACTGCCTGGGACTCCAGCAGCCCTCTGTCTCCCTCAGCCACAATCCCGTGGGTTTTTACAGCCAGAAGCTATAGAGACTTCTCTTCCTGGCTCTGGAACCCTTGACCGAGAGGCCTGTTGTGGGGCTGGGACCCATCACTTCTTGGTGGGAACCTCTACAGTCAAGATATCCCTCCCAATTTTAAACCAACACAGGTGGGTGTGGGACCAGCCCATTCAGTGACACTGCCCCTCCTTCCAGTCTCGATGTGGCTTCTTTAAATCCCTAGTTTTAGGACTTCCATTCAGCTAGATTTCAGGCGGTTTAGAATGGTGGTTGTTCTGTAGTTTAGTTGTAATTCTGATGTGGGAGGACTCAAGTACTGCGTTACCTATGACGCCATTTTGACCAGAAGTCAGAACTTTTTGTTTTAATGAAGTCCACCTTATCAAATCTTTATGGATTGTGCCTATAGTGTTGTAACTAAAAAATCATCATACTTAAAATCTGAATTTTCTCCTAGATTATCTTCTAAGAGTTTTACAGTTTTGCATTTTACATTTTAGGTTTATGATCCACTTCGAGTTATTTTGTGAAGGGTATAAGGCAGGCATAGCCAACATATGGCCCGCAAGCCAAATGAGTTTATGCAGCCCACAATTAAATTTTTAATATTCTCCGCACGATGCAATGTGGAAATGAAATAAGTGGTACTTTTAAATTGTTATACATAAACTACAATATCTAACCACTGTACAACAATGAAAGTTAAAATCTCAGCTACTCAGAAGCAGAAGCGTCTTTGATTATTGGAAATCGAGATATTAAGATAGTGATACACGGAAAAGAATTCCACGTGTGACTAATCTAGGGTTAACTTCCAATAATTGACTGAATGGTTTCACGATACTTCTTTATTTTTTTAAAAAATTCCATTATAAAGATTTACAACTTTTGTACTCATCTGTGCAATTTTTATAAGCAATTAAATACTGGAAAATATGGAAATTTTAAAAAACTTGCCAAGAAATATTTAGTAATCTTCAGCTCAACTTATATTTGTGAACAAACTTTTTCTTTACTGAATCTAAATAAAAGTACAAGATCAAGATTGAATGATTTACATTTGGAGGCTGTGTTAAGAATAGCTACTACAAGTATAGAGCCAGATATTAAAAAAATAATAGGCAATGCAGAGCGCCTCAACACGTCACATTAGTTTTTTTGTTAATTTGTTGTACTAAATTACTTACATTTATTCATAAACAAATTACATAATAAAATTTTGTTTATTTAAATGAATCGTTTTTGTATTTAACATTTTTTAATTTTAATATTTCATCTGGCCCGTGAAAAATGTTTCTTTCTAATCTGTCCCAGGGCAAAAACTGTTGGCCACTCCTGGTATAAGGTCTGTCTAGATTCTTCTATTTTTCATGTGGATATCTTCTTGTTCTAACACTTGTTCTATCATTTGTTGAAAAGACATGTTTTCTCCACTACATTGCTTTTGCTTTTTTGTCAAAGCTCAGTTAGCTATATTTATGTGGTTCTATTTCTGGCTTCTCTATATGTGTACATTCTTTCACCAATATCACAATGTCTTAATTACTGTAGCTTTATAGTATAGTGTCGGCCTTCCAACTTTGTTCTTCTGAAATATTGTGGCTATTCTGGGTCTTTTGGCTCTTTGTGTAAAATTTAGAATCAGTTTGTTGATATACAAAAAAATAGAAACTTGCTGATTCTGAAACTGCGTTGTATCTCTAGATCAAGCTGAAAAGAAATGACATCTTCACACAATATTTTTTCTATTCACAAACTGAGTCACTTCCCACTTATTTAGTTGATTTCTTTCATCAGTTTTACAATTATCTTCATATAGAACGTGCACATATTTTGCTAGACCTAAGTGTTTCATTTTAGAGGGTGTGAATATAAATGGTATTGTTATAAATTTCAAATTCCACTAGTTCATTGCTGGCAGATTGGAAAATAACTGAGTAACCTTGTATCCTGCAATTTTGCTATTCACTTATTAGTTTCTTTTTGTTGTTGTTCCGTAATTGCTTTAGCCTGTTTATGTAATAAATTACATTAATTGATTTCCTGATGTTGAACCAATCTAGCATACCTGGGATAAATCCCACTTGGTTATGATCTATAATTTTTTTAATAGTGTTGGGTTTGTTTTGCTAATATTTTGGTGAGGATTTTTTGTACCTATGTTGATGAAAAATATTGATCTATATAAGCGATTTTATTTTTTTAATTTTTTTTCTTATCAAGTGAGAGGCAGGGAGGCAGAGAGACAGACTCCTGCATGTGCCCCAACTGGGATCTACCCAGCAAACCCCATCTGGTGCTGATGTACTGCCCATTTGGAGAAGCTGCTCCATTGCTTGGCAACCAAGCTATTTTAGCACCTAAGGTGAGGCCATAGAGCCATCCTCAGTGCTTGGGGCCAACTTGCTCATTTCAGCCATGGCTGCAGGAGGGGGTAAAAGAGAGAGAAAGTAGGGGAGCGGGAGGGATGGAGAAGCAGATGGTTGCTTCTCCTATGTGCCCTAACTCAGGACTTTCATACACCAGGCCGACGCTCTAACACTGAGCCAACCAGCCAGGACCAGAAGCAATTTTCAATCAGTGTGCCACAAGAATTTTTAAAACATGCAATACCTATTTAGTCAGGGACAGTGACCTCTTCTCCCTTAGATTGTCAAATAAAAATATATAAAAATTATACCTATGTTAGATCAGCTGACTTAAGCCCAAGGTCACTGGTTTGAGCAAGGGGTCACTGGCTTGGCTGGAGCCTCCAGTCAAGGCACATATGAGAAAGCAATCAATGAACAACTAAGGTGCCACAACTATGAGTTGATGCTTCTCATTTCTCCCTTCTTGTCTGTCTGCCCCTGTCTCTCTCTTGCTGAAAGAAAGAAAGAAAGAAAGAAAGAAAGAAAGAAAGAAAGAAAGAAAGAAAGAAAGAAAGAAAGAAAGACAAAGACAGTAAGTTATGGATATTCATCCAGATTTAGCTTCAAGAATGTTCAATACAGTAAGTATTCTTTACAATAGTAAAATTGAAAACAAGGGGGATTTTTAAAATTATTGTACACTACTGTAATGAAATGCACTCCTATCATGTGATTTTTTAAAAATGTATAACTTCAAATGCTGTTTGTGGTGACTTAAAGAAAAAAAAATATATATATATTATAGAACAAGATACATAATATGATCACAGTTCATTTTAAAAATTAGTATATGAAAAAAGGTTGGTATATGCAAGGGCTTGTGTGCATAAAACAAGACAATGGAAGCTTTATACCAACATATCTAAAGTGATTGGCTCTTTTGGGTTTTAGGGCTTCTTTGGTATCTGGTAACAGAAGCCAAGTTGAGGTAAAGCAAAAAAAGGTCATTTGACATGTTGTCCAGAAAAGGCAAACCCACAGACAGAAAGCAGATTAGTGCCTAGGCAGGGCTGGGGGCAGGAGTGGGAGTGAATGCAAATGAGCACCAGGGATCTTTCTGGCCCCGTGTTCTAACACTGGATTGAGTGATGGTTATACAACTGAAACATCACTGAATTGTGCAATTAAAACTACTGAATTTTATAGTATGTAAATTATATCCCAATAAAACTTTATAAGGGGGAAGAGGCCATTTACTGCAAGAATAGGATGGGTGTCAGGGAGGTCTTTCCGGATTCACAAGGACTCACAACCAGGACTCAGGGAGCCTTCTCACCTCACGTCTGTCTGCGACTGTTCACCCTCCTGTTCCACTCCTCTTTAAGGCTGGCTCAGAAACAAAATAGAATCAAAAAACTGTGGCCATCCCAGAGACCCTGCACTATTATGGTCACTAGTAGAATTCCTTACTCAATTCCCAGCATGGATAAGGTGCACCAGCGATGGCACACCCAGAGGCCCAAAGGGGAACGATTCTCAGCGGGACAGTTGCCATGTAAGTATTAGAGCCTTAGATGACTTTTCCCTAATGACCTTTTTTGATTGAGTATGCTTTAGTGCGCACCCATCCAGGAACTACATATCCTGCTCTTTCTCCCTTGTGAAGCCCTACTACCTGAACTGGAAGATGGAACATGTGACTGGCTGCAGCCGATGGGTCAGCAGTAAGCATGTTATAAGCAAAGGCTTAATAAACACTTGCAATTAGAGTCTGTTCTGCAGGAATGTTGGAAGAATGCTCCTTTGTAGAACCCAGCCACCATGCCAGGAGGCAGTCCAAGCAGCCACGTGGAAAGGCCCACCTGAGAGAGAACCGAGACCCTTGGCCAACACCTCCACCCGAGCTCCCAGGTGACGGCAGCTGCCCCAGTGACCCTGCTGGCACAATGTGGAGAGATGTGCCAGAAACCCCACAGGATCCAAGAGAAAATAAACTGCTATGGTGTTCAAACATTAGATTTTGTAGCGGTTTCTTTTTTTTTTAATTTTTTTAATTTATTTTTTAGTTTTTTGAATTATTTTTATTTATTCATTTTAGAGGAGAGAGAGAGAGACAGAGAGAGAGAGAGAAGGGGGGAGGAGCTGGAAGCATCAACTCCCATATGTACCTTGACTAGGCAAGCCCAGGGTTTTGAACCAGCGACCTCAGTGTTCCAGGTCGACACTTTATCCACTGCGCCACCACAGGTCAGGCCTGTAGCGGTTTCTTATGTAGCAATAGGTAGCTAAGACATCCTTTATTCTTTGTCATCAGATAGTTCTGGTAAATATTGAAATGCATAACCTACAAGGCATTGAGTAACTGGCACCAGGCTGAAGTACCTTTACTTTCCCACCACCCTGCCGCGATGCCCTGCAGCGGTGGTGGGCACGCAGGGATACTTGCCGGCACTTCGCTGAAGGGGGACGGACATGAAAGTCCTACTTAATGTACCAGCTCTCACTTGAGTTCAGTGCTCAGTGTATGCAACAAAAGGACAGGCACTGCTGAGCAGCTCTAACAGCAGCTTCCTCGGGAAGCCCGGACAGCTTTCCTCTTCACATCCAGAAGGCCAAAAAAACATTGTCTGTAGGCTGCAACTAGTGGTGGAAAGTTTGAGGAGTAACAGAATATTACATCAACTCAGTGAATCTCCCACAAAATACTTATTTGCAAAAAGGGAAGGATCAAAGTTAACTCTGCTAGAAATGGGACTAGTGGACAGCGCGTGCTTCCTAACTGATACACTTAAGAAGCACTCAGCATCACATTGTGGTATTCCTGCCGAACTGCCCAACAGAACCCTGAACAGAAGGAAACAACAGGCACCTCCAAGTTCAGGACACTCGGCAAGTCAACTACAGTACTCCTTAAAAATGTCCACATCAACAAAGACCAGGGCAGTTCCTGACTGTAGGAGACTAAAGCAGCACGACAACTAGACACAACACATGCTCTTCACTTTCTTTTGCCATAAAGGACAGCGTTAGAACAATTAGTGAAATGTAAATTAGGTCTGCAGATCAGATAACAGCACGGGATCAATGTTAACTTTCCTGATTTTGATCCTTGTACCGTGGCAAAGAACATTATTTACTTTAAGAAATGCATACCAGCCTGACCAGTGGTAGTGCAGCGGATGGAGTGCTGACCTGGGACACTGAGGTCCCAGGTATGAGAGTCCAAGGTCACTGGCTTAAGGTGGGCTCACCAGCTTGAATGCAAGATTATCTACATGATCCTAAGGTTGCTGGCTTGGGTGACTCCCCTACCCCACCTCCTGTGCCATCTAGGCATATGTGAAAAGCAATCGATGGGCCCTGGCCAGTTGGCTCAGTGGTAGAGCGTCGGCCTGGTGTGCGGAAGTCCCAGGTTCGATTCCCCGCCAGGGCACACAGGAGAGGCGCCCATCTGCTTCTCCACCCCTCCTCCTCTCCTTCCTCTCTGTCTCTCTCTTCCCTCCCGCAGCCGAGGCTCCATTGGATCAAAAGATGGCCCGGGCGCTGGGGATGGCTCCTTGGCCTCTGCCCCAGGCGCTAGAGTGGCTCTGGTCGCGACAGAGCGATGCCCTGGATGGGCAGAGCATCGCCCCCTGGTGGGCTTGCCGGGTAGATCCCGGTCGGGCGCATGCGGGAGTCTGTCTGACTGCCTCCCCATTTCCAGCTTCAGAAAAATACAAAAAAGAAAAAAAAGTAATCAATGAACAACTAAAGTGACACAATTGAGAGCTGATGCTTCTCATCTCTCTCCCTTCCTGTCTCTCTCTCTCAAAAAAAAAATATTTTTTTAATTAAAAAAAGAAATGCACATCAAAACATGTATTATGGAGAAAGGAACATGATATATGCAACCTACTTTTAAATGGTTCAGCAAAAAATGTGTGTGTGTATATACATGTTTGTAAAGACAGCAACAAAAAATGCAAATATGTAAAGTATTAACATTTAGGGAACTAAAATGAAGAATACCTGGGAATTCTTCGTCCTCTTATACAACTTTTCCATCAAGCCTGAAATTATGTCCATTAAAAACAAAATATTTTAAAGGCCCTGTTTACTAGGTCATTCCTTTGAACCTTCATCACAACGGCCCAGCTGGGTCTAGAAAGTCCCCCCTCTGATCTGAACAGGGTTTGTTACTACTTTTTGGCTCACACACCCTTTAAACATCTAATGAAACCTCAGGCTCCCTCCACTGAAAAACATTCACTCTTTTCTGTTTGTTTTTTAAGATTTTATTTATTCATTTTAGACGGGGGGAGGGGGGGGAAGAGGGGAGGAACAGGAGGCATCAACTCCCATACGTGCCTTGACCAGGCAAGCCCAGGGTATTGAACCGGCAACCTCAGCATTCCAGGTCAACGCTCTATCCACTGGGGCCCCAACGGTTAGGCATTCACTCTTACTCACACTTACTTGCCTCAGGTTACAAACCCTGACCTGGGAGACCAACAAAGAAATACCCACATGCACCAGAAGTGTGAGGTCCAAGCAGCAGGGGAAGTGAGGGGCTTGGCTCAAAATCACAGGTGCCCACTCTGGGTCCACGGACTCCTTGCCCGGGGAAGGGCTCCGCCTCCATTTCACAAGCTGCAGACAGGGTGGGCCAGTACAGAGGCAGCTCCAGCGCAGAGGGGATCAGCCCTCTGCGGTCTACCTGCCTGCTAGCTGCTGTCTATCTTACTCGGCCTCTCAAGCCTCAGCTTTCTCCTCCATAAAATAGAAGCCATTAGCAGCATCTCCTGGAGTCCTTGGCAGAAGCCGGAGCTCAGCAGGAGCTGCCATTGTTTTAGTACTTTTAGCACGGAGCATGTGTCTGCTCAATGTCCAAGGGACTTCGCTGCTTCTGCCCGACCCCACCTAGATTTGGCTCTGGAGGTGCCAAGTGCTGTTCCGCTGCTACCTGGAGACACGAGGCCAGCGCCCAAGCTGAAGTCCCAGAGGCCTAAATTCCCAATAACTCCTGTTTTCCTAGGAATCTCTGAGATCAAGCCTTTGCTTTTCATCCCACTTGAAGCTTAATGCCTTTTGCTGGACATAATTTTTCATTTAGCCATTAGCTATACTCAGTTTAACTAGAATACTAGACATTTTGGCCCAATGTGAACATATTAGTAGTATGTTTGCTTTTCAACAGCTACTCATTTTCATCTTGAAATTCTCTCTCAAAATAACATGAATTACATGGTATCATTTAAAGTGAAGACAGGAAGTGGTTATGAGTAGCCAGACACAGGGCGTCACGTGCTTCAAGTGTAGGGGTTTCACACAGACATTGGTGGGAGCAGGGGCTTCCGACGCCTACAGCGCACAGGGATTAACGCCTGTGGTTCCCCCTGAAGCACCGTCCCCAGCTAAAGTGACCTGTAGTGACGTGTACGATCACGCTGGCGAACAAAGCCCCAGAGCTGCAGAAGGTCTTCCAGAAGTTGACGGTGTGCACATACCTGAAACGAGGCCTACCTGGCCCCAGGCAGCACTGGACTACATGGCATTGACTGGGGAGGGCCATCTACTGCCAGACTGCCCTCTCCGTGGCTTCACAGGCCAGGGACAAACAAGTTAGGCTGCAAAGAACTGGTGTGCTTTTTGGCAAAACCCATCAAATTGTTATTTTTCATTGTTTCTGATTTAAAGAAAACATTTTGCAAGAAAAAAATAGATATTAAGGCAATATTTGAGTTTTTTTATGAAATGCACATGGCCTATCAGAGCTGAAAGTTAAAACTATTGTGCAAAGAAATGCAGCTGCTCTCGAGTGTGGGCTTGTGCCCTGAGGTTCTGATGAGGGCTGCACACAGGCTCTTAACACGGTCTGCACTGAGCCCCGTGGGGACTCAGGGCGGAGTTTCTGAGCATGGGGAGCAGACGCCTTTCTGGATTCGTATGTGGCTGAGGAAGGAAGACAAAAGCCAAGGCCAGGCGCTGAAATGGAGAGTCTGAATTAGTAGTTCCTCTGGAAATTTTTCCATCTTGCGTAAAATGTAAATAGAAATTATTTGCAGCCTGCCCCCGTTCATCGGGCAGTGTGTTTCAAAGGGCTACTTGCCTCTCAGATCCTTGGTGAAACTTTATGTGCAATTGTTATGTATTTATTCCACCATGGGAACAGAACACCTGTTTACTGATATCTATTTTATTGATGCAGCTGTGATACCAAGTCTCCTTTGCTTTTTAATAATGTTATAAATTTTAAATGATGACTTATTTTGATTGTGGAATAAATACATAAATAACAACCTAAGAAAATAAAATAAGGTGAAGACAAGTCTGCCTTGACCCCTGGGAGCACTGCCGAGGAGAACAGTTCTGTGAGCACAGCCTGCACCCAGGGCGGGTCTGTGCACAGGCAGACTGCCCATTCTCCTAGTGTCAATGCTGCCCAAAGTTCTAGGGTGAAACCATCCATTATTTAAAAATTAAAACATACTTGTAATTTTGAGTAGAATGTAACATACTTGTGATTTTGAAAACCTAAACCTTAAAGGACAGGAATGAGTCAGGTTACAGCTAATCCCATCCTCTGTTGGGGCCTTGCAGGGCGAGGCTGGAAGTGCTGGCTTCGCTCTCTGGAGGGGAGGAAGGAAATGAGGAGCCCAGAGGATTCACTCTCTGCAGGGGAGGAAGGAGATGAGGAGCCCAGAGGATTCACTCTCTGCAGGGGAGGGAGGGGATGAGGAGCCCAGAGGATTCACTCTCTGCAGGGGAGGGAGGGATGAGGAGCCCAGGGGATCCGCCCTCTGCAGGGAAGGAAGGAGATGAGGAGCCCAGAGGATTCACTCTCTGCAGGGGAGGGAGGGGATGAGGCGCCCAGAGGATTCGCTCTCTGCAGGGGAGGGAGGGGATGAGGAGCCCAGGGGATTTGCTCTCTGGAGGGGAGGGAGGGGATGAGGAGCCCAGGGGATTCGCTCTCTGCAGGGGAGGGAGGGGATGAGGCGCCCAGGGGATTCGCTCTCTGCAGGGGAGGGAGGGGATGAGGAGCCCAGGGGATTCGCTCTCTGCAGGGGAGGGAGGGGATGAGGAGCCCAGGGGATTCGCCCTCTGCAGGGGAGGGAGGGATGAGGAGCCCAGGGGATCCGCCCTCTGCAGGGGAGGGAGGGGATGAGGAGCCCAGGAGATCGGCCCTCTGCAGGGGAGGGAGAGGATGAGGAGCCCAGGGGATCCGCCCTCTGCAGGGGAGGGAGGGGATGAGGAGCCCAGGGGATCCGCCCTCTGCAGGGGAGGGAGGGGATGAGGTGCCCAGGGGATCTGCCCTCTGCAGGGGAGGGAGGGGATGAGGAGCCCAGGGGATCCGCCCTCTGCAGGGGAGGGGGGGATGAGGCGCCCAGGGGATCTGCCCTCTGCAGGGGAGGGAGAGGATGAGGCGCCCAGGGGATCCACCCTCTGCAGGGGAGGGAGGGATGAGGAGCCCAGGGGATTTGCCCTCTGGAGGCAGGCCATCACAGCTTTGGGGAACCTGGCAAGTGGGTGACTCTGTCCAACCCAGGGCCAAATGCCACAGAAGTGCTGTGGCAGCCTCCGCTCCTAGGAACCCCGAAACTTCGTTAAGAGAGACAAGTGACACAATAACTTCAAATTGTCTTCACGCGGGGGCATGCCATGTTCCCCCTGAGCCTTTAAAGAAGTTCTTAATGTGTGGTCCACAGCTCCCAGGTGCAAAATTTTAAATGTGCTGGACAGTTCTGTAGAGTGCTCAGCTTTCTTTGGATTCTCAGAAGGAGTCATGTCCCAAAGTTAAGAACCAATGTTCTCGACTGAAGATCTGGGTGTTACAGGGAAAGGTTTTTATTTGAGAAGAGCCAGCAGTGATGGAAATGCTCCTGCTAGATCCCAACAAGCTGACTGCGAGTCTACCTCCAACACCCCCCACCCCCCAAACAGCCCAGTCCGACAGACGACCAGGCCCATCCATGCCGACTCTCCTCCCACGCTGCGCACCTCCACCAGTGGTGCCATCTGTACAGGCTGCTCAGCCCACCAGGCCCCGGCCGAGCCCCTGCTGGGAGATGCTAACAGAACAGGTGCAGCGACATGTAGACACAAACAATTAGTTTATTCTGTGACCAACGTCAGAGAGACAGACACTAGAACCTCAGTGACAACACAGCAAGGCTGGGAGAAGGACTGGCACCCCGTTATGCAACCTCATCGTCGCTCATCATCCCAGGCCAGGACAGCACCTCTCAGACACTGTGCTCACCCTCTAAATCAGGACAGATTTTTTTCTCACCAGGGGGATCAGTTTAGATACTCTCATTCATACAGACCGTCCAGTGGAAGGACAGCAGCATCCCCAGGGTCAGGTAACTGTGGAGTCCCACGATGTGGGCCGAAGGCCACTCCACAAATGAGTGCACAGCGATGCTGCTGACAGGCCACTCACTCCTCATTCCGCCGCCCACCTCTCCTCTCCTCTCAGTTGAGAGTTTGAATGAATGTCTAATCACAGAGATTAGAACTCACAGTGAAATGAATAAGGTCTATGTGATTGATGACCCATCTCTAAGAGCAGTGTGTCTCTCTCTGTGAAGAGCTGTAGTCAAGTCACATCAGCGTCGGAGCCTCAGAAAGAACGCATGTTTGCACTCTGTGCTCTCTAATGGGTAGTACTTATCATAAAAATCTAACACGTATTCCTCAGTCTTGAATCCAAACTTCTGGTACAGCAGCATAGCGGGGTTGCTTGCCGAGACGTGAAGGGTTACATCCTTGCCCATGCAGGTCTGCCAAAAGAGTGGAAAACACAGGATGGAAAGGAGGAAGCCCGAGGGAAATGAGTAGGTGAAGAAACTCTTTTTAAGAGTAGGTAGGTAGTTTTAGAAACCGGAGAAGTCAGGGACTGAAGCTGACACTCCACAACACCTAGCAACAGCTGGCCACCCAATGGCATTCTGCCACTGATGAAAACATTCACTGAAGTGTCCATCAACACTAAGGACACTGACACGTGCTGAGTGCTCTTTTTCTCCCTAAAACAAAGGGCCAAGGGAGCTCTTCTATTATCAACTGTATTATTTATAATTCAATTACATTTAAATATATCAAACATACCTATACAAAACCCTGGCAACCTTGAAGAAATAGTAAACAAACTATCCTAAAGTAAGTTCTGCTTTTAAAAACTAGATGTTAAATTATGTGACCAGGTATGAAATATTAGGACTTTCATTTAATTATAAAATCTGAAGAATCTAAATAGAGCTTCAAAACCTGGATCCAGGCCCTGGTCAGTTGGCTCAGTGGTAGAGCATCAGCCCAGCATGTGGATATCCCAGGTTCAATTCCCAGTCAGGGCACACAGGAGAAACAACCATCTGCTTCTCTACCCCTACTCCCTTCTCATAGCCATGGCATGACTGGCTCAAGAAATTTGGCCCTGGGCACTGAGGATGGCTCCATGGCCTCACCTTAGGTGCTAAAAATAGCTCAGTTTCCTAGCAACAGAGCAACACCCTAGATGGGCAGAGCATCACCCCATAGGGGGCTTGCTGGGTAGATCTTGGTCAGGGCACATGCAGGAGCCTGTCTCTCTGCCTCCTCTGCTCTTACTTAAAAACAAACAAACAAACAAACAAACAAAAACCCTAGATCTAAATAGTCTTATTTTAGAGGGGTGATTTTTTGTCTGTTTTAATAACCTCATGAATGACGGTTACTGGCTTTCTGTCCCTTGGTCTCACATTACACTGGGCCATTTTGGAAGGGTCTCACTCAGACTCACCCCTCCTCCACGTCTTCCCAAAGAGCCCAGAAACAAGTGGGCAAATGAGCAAAGACAACATACCTGAATCAGATGATAAATCATGAAAGTTGCAATCCCTGATCTTCTCCACTCAGGATGGACAAACAGAAATGAAATGTAAGCTTCATTGTACTTCACGTCGGGAACCATGAAGCCGAAAGCAATGATGACTTTTTTATACAGGACGACAACACTGAAGTCTGGGTACTGCAGGCACTCAGACAGGTCAATGCCTAAAGAAAAGAAACCATCAGAGTCCAACCATGTGCCTTTTGGAATGAATGAGCACCAAGCTGTTCAGTCTGTACTTACAGCTACACCTGCATGCTAAGAAAAAAACAAAACAAAAAAATTAGATAAAGATATTATCGTAGACACCACACATTCAGATCATAAAGTTAACAGTGAATTTTAGAATAAATAAAAATGAACATCATCTTTTCTAAGTACATGTTAGAAGAGGAGAGGCAGGAGAGGGTGGGCAGTCGAGTGAACAGGTTCAGAACCGGACACACCTGCTTTTAAACTCAGCCTCCTAGCTGTGTGTATCAGTGGGAACATCTCTAAATGTCTCGGCCTCAGTTTCTACAATGTTTAAGATGAACCTGTACCTAGACCTCACAGTGTTGGGGTAAGATCCCCTGTCCAGATCATTGTATTCTTCACCTCAGACATACTTAGTTTATAAGCCCTTTTGTACAAACGCTACACTTGCAACAAACAGGTTAAATAAAAAGTGAGCCCTGGCATAGTGTATGGAGTTCTAGTGTAAAGGCCGGAAGCAGTGAATGCTCCTGGAATGTTCCTTTCAGCCCCCACCACTCCGAACAGAGCAAGCACAGCTCCGCCACCACATGCACTGTTACATGACTGTCAGGCAACAAAGATGGCAAAGCTCTTGTCCTGATTAAATCTTATCTAACATCTGGGAGACATATTATTTCCTTTATATTTCAAAGCACAGTAGTAAAGCAGATCAACACAAAAAAATGTGTTTACATTTAACAATGAAAATGTGCTCCTTTAATTGATGGCTTTGGTCTCTAGAGACCAAATCTATTGAATTAAAGTCTGTAATTAGGATATTTGGCTTTTTAAAAACACCCTTTGGCTGTACTAATACTCTCTATGGAACAGCTAAATAAACAAAGCATACAGAATTATTAAGCAAAATCAAAAATGTCTAAATGCCCCAGCTAGCAGTCTGTGTGTGGCCGAGAGACATTACCTGGTATCTAAACCCATGGAGAAGCAAACAGCATGAACCTTTTATTCTGGAAGCAGAGGCAAACAGGGAAGAGAAACAAAAACACTGTTTATTACTTTATATGCAGGTTTCTTCTTGATCTTAGGAAAGAAAGAGGTATTTATATTTTAATATTTCTGTATTAGTAGAGACAAACTGAATAAAATCATGAATAAAGGTTTTAGGATCACATGACATACACTACTTTATGAAATTACTACGGTTACACAGAAAACTGATCTGCCCAGTGTGAGAAGGGGGAACATACCAGGCCAGAAAAACTCCTGACACATAGAGTTTATCGTTGGGATGTGATTTGGCTGGACATAGCAGTAATCAAGAGGCGCATCGGGCTCTGGCGTCCAGTGAGGGTCACCTCTGTGCAGGTGGGAACGAATCTGTGACAGGAGTTGCAGTTTGGGTGGCTTTGTTTCATAATCACGCCTCCAGTACCACAGAAAATAAACAAATTCAAGTCAAAAAATACCCACTATTATTCCTAGCCATTTGATTCACACAAATTCCTTGATCTGCTTGAAACTGTGAGCTAGTTCGCATTACTTTATATGGCAGCTAGCTTGACAACAGCTACAGTCCTTTTTGGTAAGAATTTAAAACTCTTTCAGCATTTGTCAGACAAGCCCCTCTGCACCCACCAGGAGCTCTCCCAGTGCTGGTGAGGAACAGAAACTGCCTCCTAATGTTCTAACCAAGAGCAAGGGCAGGGCAGGTCCTACTATGCCAGGGCCGCTGGGGACCACCAGTGACCCCGGGACACAGCGGCTCACACACTTCCTTTCCACGTGCCTGCCTGGGAGGATCGCTGCACGCGGAGGACCTGTGACTGTGGAGCAGCAGGCAAGTATGGTCACCAGGACTATGGGCGCTGTCAGTCACAGCCAAGACCGCACTGGCGCCTCTCCTGTCAGCTCGGCTTCGCTGCATGGCCTGGACTCCTCACTAGAAACTGTCCCAACATCCAGTCCAGATACAGGTCTGACTGGGACATCTACCCATTTTTTTTATTACACAGACTACAAAATACATACAAGTCTAAAAGTTAAAACAATGAGTATGATCATCATAATTAAATCTAACAGTTAACTTATCCTTGCTTTTTATGTTTCTATCAAAGGACCATTCTTTCTGTAAAAAAAGTAGAGTTGAAACAAGTCCAGGTTGAGGCCAGACCCAGAGCACAGACTCAGCCCTTAACGACTCCTGCTCACAGGTTTTGGGATGTATTCACTCCAACAGAGGGACAGGGGCAGAAACACAAACACACTGCTCCTGACATACAGCAGCGCAGCGCTTCTCCGCATACCTGATGTACGGTTTCAAGATCCGGGACGTGTAAGGGCTGACAATGCTCTGGTCCACAGCCAAATCTTCTGATCCCACCAAACGATATAGAAACTTGGTAGTTTGGTGCCGAAATCCTTTCTTGGATGGTAGGGCAGTCTATGAAAAAGAAACAGTGGTCACATAAGAACAAAATATTGGTTTAATTTCCACAGAAAATTAGTACTTATGATATTTTTATGTATCAGAAAGTAGGTCTTTTCATATCATATATTTAAAAAGCTCATTTCAACAAAAAAAAATGCATACACATCTTTGTGCAAAATTACATATGAAACACTCGATTGTAAGAGTTTAAAATAAAAATAATTTTAAAAATTTTTAAGTTATTTAAAAATGTTTAGCCTGACCAGGTGGTGGCGCAGTGGATAGAGCGTCAGACTAGGATGCAGAAGATCCAGGTTTGAAACCCGAGGTCACCAGCTTGAGCCTGGGCTCATCCACCTTGAGCAGGGGCTCACCAGCTTGAGGTGGGGTCGCTGGCTTGAGTATGGAATCATAGACATGACCCCATGGTTGCTGGCTTGGGCCCAAAGGTTATAGTTTGAAGCCCAAGGTCGCTGGATTGAGCTCAAGGTCTCTGGCTTGAGCAAGGGGTCACTCGCTCTGCTGTAGACCCTCCCCCCCTCTCCCCACCGTCAAGGCACACATTAGAAAGCAAACAATGAACAACTAAGGTGCTGCAATGAAGAATTGATGCTTTTCATCTCTCTCCCTTCCTGCCTGTCTGTCCCTATCTGTCCCTCTCTCTGTCTCTGTCACTTAAAAAAAAATGTTTAAAGTCACTGAAGTGAGTGAAATGCAGGACTGAGCACAGGATTTACAGCTTCCATAGGGTTCACTTTATCTATACATACCTTCAGTCCATTCATCAAATATTTACCAGCACTAGTGTCGTAGAGGTACAAGTATACATGGGTCAGGTTTGATGAGCAGTTTTTGTCCTAACAGCCATGGAGGCCAATTATTCAGTACCTATATATGGGTTTATTAAAATATATCTCTATTCCCATGAGTAAATTTGACAAAAGTAGGACTGATATAGATTATCAACCCTCCAACAAATCCCACTAGTGGGGAGGCCCTCCCAGAGGTCCACTGAGGATGTGGGCTCTGCCCCCCAGCCAGTGTCCTGCTTGAACAGGTAGGTTTCACCCTGGGAGACCAACTGGGGATGTCTGTTGTTCAGCAAGTGCTGCTACAGGCCCCAGTCATGTAGTAACAGAACACGGGCAATTAGGGTTTTACAGCAAAGAGCTCAAATGAGAGATTAAAAAGCACACTTATAAAGTGGTTTGCCAAGGGTTGGATAAAGTTTAGAAACTTGAGTTGTTTTTGTAGAATCAGTTTGCTCTTAGCCCAGAAAATAACTTTGTTGGAAGAAGAGCAAGAATTCCTTCTTTTATAATTTGCTCTCATTATTTTCCTAACTGGACACCAAAACTTTCAAAAGCCAACTTTGAAATTCTTCCAGGACTTTAAAGTAAGTTTCAAAGTGAAATTGAAAGCTGTGGTATACAGTTCCCAAATATGGCCCGTCACTTCCTCCCATGCCTCTGGGCACGGATGGCTCCTCATATCAAAAGGCAGTCATTTCCCCTCCCCTTGAATGTGGGTAGGTCTATGACTGGCCAATCAGAAAGTGACTAAAGTAGCACTGGAACTACTGGGACTGCTGGGTCCAGGGCTTAAGGGGGATGTCACTTTTTCCCTCAGGGAGTCCAACTTCCTCGGTTTCCAGGTCAGACCACTGAACAACCAGAGGCCACAGAGGCTCTGGCAGAAGAGAAGCCATCCTATTCACTTCAGTCCTGACCCAGTTCCCAGCTAAATGTAGCCAAAGAACCACCCAACTGAGCCCAGTCACCCCAAAGAATCAGAATATCGAGTAGTCAGTGTTTAAGTTTTGAGATGGTTTGTAATGCAGCAACAGGTAACTGAAACACCAGCCACTTAGCCGCTAGCCCACAAAATACTACCCAGGTAAGGTCTCAAGATGAGTTCTGTGGAACTCTATGGATGTTATATAGTATCCCAACCTTACTGCCCTGCTCTCTCCCAAGTCCACACCACCCTCAGCTTCTGCCCAGGCTATGACTGCCTCCTGCTTGTCCCCCGTGGCCTGCGGCTCTCACCCCATATCATCTATTCTCCAGAGCCAGATCCTTCTTTTAAAAACTAACGAGTCCTGGCCAGGGTGCTCAGTGGATAGAGTGGCATCCCAGCACTCTGAAGTCCTGTATGTGCCCAGTCAGGCACACACAAGAAGCAACCAATGAGTGCACAACTAAGTGCAACAACGAGTTGACGCTTCTCTCTCTCCCTTCCCTTTTCTCTCTCTCTTTCTTTCTCCTTCCCCCCTTCTCTCTCAAATCAATGAAAACATTAAGAAAAAAAACTAATTAAATTCTTCTTCCTTGATGGGAACTCCTATCTGGCTTCCCACTGTCACTGTATGTTCACAATACAATTCAAACTCCTTGCCGTGACTGCAGGATCTGGCCCGTCACCTCTGTGGCCTCATCTCCCATTACCCCTTCCTCTGTCATCACCATGTTCCAGCCCTAGACACCAAATTAACTTCTGCCTTCGGTCCTGGGCCTGGGTCTTCTGCCCTGACCTTTCCTCAGCCTGGCTCCTCCTTGCGGATCAGAACTTGGTTCCAATGTTGCCTCTACAGAAAGGCCGTCCTTAGCGACCCTGTCCAAAGTGGCGCTGCTGCCCTCCACCCCACACTCCACTGCAGCGCTCGCCTTGTCGGGAGTGATCCTATTTGTTCAGAGTTAGTACTGTCACCTCCCTGCTCACCAACGGCAGCTCCATAAGGGTGGGAACCTTGTCTGTGTTAATCCACTGCAGTACCGCCCAATAGACTGGTGCATGGCCCACATGAAGTATTCAACTTAACATCAGTTCAATGACAAAATGGTGGAGGGAAACGTCCCAAAGTCAAATACTTCTGGTTCTAAACAAAATGAGGAGTTAGATAGGCTGCAGAGGCCCTTCCCTAAAACCGAGCTGGGAGAAACTGAACAGTGAGAAGGAAGACAGAACGCAAAGGCTGAGAGAAACCCCAAGAGATATCAAAGGTGGCCGAGTACAGGAGAGCTGGCCATGGCAGGCCAGAGCAGAGAGGCACTGCACCATGACGGGCATGGTGGTGTTTCCTGATTAGGCCACTGTCTCCTGTCTGAATAGATCTCTGTCAAGCAATGTGGCCAGCAAGCGTACTCTCAATGCAGTGGATGCCCCTGGGACAGCCCCAGAGCACCCTGTAACCCAGGCAATGACAGAGAGACATGTAAAAGTGCACAGGGGCTGCTGTCCTAGGACTTCCTCTGAGGTGAGGTTGGCTGGTTGTGAACAAGGTGAGGAAGGTAAGTGGTTGAGCCCAGTGCCTCCCATTTTATACAAGTTGCCAAGAAGGTGACAAACTAGAAACCAGTCTCTGCCCTTCCTTCCAGGTGTAAACTGCCAGCAAAGGCAACTAGTCAAGCTAAAGGAAAATGCATTCTCAGGGAAAGAAATCAAGACATACAAATGAGAGTAAAACAAACAAAAAAGGGGCCCTGGCCACTTGGCTCAGTGGTAGAGCGTCGGCCTGGCGTGCGGGAGTCCCAGGTTCGATTCCCGGCCAGGGCACACAGGAGAAGCGCCCATCTGCTTCTCCACCCTTCCCCCTCTCCTTCCTCTCTGTCTCTCTTCCCTTCCCGCAGCCAAGGCTCCATTGGAGCAAAGTTTGCCCGGGCGCTGAGGATGGCTCTGTGGCCTCTGCCTCAGGCGCTAGAGTGGCTCTGGTCGCAACAGAGCGACACCCTAAGATGGGCAGAGCATCGCCCCCTGGTGGGCATGCCGGGTGGATCCCGGTCGGGCGCATGCGGGAGTCTGTCTGCCTTTCCATTTCCAACTTCAGAAAAAATAAAACTAACAAAAAGGAAAGATAAACTGTACTAGAAAAGGCAGAAATGATCAGACCGGCAAGAATGTTGTAAAAGCACAATAAATAGTCGTCAGGGAAATGCAAACTGAAACTACAAGATACCACTTCATATTCACTAAAATGACTATAATCAAAGAGATAGATAATAACAAGCATGGTAAGGATGTGTGGAGAAATCAGAATCTTCACACAGCACTGGTGGGAATGCAAAATAGCATAGCTATTTTAGAAAATAGTTTGTACTTCTTCAAAAATTTACACATGATGTTAGCATTTGACTGGGCAATTCAACTCCTAGGTATACAGCCAAAAGTGAAAACGTTATGTCCACACAAAAACTTGTACCGATGTTCACAGCATTATTCATAGTAGCCAAAAGATGCAAACAACCCAAATGTCCACCATCTGATGGATAAACAAAATGTGGTATATTCATACAATGGTATATTATTTAGCCATAAAAAGTAACAAAGTACTAATATATGCTACAGCATGGATGAATCTTGAGAAGATTATGCTAAGTGAAAGAAAGTAGTCAGAAACACCACATATGGTGAGTCCACTTATGTGAACTGTCCAGAATAGGCAAATCTATAAAACAGAAAATAGATTAATGGGGTAAGTGTAGGGGGCTGGGTTTCTTTTTAGGATGATAACAGTGTTCTAAAATTGAGTATGGTGATAGTTATACAACTGTTACTGTATTATAAACCAATGACTTGTACACTTTAAGTGGGTTAACTGTATGATATGTGAATTGTATCTCAATAAAGCTGTTTTTTTAAAAAGCATAATAAATAGGTACCAAGGTAAAGAAAGAGCCTGTAAACAGGAATAAGTCGTGAAGCATCTCTTATTCATATCAGATATTAAATGCAAGATCACTGAAATAAAGCTCTCAGTGAATGATATTACAGACAGGTTGAGGATCTCTTCAAAAAGGCAATGGGAGAGATAAAGAAGTAATGGAGTATATAACCGTATGAGGAGTTCACACAGATAGGAAAAAAACATAGAGGAGGAATATTTAAAGGAGAATGATGAAGAATTTCCCAGACTAAAGAAGCATAGAAGAGAACTTTTAGTTTCTACTTTGGTATATAAATAGATTACATCTTAACAACAAGTAGAAAATTGAGTAAACTGAAAATCAACAACTTCTTAGACCCACCAGAGAACTGAGGTCCCAAGGCGAACAGCTGCCCCAGAACTGGAGACAGACAGGAGGATACAGAGAATCACAACCTACCAGAGCAGAAACCCAGAACAGAGAGCCCAGGGGAAAAGAGCTGAGTGAAGAAACTTAAATTGCAATTGAGAAACTGCTAGAGGCTCAGTGTGGACAAATCAGAAAGAGAAATCTCCGGGGGGAGGGAGTACATTTTTGTGAGTTTTCCCCAAGGGGAGGGGGAAAGCAGCCATTCTGAAATACATCAGAGCACAATGCACTGTTCTTAACAAGGCCTGCCCTTAAGAGAAACTGGTTTTCTCAGAGCGTAACCTATTGGGTTGTTTTAAAGTAGCTTGTTAGAAACATTTTCCCCCAGTTTTATTGAGAAATAACTGACATACACCACTGTACAAGTGTGAGGCGTACCTGATAGTCTGATACACCTTTACTGTGAAATGACTGCCACAATAGGTTCAGCTAACATCCATCTTCTCACATAGGTATGATAAAAAAAAAAAAGTTTTTCCTTGTGATGATAACTCTTAAGATTTACTCCATTAACTTTCCTGTATATCATATAGCAGCACTAGCTATAGTTACATTGTACATTACATTCCTCGTACTCTTTTATCTAATACCTGGAAATTTGTGCCTTTTGACTACCTTCTTCCAATGCCCCTTCCCCCACCCTCTGCATATGGTAACCACAAGTCTGATCTCTTTGTCTAGGAGTTTTTTTAATTCCACACAGAAATGAGATCATACAGTATCTGTCTGACTTATTTCACTTGGCATAATGCCTTAAAAATATGAAATACTTCACAAATTTGCATGTCACCCTTGTGCAGGGGCCGTGCTAATCTTCTCTTTGTCATTCCAATTTCAGCATGTGCTGCCAAAGCACATTGGGATTTGATAAGAGCCTAACCAACCTGTGGAATGGGAACTACCCAGCTGCAGCTCCCTCCAGCCATCCCATCCCCACTAGCTGAGGAGGAAACACTGAGATGCCCTTGTGAAATTCACAGCCCAGAGACACATGTTCACTAAAAGAAGGATGAAAGTTGTGTGCACAGCATAAGATGCCCAAATCCCACCTCAACTCCCTGCTGCCGTATGGCTGCCCTCCCCAGTCTGGAGGTCCGACCTCTACACCAGGTGGAACCAGCCTTCTGCCGGGGCAGCTCACCTAGCACTGCGGTGTGAGTACAATACAAGCTAAAGGCGAAGGTCCCTTTCCCCACATGGCACAGGCTCTGAGACTGGAACAGTCCTTTATGGGGATTCTGACCAAAGAAGAAACACGGGGCATCCCTACAGAGAATTGCTCCATTGTCTACTTGCTTCCAGTACTGCTGTTAAACTGGCTCCCAGCTTGACCCAATGCTGGCTTGGGATTTCGGCTCTAAATTCCAGGCCTTTTAGACATAGAAGGCCTCAGCGCTTCCCAGGCTGCTTTCCTCAGGAAGCCACCAACGATGTACTGCACTAAAACAGGGAGTCAGCCTACAAAAAGGTAAAGCTGCAGCCCAGGAAACAGGAGATTCAATACAGAGAAGGGACAAATGAGTTTCCAGTGAGGGGTGACCCCAGGACCGCTGAGCACCATTCACAAAAGGCAGCAGTAGAGGGCAAGTGTGATTCCAGAGGCAGACATACTGCGGCTGCCACCACCAGGTCCCTGCTACTACTGGACCACTTTTAACCCTGAGGAATAGTGGTCCAGAATCTGTGTGCTGCTTGGCTTCAGCATGTGCTCTGAGACTTCTACTACCTCCATGCCCGCTCCCTGGGTCAACTGAGGAATCTCTCCCCATGAATAACTGCTCTGACTCACGATGAGCCGGAAGGAAGCATGTCAGCCCAGGCAGGAAATACAGAGGACCCCATTCCCACGGCCCAGACTTCTGTCACAGTCCCCGGTATACATGCAGCTCAGATGCTGGTGAGCCTTATGTTTCCCAGGACTCCCTAATGACCTTGCCCACTGACTTCTCCAGGACAGGCTCATGGAAGATACAGACAGAACAGGCCTGTGTGAGTTTCCTGGAGCTGTTGCATCAACAAGGGTGACTTAGAACAGAAATTTATTCCCTCACTATCTGGAGGCTGAGTCAGAAATCCAGGTGTCAGCAGGACCAGGCTCTCTCTGAACACTCAGTGGGGGAATCTGTCCCCATGCCTTTCTCTTGACTTCTGGTATTGCCAGCAATTGTTGGCATCCTTTGGCTTGTAGACTATCACTCTGCCTCAGTCACCATATGGTGGTATTATCCCTGTTTGTCTCTGTGTCTTCTCTCTTATAAGGACACCAGTCATATTGTATTCAGGGTCCATGCTATTCCAGAATGACCTCATCTTAACTAATTATATGTATAAGGAGCCTCTTTCCAAATAAGGTCATATCCATGTGTACCAGGGGTTAGGACCTCAACATATCCTTCTGTGGGACACAGTTCAATCTACAACAGTGACCCATAGAAACTACTTAGCTTATCTTCTCCTGGAAACCTTCATCTGGGAGGCAGTCTCCTTATTTCCCACTTCACTTTTTAAAAACAAAAGTATAGTGTTGAGGGATATAGACATTTTAAAAGTAGAAGAATGATTAACAACAATAGTCAGAAAATGACTCCATCTCGGGAGAGCAGGAAATATATAGGACTGCTCGAGTATCTGCAATGCTGTTTCTAAACCCAGCACTGAAGCATAGGCACTTATTTTATTAATCTCTAAACTATACCCATGTTCTATGCATTCTTCTATGAGTATGGCATGGTTCATAATTAAAAGATAAAGTACAGATATTAAAAAGACAAACCCATTAGAACAAAGAACAGATGGCAACAACAAAAGCGTATGAGTAAGTGGCAAATGACAGACCAGAGA
Organism: Saccopteryx leptura; assembly: GCF_036850995.1. Classification (NCBI taxonomy): domain Eukaryota; kingdom Metazoa; phylum Chordata; class Mammalia; order Chiroptera; family Emballonuridae; genus Saccopteryx; species Saccopteryx leptura. Next base: position 180,973,862 of record NC_089507.1, read on the forward strand.
CCACAGCCTAAGGCAGCAGTGAGGCTAGGCCAGAAGCAGCATGGCTCACAGGCCAGAGCCTCAGCAAAGGATAGCAACTGGAGACACCTGCTAAAGTTGGGAGTCTCTTTAAGAGGTTAAAGACCCTACTGCCTATATCCAGAAGTGATCTTGCCCTCCACGGGCACAAGAGTAGACTCTGCAGAGGCTCAGAAGAGAGATTCTGGACACTGGGGCACCTGACACAGCCAACAATGGAAGTACTGTCCTAAAAACAGGGACCTGGTGGAAATTTACCAGCTGAATGGAGGCTCTGAGCCCCCCTAATTTAGTTCCTTGGATGCAGGCAAGCAGAACGCTACTTCCCAGGAAAGGAAAGATGGCGAATAGGAGAAAAAAGAAAATGAAAGGGATCCATCTGGAGTAGAGGTCATTGGCAGACTACAGCCCGCATGCCAAACCCGGCCTGGTCCAGTGAATGACATTTTCCTGGCACACAGCCACATCCATTCATGTCTTTCCTGTGCTTTCACTCGGGAGCAGCAACGCTGAACAGCTCCTCTGAGACCCGACGGCCTGCGAAATGGACTATTTACTATCTGGCCCCTTACAGAAGTTTGCTAACCCTTGATCTAACAGCAGGCCTCTGAAAAGACAGAAAAGAAAAAACAGAATACAGGAAATTAAGAAGACTTCCCAGAACTCAAGGAGCATTTCAAATTGAAAGGGCCCGCCCACCCACCAAATGTTGAGCACAACGAAACAAAAAGCCCCACATGTGGTACATCACTGAATAGTATCAGAACAGCGGCAGCAAAGAGAAGAGGCCACTAGTTGCCAAAGAACAAGACAGAAAAAAACGTGCAAAGAATCCAAATAGGCAATTCACAGAAAAATCACTAGGGAATGTGAAAAATGTTTAACCTCACCTGTAACCAAAGTAATGTAAACTAAATACAAGTTTTCCCTTCACAGCTCTCAGCTAAACTAGGTAAAGGCTGGGTAAGAGCAAGTGCTAGCAAAGACCCGGGGAACAAAGGACCTCTCCTTCCGTTGAAGGTGTGCTCTGGCCGGTCCGAGCGGAACTCACTGTTCCAGAAGCACGTGTAGACCTGGGTTCCACCAAATCACCGTGAGCGACACCACAGTGACCCCTTGGCTGCTATGTCTCATGTTGTCTCTGAACCACACAGATGCTTCCTCCATATTTTCAGATCCTGCGGAGCAGAGTCTGGTGCACTTAAGTTCTTAACAACTGTCAATCAAAGGTCTAACACAAACCACCTACAGCTACCCTCAGGGACTAAATGATACAATTAAAATGTCCAGATTCTGCCTTAACTGCCCAAAGAGAAAAAAGACCCAGGTGTACTGAGGGATATTCATACTAAGCAATTTTGAAAATTAAAGCCCAGCATTTTGTATTTTTCTTTATTGCTGTTTTCTTCTCTCTCTCAAAATTGCTCAGGACTTTAATAGTCACAGCATAACTGGGTCCACTCCAAGGTACTGCCTGCTCCACCTCCTTTCCCGCCCCAAGTCTGAGAGCATGTGCCAACTCACCTGGTACCGGTCAAGGATTCTGAAGTCCTGACAGGTGGTTCTGTATGTGGCTTGGCCAGCTGGAAGCCTGGAAACCCCTCCTTCTTTGGCTCCATAAATCCCATCAACTAATAGAAGAGCAGCATTTACAACTTGATCCAAGTCAAAAAGTGGTAATCCCCTATCCCTTTTCGCTTGTCTGACAATCAATTTCCGCTTCAGTCTCCGAGCTTCCGGTGTCATGGCCACAGCGCTGGGACACGCTTCCAGCCTCTTCAGGAGCAGCTTCTCCTCGTAGATGCTCACAGCAGTGTACTTGGGCCCTTTCGGCTTTCTGTCCTTCTCCAGTTGCGGCTTCCCCTTTTCTCGAGCCCTTGTTTGCAAAGATGTGTTGGAATCTGTGTCTTCGCTGTCAATGTCCATTCTGTCAGGCTTTTCCTCCTCACTCTCTACCTCCTGCTTTATCTGTTCGGGGGCTCTGACCTTCTTTCTGCCCCCAATCATTGTCCCAGTAGCTGCTGCCCCAGCTGGGGGCGGGACATACTCCATCCCTGGGTCTATGACTCCGTCACCTTCCATCTCATCATCATCTGCGCAGAGTAAAAAGGGGACAGGAGAAATGCAGAGCACACAACACAAGGTGAAACACACATTTATATCATGAGCCACACATCAAATACAAGACCCAAGAGAGGCAAGTCTTACCATGAAACAAGGCTTGTGGGGGCATCACATCTGGGATTAAATCTGCTTCGGAAAGCAAGCTGGGCGTGGCTGAGTGAGAGGCAGGGGTCCCCGGGGCAGAGAAATCCAGAGACGGAGATGGAGACGGGCTCGTCAGCGGGGTGCGGTCAGAGGAGCTCAAGGAGGAGAAGTCGATCACTTCTCCTTTTTCTAGAATCACATCAGGCCTGCGGCCTCGGCTTATGAATTTTACAGGGGTCGAAGAAGTGCTCCTGTCAAGAAAGCCAGCTGCTTCCTTCTGGGCTCTTCTAATGTCTTTGGCTTCCTGAGTCCGAGACCTTTTCTCCTTCAGCTCCATGGCTGACTCCACAGGGTTGCGGCTCGCCCGCTTCCTAAGGCCCTCAACAGTGATGATGGGATCCAACGTTGGTTTGGAGGCTGCTGGAAAAGAATGAATAGCTAAATTTTTCAACAACCATTCAACTTTTGTTTCTTTTGCTAATTTATTATTGTAAACCTACTACCACATTCAAAATAGTGAAATGTTCAATGACTACCTTAAATGAGGACTTATATATACTGGTACCTCTTAACAAGAAAAAAAATTACCATGCACATTTAAACAATTAAATGCTATCTTTCACCTATTGGAATCGGTAAACATTGAAAGTTTGATCATGCTCAGCAAGCGTGTGGGGAAATGAGCATCTTCATACCAGGACATAAATTTTATTACAACTTTCTGGGGGATAACTTGCAATGCTGGTTAAAGTTTTGAATGAGCATGCCTTTTGATACAGCAACATTTTTCGAGGAATTAATCACAGAAAATTTTGTATATGTACACAATTGAGTACAATTGTAATACTGTTTAAAATAAAAACAAAGAAAGGGTTTTAGAAATAACCGAAATGTCCATCAACAGGAGTTTAATAAACTACCATAGCCATGCAACAGAAGGCAATGAAAGAAAAGTCAACAGGGGCGATCCACATGCACTGCTACGGAAAGCTATCCAAGGTACCCAGGTGAGCAGGGAGAACATGCAGAACAAGTATTTTGAGTCCATTTGCAGTTTCTCTTAAAATAAAACCAGGAAATGTGTAAACGTGCAGAGGATTTTTGAATGCATTCCCGAGTCAACAGTGGCTCCTCTGGGAGTCGCACCTGCAGGCAGGGCTGAGTGCAAGGACCACTTCCAGACTTCGCACCCTTCAGTCCCATTTCATTTCCTCCCAATCATATTTTTAAAAATGTAAAAGCTCATTAAAAACTTTGTAGAGGTGAGGAAGATGTAGGAGGGAAAGTATGTAAAGAGGGACAAATATGCCTGACCAGGTAGTGGTGCAGTGGATAGAGCGTCGGACTGCGATGCCAAGGACCCAGGTTCGGGACCCTGAGGTCGCCAGCTTGAGCGCAGGCTCATCTGGTTTGAGCAAGACTCACCAGCTTGGACCCAAGATCACTGGCTCAAGCAAGGGGTTACTCGGTCTGCTGAAGGCCCGTGGTCAAGGCACATATGAGAAAGCAATCAATGAACAACTAAGGTGTTGCAACGAAAAACTGATGATTGATGCTTCTCACCTCTCTCCATTCTTATCTGTCTGTCCCTATCTATCCCTCTCTCTGACTCTGTCTAAAAAAAAAAAAAAGAGGGACAAATATAAGGTGACAAAATTATTTGGCTTTTTGTACTTATTGATCTATGTACTTATTGATCAATGTCACCCTGTTAAAATTAATTTTCTAAATTAAAAAAAATTAAAAACTGAAAACAACTCTTTAGATTAAAAAAAAATTAGGCCAATATGTGATAGTTAAGGAGTTACTATTAATTTAAATGTGAAAATGGTATTATGGTTAGATTACAAAAAAGAAAGAGTCCTTATGTACAGCTACAAAAAGAAGTATTTAACCCTTTAAGTAGTGAGTTTTTTTCATGCTTGCTGACCCCCAGGAGTGAGTTCTTTTGCAAAAAGTAAAATTAGTTCCAGTTACAGTTTTATTAACTTAAAATCATGTTTGTTTAATAACTAATTTATGAAAACAAGAAGAACATAAATTTGCCTCTTTTTAATGTTGCCTTACACATTTTTAAAATAAAAATTTTTGTACGATTGTACTCTGGATGGTCAGGAGGCACGAGGACGTACATGAACGTTCGTACCCCTCAAAGGGTTAAGAATGACGTCTAGAATTGCTTCTAGATAATCCAAGGGCGGGAGGGTGGAGGGCTGGGGAAGCACTCAGGGTGAGACTGCCAGCTGCCACTGTTGACATTGACATGAGGTGAAAGGTACGTGGGAAGTCATTCTATTACTCTCTCCACATTTGCATGTTCAAATTTTTCCATAATACAAACTTTAGAAACAAACTCAGATTGAAAATTGAGAACCTTTCAGCTATCAAAGGAAGTTTATACAACTGGTAACTTGATTAGGCAAATATCAAATATTTTTATGGATTATTTATTTACGGCATAAAGAAAACGTGTCACAATAAAATGTCACGCAGTTGCTTCAGAGGCAGATGAGCGATGCCTGTAAAAGTGGAACTGTCTCCCGCGCTCCCACTGCTTGGCCTGGCGAGTACCTCCTGCACTGCGCTCAAAACAGTACCTTTTACTTTCAAAGTGGAGGCAGACAACTTCTCTCCTTCGGGTTTCATCGTTGGGGGCTTGTTGTGAACAAGTTTCCACCATCCTGGTTCTCCAAATTCCTGAGCCCCTGAGCGGAAGTACATAGGACTTCCCACGCTGAGGCAGCCCGCTACTGTGCTCCACCAGGTCGAAGTCTTTTTCCTTCAGAGCCCCAAAATTTTAAATTTTATTTAATTCCATCATTATATGGAAGATACATTCTAAGTATACTCTATGACACATAGCTCACAATCTGCTACAGAACCTGCAATCTTTGAAGGAACATAAGTCAAGAGAAAGGCTGGCTTCAAATCCTTGCTCTACTACCACATTCTAGCTGCCTTTGTTTCTTCATCTTTAAAATTAGGATCACAGTCTGCATTCCCACCAGCAGTGCAGGAGGGTTCCCCTTTCTCCACATCCTCACCAGCACTTATCATGTGTTGTTTTGTTAATGACCACCATTTTGACTGGTATGAGGTGGTACCTCATTGTGGTTTTTATTTGCATTTCTCTAATGATTAGTGATGTTGAACATTTTTTCATCTGTCTATTGGCCATCTGTATGTCCTCTTAGGAGAAGTGTCTATTCATTTCTTTTGCCAATTTTTTGATTAAATTGTTTATCTTCCAGTGTTGAGTTTTACTAGTTCTTTATAAATTTCAGCCATCCCACTTTTATGAATATATCCCAAAAACACCATATCACTGACTCAAAAAAAGAAATGCACCCCCATGTTTACGGCAGCATTGTTCACAATAGCAAAGATCTGGAAACAGCCCAGGTGTCTGTCAGTGGATGAGTAGATTAAAAAACTGTGGTACATATATACAATGGAATACTATGGGGCCATGAAAAAGGAAATATTACCTTTTGCAACAACATGGATGAACCTGGAGCTATTATGTTAAGTGAAATAAGCCAGGCAGAGGAAGAAATATATCATATGACCTCACTCATTTGAAGAATCTAAGAAACAATGTGAACTGAGGAACGGAATTGAGACAGAGGAGGGTTCAAAGGGACTAAAGGAAAAGAGGACAGAGGGAAAGGGGATGATAGGATGGGATAAACCTGAAGGGAAGGGCGGAGGGAGATGTTGGGAAGGGGGCAAGGGAGATGCATTCAAGGCGACACTAGAATCTATGTAAACACAATAAATTAAATAATAAAAAAAGAGTCCCTCAAGGCTAATAAATAAATAAATAAGTAAATAAAATAAAAGGATCACAGAACTTACCTCGCTAGGTTGCTATGGGAATTAAATGAAATAATTCAAACAAAGTTCCTAAAATACTTCTCATCACAACTATCACGATTATAGAGTTCTACAAGTTAATTTTAATTAACTTGAGTTGCTTTTACATGTGAATTAAACAGAGCTCTCAAGCAAGCAAGCAAGCAGGAGAACCATCAGCCCTGGTAAACAGTTCATTTCACCCATAGTATCAGATACACGTCTCATTCTGGTCCTACTGCGTTTACACGGTGGTGTGGGAATAAACTATACTGTATGTACCACAAAGAACTGAACTTTGGGGGGGGGGGGGAGCAAGCATTTTAAAATAACTACACAAGAGTATATGAAACAAAAATTTTAAAATATGTAAAATGTCAACTACTCAGGTTCCTGTTGAAAATTGTTTCACAGGCAATGGTTCTATTCCACCTTGAAAATATAATTTAATTCCCAGAAATCCCTTCATTAGAAGGACAGTCTAATAGTTTAAAAATATTGCTAGGAGGCAAAAGAAAAAAGTATTCTTAGGAACAAAGAGGTGCTGGAAAACAGAAGAAACAAGAAGATAAGCTTGAGCAAGCTAAGCACTCTGTGCCGGGGCAAACAGCTGAGCTTTCACAGGCAGTGTTCTGGTCCCAGCACCTCTTCTCAACTCTTGACTTTTTCTTTCCATGCCCCCTTCTCTTGCCCAAAGAATATGACCAACAGAGAAGCCATTCCACTTGCTTTCTCACACAAGGAGTATGTTAGTCCAGTTGGTGTCCACAGGTCCCTTAGGCTCTGTTCACTTCTTCTTCTTCTAGAGAGAGGCAGAGAAAGAGGAATACTGTTCCTATATGTGCCCTGACCGGGGATCAAACAGGCAACCTCCGTGCTCTGTTCACTTCTTCATTTTTTATTTCTGTTCCTCAGACCTAATAATGCCCATGTTCTATCCTCAAGGTCACTGAACCTCTCTTCTGCCTGCTCAAATCTCCCTTCAATCCCTCCAGAATTTCACTGCAGTTATTGTACTTTTCAATTCCAGAATTTTTTTTCTTTTGTATTTTCTGTCTCTACTTTTTCTTTTTTAGCAAGAGAGACAGAGACAGAGAGAGGGACAGACAGGGACAGACAGACAGGAAGGAAGAGAGATGAGAAGCATCAATTCTCTGTTGTTCATTGATTGCTTTCTCATATGTGCCTTGACTGGGGGGCTATAGCTGAGCCAGTGACACTTTGCTCAAGCCATTGATCTTGGTCTCAAGCCAGCAACCTTTGGGCTCAAGCCAGTGACCATGGGGTCATGTCTATGATCTCACACTCAAGCCAATGAGCGAATGCTTAAACCAGATAAACCTGTCCTCAAGCTGGTGATCTTAGGGTTTTAAACCTGGGTCCTCAGTATCTTAGGCCTATGCTATATTCACTGTACCACCAACCTGGTCAGGCAGATTTTCTGTCTCTTTATTGATATTTCTATTCTGCTCATACATCGTTTTCTAAACATTTTCCACATCTTCCTTTAGTTCTTCAAATATCTTTAATACATTTGTTTACAAGTCATTGTCTAGTAGAGGCACCATTAGGTCTTTTTCAGGAAGTCCCTGTTGATTTATTTTTTTCCCCTTTGAATGGGCTATGCTTTGCTGTTTCTTTGTAGTATTACTTCTAATTTTATCGAAAATTGGACATTTGAATTTAGCAATGTACTAACAGTAGAAATTAGATTATCTTCCTTTTCCAAAGTTTGGTTTTTGACTTTTGATTGCTACAGGCTGTCCCCCGTGTCAAAGATCAGCGTGAATTGTTATAAACTTAAGGACTTCTCAGGTCATTTCTGAGCTTGCGCCTCCTCCTGAGCATGTGTAGTGACTTTCTAATTTTCCCTGTATATATAGCTACTTTTGAATGTCTTAGTCTTCAATGTCTGGCTCCAAAAGGGGAACAAACAGAAAACTGAAGGGGGGAGTGGAAGGTACCAGCCTGTTAAATCCCCTAAAGTTGGTTCAGCCAGGGCGGAAGGGGCTTACAACAATGGGGGAGGTGCAACAATAATGGCTGCCCTCCTCTGTCTGCACTTCTGTAATTAGATGCAGTGATCAGAGCACTGATCACAATATTTGGAGGACAGGGTCCTTTATGTCCAGATGGGTCCCAAAGCTGGGTGCACGCTGCTCTGAGAACACACACATTGCTGCCTGCCACAGGCTGAAAGATGTGGGACAGACAGAAGCTACAGTGTTAAAAGTTGAAACTGACTGAAAATCATAGCAATTTACTGCCCCAACCTTCCCCTGCAAGCTTTCAATAGACTCCAAAAATCCAAAACAGTTACAGCAGACAGATTCTGTGACTGCATCTGTTGTCTAGGTAAGGAGGCAGATTTTTGTTGCTTCCCACTCTGTCATCTTCCCAGGATCCTCATATAATTTTTTGAATTTTAAGTACTATGAATGTGTTGCTTCATATTTCATCAAATTTAAGATCTATTGATTTTAAGTACATTTTTTTTGTGTATTTTTCTGAAGCTGGAAACGGGGAGAGACAGTCAGACAGACTCCCGCATGCGCCCGACCGGGATCCACCCGGCACGCCCACCAGGGGCGAAGCTCTGCCCACCAGGGGGCGATGCTCTGCCCCTCCGGGGCGTCGCTCTGCCGCAACCAGAGCCACTCCAGTGCCTGGGGCAGAGGCCAAGGAGCCATCCCCAGCGCCCGGGCCATCTTTGCTCCGATGGAGCCTTGGCTGCGGGAGGGGAAGAGAGAGACAGAGAGGAAGGAGGGGCGGGGGGTGGAGAAGCAAATGGGCGCTTCTCCTATGTGTCCTAGCCGGGAATCGAACCCGGGTCCCCCGCACGCCAGGCTGACGCTCTACCGCTGAGCCAACCAGCCAGGGCCAAGTACATTTTATTTACAAGAAAACTTTCAAATTTTGACACACCATCACCTGTAAGACATATCCAGCTAACAGAAAAATAGAAATTTGAAATACCGTGCTTCTTAAAATCAGTGAAATATGGTAACAGAATAAAGTATTCAAACTATCATTCACTAATCAAAGTTATACCTTCTGGAAGAATTCAAGGCTAGGATTGTAAAAGCAAATTAAATGATCAAACACACAATGTCAATTAAAATGTAATTAATAAAGCTTTTGTGTACTTTTTGTTTCTACAATAGGTACATAAAGTTATTTGGGTTAACCCTAAATAATCCTCTATACACTTAATCTTTAATAGAATTTAAAGGCATAAAAGCAAAACCTGTAAATTTCTGAAAGAAAATGTACTCAAATTTAGAACTTCATTATATAGTACACTATAAAATATGGTCTATGAATAACAGAATTAAAATCTTTAATAGCTAAGAAAAAAGTTTGACTGTCCCGGCTGGGTGGCTCAGCTGGTTGGAATGTCATCCAGATGTGCCAAGATTGCGGGTTCGGTCCTAGATAGATCCTAGCACATTCAGGAGTCAACCAATGAATGCATAAAATGGGTGGAGCAACAGGTCAATATTTCTCTCCCTCTTTCTCTCTCTCTCTCCCTCTCTCTCTCTTTCTCTCTCACTAAAATCAATAAACTGAAAAAAAGGAAAAAGAAGAAAGTTTTGACTGCAAATGCTCGTTGCTGCCCGGCTCTTTGCGGAGCAGTGACTCTGTGGGTGTTCATACACAGAGACAGCTGAGCGTGTGGTGCCAGCACGGGTAGCAGTTTCAGACGACTTTTCAATCACTGATGTTTAAAGCAGAGTTCCCAAAGTAAAGGTTAGCACTGGACAGGAAACTGAATGACAAGGAGTCACCGGGTAATTTTTAATTCTCTTTCCCTCCCTCAGGTTATATCAAGAAGAAAGTGTGTTGCTTGAAAGTCTAACATACGTAGCCTCCACTCTGATCAAGAAAGAGGATTTCAGATTGCCTCCACAGGCCATGGGCTCCAGCTACAACTTCATAGAATTGTTTTACTTTTAGTGCATTTATTTTTACAGTTTAATTCTATTCATGGCAAATAATATGAGTTTTTCACTTATCAGGGTGGTGTGAAGTTTCTTTTTAAAGTGAATGTATTTTATTCAAGTCATCTGATATGAATAATGATAATTCAAGTGATACATTAATATGACCAAAACCACTAGTCTAATGGTTAAACTACACAGCAGCTGGGAAGTAATTAAAGCCATTCAGTAGACATATTAAAAAGAACAGGCTCTAGAAATGAACAAATGAAACTGAACTTCTGCTAAAATAATAGCAATTGCCTTAAAAACAGGCAATTTAAATCCAGTTTCTTCCAGAAGACAATCCATTAAACAGAACAGCAGTAGAGATCATGAAAACATTCCAAGATCTAATTTTATCCGTATTTTTCCTTTCTTGTCCCTTTATAAATGGGATATATTTAGTTCCACAAATAGTGCTAAATCATTAAACTGAGACAACAGATCTACTTTCTTGGAGAAAAAGAACCAGTTATACTGTCAATTCTTTTCTTAGTATCACTAAAATACTGAAGAACAAAAATAACTCCTTTATAAAAATGTACTGAATCTATTCTATTTTTTCCTCGCGGCAAGGCTTCAGAAGGTTGCCCCTCCTTCCAAATGCCTGCCCTGACTTCCCAGCAGCATGAGCAGAGCTGTGACTTCTCAGCACTGGAGGAAACAGACGCTGCAGAGAGTTCAGAATGAGAACAGGTACAAATTCCCTGCTCTGTCCTGATGTAATCAGAGGCTTTGTCTTGTCTACACTGACCCACTAGGCAAGATTTATGAATCTCACACAGGACTTCAGATAGCAATCAACAATCAGATTCTCAAACAGAATTCACCAGTAGAGTTGCAAACTCATTAATTCCTAAATACCAACAAAGATGTTACGGGGTGCACATGAACCTTTAGTTAAAACATATCGTCTCCCTGTCTGTGCACAGGCACAGATGCACGGGCATCCCTAAATCTGACGAAAGAAAGCAGTCTCCACGGAGGAGTGCCCTCAGCACCAAAATCAAAGCATTATCATGAAAAGAGGAATAATGAATGAGTAAACCCTATGTGTATCAATGTACCTGGACTTCATCAAGCACTGTAATACCAAAAGGTATGCAACTATTTGTCCCTTTCGGTAAATAAAAATAAGTACTAATAACGTAAGGCTCTATTAAGGAAGAGCAAAACAAATGGGTACAATCAATAACTGCTATTATGTTTCTTCTTCTGGTCTCCTATAAGGCACTGATTTTAAAAGGATAGTAATAATGCAATCTCCTCTAATTAAATAGTTCCTCATCTAACTATTAAACAGCCTCATTTAATCAAACTTCCTTAACATTCTACAAATCTTTTCAAAATTTCTTAATGCTCAGTATAAACTAAGTTTCCTCAGGAAAAATGAATGACTACATTTTTTTTTCCTTTTTATTGAATTTACTGGGGTGACACTGGTTAACAAAATTATACAGGTTTCAGGTCCCCGATTCCACACTGTCCTATGTGTTCACCCAAAGTCAAGTTTCCTTCTATCACCATTTACCCCCACTATACCCTCCTTCCCCTTCCACCCCCCCAAGTAACTACACTTTTAATAGCATACACTTCCACTTCGATTTTTCATAAACAAGTTTTTTCATTTAAAAAGAAACATTTTGAGGGCAGCAAGATGGCGATGGAGTAGGCAGACATTCCAACTTCCACCTCCTAGAACCAAAGTGGATTACAACTTAATTTTAAGAACAATCATCTGGAAAAACCAATTTTGGACTAAACCAAATGGAATCTATAACCAAAGATCACTGAAGAAGCCACACTGTGACTGGTAGGAAAAGCGGAAATGCGGAGAGGGCTGCCCAGCTCCCAGGAGTGAGCAGTGGCTGGGAGGGACTCACATGGTGGTGGGGTTTTACCAGAGAGGGGAGGGTCCTGGGACCCAGGACAGAAGCCCCAGCCTGCAGGCCCAGAACCTAGAAGAGGCGTATGGACAGTATTTAGCTGCAAAACAAGCCACGATACTGTTTGCGAGAAAAAGATTTCTCAGACCCAGAATTCGTCTCAAAGGGATCGCTCAGAAAACCTTTCACAACCACTTACCCCCAGCTCCAGGGGAAGGGGAGAGCTGAGAGCACCAGAGTAGCAGGAAGAGAGTGTAATCTAGGAGGCACAGGGAGAAACACTTTGAGGGGACAGCCACCCTAACCCCTGGGCTGAGTCACTCCCCAAATCTAAAGTGAATATTTTTCCTGGAACCAGCAATACCAGCAAAGAGAAGCAGGTCACCAGCCAAACAGAAGCTCTCCTGATACAGTCAGAGCAGAGTCCCTTATAAGCAAGGAGCCCATCAAGGATACAGTATTGAGCGCTGAGGTCTGAGTTACCCCTACCCTGCTAAGTGCTCTCCAGAGGGCAGGCGGCGGTGGGACGGGGAGTGTGGTCTGGTCTGTCCACAGGGCCAGAAACTGGGAGCCAGAGGGGCTCAAACGCGTGAATTCAGTCCCGCCTGGGAGGGCGGGGTGGAAGCCGGGGTGGCCAAGGCCTGCAGCTCTGACATGTGAACACAGTCCCGCCCGCGGGGGCAGCCAGGTCTTGCAGACCTGACACACGTGCGCAATCCAGCCCGCAGAGGCAAGGGGGAAGCCACAGCGACCAGAGCAGCGGGCCAGTGCCAGAAACGCCCATGCCTGAAAGCCACAGGCGGCAGTAGCGGTGGTGGAGGGCCTGCAGACAGACCGCACCTTGCACCTCGGGAACACAAAGGCCACACCTATTGGACTCCTATAGCTACACCCTTCTGAGGGCTGAAAAGAAAGAAAAATAATAAAATAAAATAGAAGGTTGGATAGAATGACTCCTGAAGCTAAGGGGCAAGCCACATCCAATACCTTACCTAAACCCTGATTTATAGTACTGAGCCCAACAAGTAGCCACCAATAAGAGGTGGCAGAAAGTGGATCTCAGGGGAACCTGAACATTTAAACCAGGGGTCCCCAAACTTTTTACACAGGGGGCCAGTTCACTGTCCCTCAGACCGTTGGAGGGCCACCACATACAGTGCTCTTCTGACTGACCACCAATGAAAGAGGTGCCCCTTCCAGAAGTGTGGCGGGAGCTGGATAAATGGCCTCAGGGGGCCGCATGTGGCCCATGGGCCGTAGTTTGGGGATGCCTGATTTAAAGGAACATCCACTAGGCCAAAAGTAGATAAAAGCCAGCCTAAGTTGATATTAACAATGGCACCTGGGCTCAGCAGAGGCAGCCAGAGGATATGGATTGTCTGTTGCTCCAAAAAGAGATAAGGGACAGACATAGGCAATGATCCCCACTGTTCTGCGCCAGGCTCTGACCAAGAAAGTCCAAGGAAGGCATATCCAGAGGCCAGATACAGAAAGTTCAGGACCTAACAACCCTTGTAAGACTGACATCTTAAGTAAGGGCTCCTCACACCTGACCCAGTTAAGATATAGAAAACAGAAAAGCAGCTCTACTAGTCAAAGGGACCACAACTCAAACAAGCCTGCAAACCACAAACAAACAATGGGAAGACAGAGGAATGTAAGCCATATGAATCAACAAGAAAAACCTCCTGAAAAAGATCTGAATGAAATGGAAGTATTCAAATTACTGGATGCAGAGTTTAAAATAATGATTGTTAGGATGCTTAAGGATCTCAAAGCTACAACGGATGGACTTAATGAGTGCCTAAATAAATTGTAGGCATCAAAAAAGACACTGAAATCATAAAAAAAAAAACACCAGACAGAAATGACAAACACAATATCAGAAATGAAGACTACACCTACTAGAAGGAATTAAAAGCAGGCTGGATGAAGCAAAGGATCGAATCTGCAACATAGAGCACAAGATAAGTGAAAGCCTGGAAGCAGAACAGCAAAAACAAGAGAGGATCAAAAACTCTAAGAGAGCTCTGTGACAACATGAAGAGAAATAACATCCGCATAATAGGGGTCCCTGAAGGAGAAGAGACAGAACAAGGGATAGAGAATCTGACTGAAAAAATCATAGCTGAAAACTTCCCCTTATTAATGAAGAAAAAAATCACACAAGTTCAAGAAACAGAGAGAATCCCATTAAAGTAAAACCCAAAGAGCCCTACACCAAGACACATCATAATCAAAATACCAAAGCTAAGAGATAAAGAAAGAATACAAAAAGCAGATAGAGAAAAACAGTCAATCACCTACAAAGGAGTTCCCATAAGGATGACATCTGACTTCTCAACAGAAGCACGTGAGGCCAGAGGGAATGGCAAGAAATATTCAAAGTAATGCAGAACAAGAGCCTACAACAAAGACTTCTTTATCCAGCAAGGCTATCATTTAAAATTGAAGGAGAAATAAAAAGCTCCCCAGACAAAAAAATCTCAAGGAATTCATCACAACCAAACCAATGCTGCAAGAAATGTTAAGAGGCCTGCTGTAGACAGAACAAAGCAGGGGAAAAAATCTAGTGAAAGAGGAATGTAGTTAAAAAAAATGGCAATAGACAACTACATATCAATAATAACCTTAAATGTAAATGGATTAAATGACCCAATCAAAAGACATAAGGTAGCTGCTTGGATAAGAAAACAGGACCCATACATATGCTGTCTACAGGAGACCCACCTCAAAACAAAAGATACACATAGACTGAAAGTAAAAGGTTGGAAAAAAATATTTCATGCAAATGGAAATGAAAAAAAAAAGCTGGGGTAGCAATACTTATATCTGACAAAATAGACTTTAAAACAAAGACTATAGTAAGGGATAAAGAAGGTCACTACATAATGATAAATAGGGAGCAATCTAAAAGGAAAAGATAACTATTATAAATATCTATGCACCTAATATAGGAACACCTAAATATATAAAGCAGATTTTGACGGACATAAAGGGCGAGATCAACAGCAATACTATAATAGTAAGAGATTTCAATACCCCACTAACATCACTGGATAGATCCTCAAGACAGAAAATTAATAAAGAAACAGCAGAATTAAGGGACACACAAGATCAACTGGATTTAACAGTTATCTTCAGAACCTTTCACTCGAAAGCAGCACTTTTCAAGTGCTCATGGTACATTCTCTAGGATAGACCACATGAGGCACGAAAAAAGTCTCAACAAATTTAAGATGATTGAAATCATATCAAGCATCTTCTTTGACAATGGCATGAAACTAGAAATCAACAATAGAAAAACTGAAAGTCACTCTAACATTTGGACTAAACAGCATGTTATTAAATAACAAATGGGTTAACAATGAGATCAAGGAAGAAATCAAAAATTTCCTTGAAACAAATGAAAATGAGCATACAATAACTCAAAACTTATGGGACACAGTAAAAGCAGTCCTGAGAGGGAAGTTCATAGCATTACAGGCATACTTCAAGAAGCTAGAAAAAAGCTCAAATAAACAATTTAACCCTGTAACTAAAAGAACTAGAAAAAGAACAGCAAGTAAAGCCCAGAGGAAATAGAAGGAAGGAAATAATAAAGATCAGAGTGGAAATAAATGACAAAGAGGCTAAAAAAAAACAATAAAGAGGATCAATGAAACCAAGAGCTGGTTCTTTGAAAAGGTAAACAAAATTGATGAATCTTTAATCAGACTCACCAAGAAAAAAAAGAGAGAGGACTCAAATAAATAAAATTAGAAATGAGAGTGGAGAAGTAACAACTGACACAGCAGAAATACAAAGGATTGTAAGAAAATACTATGAAGAACTATATGCCAAAAAATTAGACAACCTAGGAGAAATGGACAAATTCCTTGAAAAATATAATCTTTCAAAAAACAATCTGGCCTGACCAGGCGGTGGCGCAGTGGATAGAGCGTCGCACTGGGATGCCAAGGACCCAGATTCGAGACCCTGAGGTCGCCAACTTGACCGTAGGCTCATCTGGTTTGTGCAAAAGCTCACCAGCTTGGACTCGAGGTCACTGGCTCAAGCAAGGGGTTACTCGGTCTGCTGAAGGCCTGTGGTCAAGGCACATATGAGAAAGCAATCAATGAACAACTAAGGTGTTGCAATGCACAACGAAAAACTAATGATTGATGCTTCTCATCTCGCTCCGTTCCTGTCTGTCTGTCCCTGTCTATCCCTCTCTCTGACTCTCTCTCTGACTCTGATAAAAAAATAAAAAAAAATCAATCTGGAAGAATCAGAAAATCGAAATAGACCGATTATATCAAATGAGATCGAAACAGTTATCAAAAAACTCTCAAACAGCCTGACCAGGCAGTGGCGCAGTGGATCGAGCATTGGATTGGGATGCGGAGGACCCAGGTTTGAGACCCCGAGGTCGCCAGCTTGAGCGCAAGCTCATCTGGCTTGAGCAAAAAGGTCACCAGCTTGGACCCAAGGTCACTGGCTCGAGCAAGCGGTTACTCAGTCTGCTGAAGGCCCACAGTCAAGGCACGTATAAGAAAGCAATCAGGCCCTGGCCGGTTGGCTCAGCGGTAGAGCGTCGGCCTGGCGTGCAGGGCTCCCAGGTTCGATTCCCGACCAGGGCACACAGGAGAAGCGCCCATCTGCTTCTCCACCCCTCCCCCTCTCCTTCCTCTCTGTCTCTCTCTTCCTCTCCCGCAGCCGAGGCTCCATTGGAGCAAAGATGGCCCGAGCGCTGGGGATGGCTCCTTGGCCTCTGCCCCAGGCGCTGGAGTGGCTCTGGTCGCAATAGAGCAATGCCCCGGAGGGGCAGAGCATTGCCCCCTGGTGGGCAGAGCATCGCCCCTGGTGGGCGTGCCGGGTAGATCCTGGTTGTGCGCATGCGGGAGTAGTCTGTCTGACTGTCTCTCCCCGTTTCCAGCTTCAGAAAAAAAAAAAAAGAAAGCAATCAATGAACAACTAAGGTGTCGCAAGAAAAAACTGATGATTGATGCTTCTCATCTCTCTCCGTTCCTGTCTGTCCGTCCCTATCTATCCCTCTCTTTGACTCTCTCTCTGTCCCTGTTAAAAAAAAAAAAAAAAACTCCCAACAAACAAAATGTCCCCATGGGACATATAGCTTCACAGGCTAATTCAACTGAACATTCAAAGAACTAACTCCTACCCTTCTCAAAATATTTCAAAAAATTCAAAAGGAGGGAAGACTTACATGCTCCTTTTATGAGACAAGCATAATTCTGATTTTAAAACCAGGCAAAGACAACACAAAGAAAGAAAATTATAGGCCAATATCCCTGATGAATTTAGATGCTAAAATTCTCAACAAAATATTAGCAAACCGGATCTAGCAATACATTAAAAATATCATACATCATGATCAAGTGGGATTTATTCTGGGGAGACAAGGCTAGTACAATATTCGCAAATCAATCGATGTGATTCTTCACATAAACAAAAGGAGAAAAACCACATGATAATATCAATAGATGCAGAAAAAGCATTTGATAAAATCCAGCACCCATTTATGATCAAAACTCTCAGCAAAGTGGGAATACAGGGAACATACCTCAACATGATAAAGGCCATCTATGACAAGCCCACAGCCAACATCATACTCAATGGGCAAAAATTAAAGGCAATCCCCTTAAGATCAAGACAAAGGCAGGGGTGCCCTCTTTCACTACTCTTATTCAACATAGTTCTGGAAGTCCTAGCCACAGCAATCAGACAAGAAGAAGATATAAAAGGCATCCAAATTGGAAAAGAAGAAGTAAAACTATCATTATTTGCTGAT
Source organism: Saccopteryx leptura (assembly GCF_036850995.1). Lineage (NCBI taxonomy): Eukaryota > Metazoa > Chordata > Mammalia > Chiroptera > Emballonuridae > Saccopteryx > Saccopteryx leptura. The sequence goes on from NC_089507.1 coordinate 180,991,603, forward strand.
ATGATATTGTATATAGAAAACCCTAAAGTCACAGTAAAAAAACTACTGGAATTAATAAATGTATTCAGCAAGGTGGCAGGATATAAAATTAATACTCAGAAATCATAGGCATTTTTATACACCAACAATGGACTGTCTGAAAGAGAAACTAAGAAAACAAGCCCCTTCACTATTGCAACAAAAAAAATAAAGTATGTAGGAGTAAATTTAACCAAGCAGATTAAAGACCTGTACTCGGAAAATTATAAAACATTGATAAAAGAAATCAAGGAAGATACAAACAAGTAAAATTATATACTGTGTTCATGTTTAGGAAGAATAAACATCATTAAAATGTCTATATTACCCAAAGCAATTTATAAATTCAATGCAATTCCTATTAAAATACCAATGACAAACTTCAAAGATATAGAACAAATATTCCAAAAATTCATACGGAACCAAAAAAGAACACGAATAGCCTCAGCAATCTTAATAAAGAAGAATAAAGTAGGTGGTATCACACTTCCTGATATCATTTATACTACAAGGCCATTGTACTCAAAACAGCTTGGTACTGGCATAAGGACAGGCATATAGATCAATGGAACAGAACAGAATACCCAGAAATAAACCCACACCTTATGGACAATTGATATTTGACAAAAGAGGTAATAGCATACAATGGAGTAAAATATGGTTTTGGGAAAACTGGACAGCTACCTGTAAAAAAATGGAACTAGGCCCTGGCCGGTTGGCTCAGCGGTAGAGCGTCGGCCTGGCGTGCAGGAGTCCCAGGTTTGATTCCCGGCCAGGGCACACAGGAGAAGCGCCCATCTGCTTCTCCACCGCTCCCCCTCTCCTTCCTCTCTGTCTCTCTCTTCCCCTCCCGCAGCCGAGGCTCCATTAGAGCAAAGATGGCCCGGGCGCTGGGGATGGCTCTGTGGCCTCTGCCTCAGGCGCTAGAATGGCTCTGGATGCAACAGAGCAACGCTCCAGAGGGGCAGAGCATCGCCCCCTGGTGGGCATGCTGGGTGGATCCGGGTGGGGCACATCCGGGAGTCTGTCTGACTGCCTCCCCGTTTCCAGCTTCGGAAAAATGAAAAAAAAAAAAATGAAACTAGACCACCAACCTACACCATTCACAAAAATAAACTCAAAATGGATAAAAGACTTAAATGTAAGTCGTGAAACCATAAGCATCCTAGAAGAAAACATAGGCAGTAAGCTCTCCGACATCTCTCGCAGCAATATATTTGCTGATTCATCTCCACGAGCAAGGAGAACAAAGGACTGGATAAACAAATGGGACTATATCAAACTAAAAAGCTTTTGCACAGCTAAAGACAATATGAACAAAATAAAAAGACAAACCACACAACGGGAGAACATATTCAACAATACATCTGATAAGGGGTTAATAACCAAAATATTTTTTTTTTGTATTTTTCCGAAGCTGGAAACAGGGATGCAGTCAGACAGACTCCCGCATGCACCCGAACAGGATCCACCCGGCACGCCCACCAGGGGGCAATGCTTTGCCCATCTGGGGCGTCGCTTTGTTGTAACCAGAGCCATTCTAGCACCTGAGGCAGAGGCCACAGAGCCATTCTCAGTGCCCGGGCCAACTTTGCTCCAATGGAGCCTCGGCTGCGGGAGGGGAAGAGAGAGACAGAGAGGAAGGAGAGGGGGAGGGGTGGAGAAGCAGATGGGTGCTTCTCCTGTGTGCCCTGGCCAGGAATCAAACCTGGGACTCCTGCATGCCAGGCCGACGCTCTACCACTGAGCCAACCAGCCAGGGCCTTTTTTTTTTTTTAATATGTTTTTAAATCTTTTTTTTTAATTTTTTTTAATTTATTCATTTTAGAGAGGAGAGGGAGAGACAGAGCGAGAGAGAGAGAGACAGGAGAGACAGAGAGAGAGAAGGAGGGAGGAGCTGGAAGCATCAACTCCCATATGTGCCTTGACCAGGCAAGCCCAGGGTTTCGAACTGGCGACCTCAGCATTTCCAGGTCGACGCTTTATCCACTGCGCCACCACAGGTCAGAATAACCAAAATTTATAAAGAACTTGTAAAACTCAACACCAGGAAGATAAACAATCCAATCAAAAAATGGGCAAAAGAAATGAATAGACACTTCTCCAAAGAGGACATACACATGGCCAATAGGCAGATGAAAAAATGCTCAACATCACTAATCATTAAGAAATGCAAATAAAACCACAATGAGATATTACCTCACACCAGTCAGAATAGCGCTCGTTAACAAAACAACACAGAATAAGTGCTGGAGAGGATGTGGAGAAAGGGGAACCCTCCTGCATTGCTGGTGGGAATGCAGACTAGTGCAGCCACTGTGGAAAACAGTATGGAGATTCCTCAAAAAATTAAATATAGAACTGCCCTTTGACCTAGCCATCCCACTTTTAGGAATATATCCCAAGAATACCACATCAATGATTCAAATGAAGTAATGCACCCCCATGTTTATGGCAGCATTGTTCACAATAGCCAAGATCTGGAAACAGCCCAAGTGCCCATCAGTGGACGAGTGGATTAAAAAGCTGTGGTACATATATACACAATGGAATACTATGGGGTCACGACAAAGAAGGAAATCTTACCTTTTGCGATAACATGAATAGACCTGAACACTATTATGTTAAGTGAAATAAGCCAGGCAGAGAAAGAAAAATATCATATGACCTCACTCATTTGAGGAATCCCATGAACAATATGAACTGAAGACCAGAATTGAGACAGAGGCGGGATCAGTGAGTCCAGAGGGAAAGCAGACAGAAGGAAAGGGATGAGAGGATGGGATCAGAGAAGGGAAAGAGATTGGTGAAATTATACACACATAACACAGCGTTAGAGAGCAAAAATGCTAATTCTGGAGGGAAAGGGGGAGGTTGTTGCAGGGAGGGTGGAAAGGGGGATGTTGTGGGGAACACGGGGTAGGAGGGATGCATTCTGGGGGACACTAAAATCTATGTAAACACAATAAATTAAAATTTAAAAATATAAAAAGAAACATTTTCTGGATTACAAAATTCTCTGAAATTGCCACAAGTAAATACATACTCTAATTCAGCGGTTCTCAACCTGTGGGTCGCGACCCCGGTGGGGGTCGAATGACCAAAATACAGGGGTTGCCTACAAATATGTATTTTCCGATGGCTTTAGGCGACCCCTGTGTTTTGGTCGTTTGACCCCTGCTGGGGTAGCGACCCACAGGTTGAGAACCACTGCTCTAATTCTTTAGAGCAGCGATGGTCAACGGTTGTAATGCAAATATTTTGAAACATGCAATATCTAACTATGTAGTCAAGGGCAATGGCCTCTTTTTCCTTATACTGTCAATTTTAAAAATGACAACAGTCAACAAAACAACAGCCATCCAGTTGAATGAACCAAAATTATACCTATTCTTTGGTCGGACTGGCAAAAAAATATATTTTTTGGTGTGCTGCAGAATTTTATTAATTAGTTCATGTGTACCATGAAAGGAAAAGAGGTGAAAATCGCAGCTCTAGAGAGCTGCATTAGGCTGTCTCAAATCTTATATTGTTCATTGTTTATCTTTTTCCAAGTATAAAATTTTTTGAAAATCACGTTACCTATTCCCGAGTAAAAAAGTCCAATGTTTCTCAATAAAAGCGCAGATATCCTCTTTCCACCTGAAGTAACCTTGACGTCCACTTCCTTCCAGAGACAAGTTGTACATTGCCAACATGACAACCTGAAACACAGATGAAACAAGGGCTGGGAGAAAGGCATGATTACAGGGCTTAATCTTTAGGTGGAAAATTCTGTTTCATAATCTGGGTAGTAATGTTGGAACACAGAGGGGGAAAAGAAGGACGTATCTCGGAATAGTTGCAGTATAGAATTTCACTTCTGCGTTTGCTCTCAGACGAGTAGCACTAACCCACTTAAAGTATACAGTTTTCCCTCACATGTTCTATATGCAGGGCTAAGGTGCAGGTGAAGTGCTTAGATAAATAGCCACTGTCCGGGGTAAACTCCAGCCCACCGTCCCTCCCTCCTGCACAATGCACTACTGACAAAGGTGTTAACTACTGGCCATTGGGGAGCCTCCAGGTGTCTATTCCCACCAGCACCTTCTGAATGACAGTGATAACTATAAAACGTGTGGAAAAATCACCCCAGCATATATATTTCCCTAAGCTCTTTAGAGGACAGAAACAAATGACTCTCAGAATTCCAGAACTGAAAATACTGTGACATATCATCTACTCAGTATTTATCCACGTTTAGCTGTGGAAACCTCTCTTCAAATGAAATCAGCATTCGACAAGATCAAAGACCAGAGAGGCCTGACTGCTCAGCCCATTCTCAGCAGGCTCACTCCCCACAGCTCACTGTGTAAACTCCTAGTCTAGTCCAACCTGGTTATTTTACAAATAAGGAATTCATGGCTCTGAATGGGGAAGTATTTATAATATAAATAGCACATGCTCATTGTAAAAAACTTCAATAAAGAAAAGAGCAATATAATCACTTTAAATCCACCATCAAGAAATAATCACTTTTGCCCTGGCAGGGTAGCTCAGTTGGTTAGAGCGTCATCCCAATATGCCAAGGTTTCAAGTTCGATCCTCAGTCAGGACATATACAAGAATTAACCAATGAATGCATAAATAAGTGGAACAACAAATCGATGTTTCTCTCCCCCAGTTCCTCTCTCTCTCTCAAATAAATTCATTAATCACTTTGAACATTTTCAGTGACTGTCCTTTTTCTCTTTATATCTATATGTAATTTTGTAATTATGTAATTTTATGTAAACAGACAAAACTATACAAGCTATTCAAAACCTAGTTTTCAACCTATAAAAATAATGATTCATTTTGGGCCAATGAAATTGAAAAGGGGACAGAGAATCAAAAGGAAAAACATCCTTGAATAATTATTTCCCCATAAGAAACATCCTGAAGCTGGAAGGAGTCTAGTAAAGCGCAATTCATGCCCCCACAGCATTAACTCTCATGAGAAGACCGAAGACTCAAGGCAATTCTGATGCTTCCACTAACTGAGTTTCAATTTCCCCCATTCTTAATCTTGTAATACTTGCAGATGGCCTAACAACCCCATGAACGTATTTTTCAAATTCTTCCACTTATTTTTGCATCAGGTCTGCATCAACCAACAAGCATCTTCCTTTAAGCAGTTATTGTTCAAAGGGAGTTACTGTTTAATGGATATGGATTTTCAGTTTGGGAAGACATGAAAGTTCTGCAAAGGGATGGTAGTGATGATTGCTAACAATGGGAATATACTTCATGCAACTAAATTGTACACTTACAAATGCTTAAGATGCTTGAAATTGTAAACTTTAACTAAAAAGTTTTTTAAACATTTTAGGCCCTGGCAGATTGGCTCAGTGGTAGAACCTCAGTCCAGTGTGTGAATGTCCGAGGTTCAATTTCTGGTCAGGGCACACAGGAGAAGAGCACATCTGCTTCTCCACCCCTCCTCTTCCCCTTCTCTCTCTCTCACTCTCTCTCTTCCCTTCCCCGCAGCCATGGCTCCATTGGAGCACATCGGCCCCAGGCACTGAGGATGGCTCTGTGAAGCCTCTGCCTCAGGTGCTAAAAATACGTTGGTTGCAAGCATGTCCCAAGATTGGCAGAGCATGGCCCCAGATGGGGGTTGCCAGGTGGATCCTGGTTGGGGCGCATGCAGGATTCTGTCTTTCTATCTCCCTTCCTCTCACTTAGGAAAAAAAAAAAATGAATCTCAGTTCAGCTTTCTGCTCTCACACTATCAGACCAAGCACAACGGTACAGGCCAGCCTGGGAGCCAGGGTATCCCCAGGGCCTAGCTCAGGGCTGGCACAGCCCCAGCAGGCACTTCACAAGTATCTTGAAAAACAATCATGGTGTCCTTCTTTATCTGCAACATAAGAATGACTGGCCAGGACAAGAATGTAAAAACTACACTCTTCTCCCCAAACACATGATAAAGTTTCCTCTGCATTGCAAACTGCTGTTCAAAAGTCACCAACATGGAGGGCTGGAGACAGGAGAAGGGCATGGGAAAAAGAGGCCTTTTACTCAGGAGACCAGACCTCTTTGCTGCTGGTACTTTGTAATACAAGCAAGCACTTCTATTTGTTACTTTGATAAATCAACAAAGTTTAAGATTAACAACGAACAACAAACACAAACAGATAACCCTCATTCCAATATACCTATAACCAGTATTTGATGATTTTAATGGAATCTATTCAAGATCAACTGAGTTTCTTTCAGCTCTTCCATGAGACTTTTTAAGATGCAACCAGAAACACTGGTCAGTAGCTTGCCAAGAACCAGATGTGTCTGATCTAAACTATTACTTCATTATACCAGTATTATCCATCACCAATATGTCTTTAGAAGTCAAAAAATAATTTTCAAGTGATGACAGTCTATTTAAATGTGATAGTTGAGCCAATAGTATATATTCTGAGCAACACAATCAAAACCTAGTTTTTCTTTTAAAAAACAACCTCCACAGAAAATTCAGATTCTTGAAAATGACAAAATATATACACAGGAGTGGGCAAAAGTAGGTTTATAGTTGTGAGTACACAAAAGTTTATTTTTATATTATTATTTACTATTGTATTACTTATTTGTATTATTTGCCTCATTATCATTATTGTTGTTATTTCTTATCCTTACCTAAGATTTATCTTTTAGGTAATGATGACTGATAATTTAACCTACTTTTGCCCACTGCTATATCTGCTCTTCTTCCATTTTATAGCTTTTCAGAAGCTACTTGCCAACCACATGCAAATTTACCACACGTGTATACATCAGAATAATCTATTACTCTGATCACGCCCAGATGCAGGCCCCATGTATGCTTTGAGAAAAATACTGGAATTACAATATTCATGAGACTATATCCTCAATAGAAACTTCCTTTCATTTTCTATTCATGTATTTTCAGATATGTCAAAAAGACTCCCTCCATTCATCACTAACAGATTTCATTAAGAGATATCCTAATAAAGCTCTGATAAAATAATCTAAGGCTGCTAAAGCAACTACAATTTACAAGGAACCTTAAGTGGCTTAGATGGTATAATCTACAATCTTTTCCATTACCCTGTTTATTTGCTTCATAGCCAAGAAGTGCTATGGGTAATGAACTTATTTGTCTGCCTATAATCTAAAATAAATGTCTAGACTGTCACCGCTTAGGGCAGAGGTCTGAGCTGTCTCATTTCTCACAGTAGTCTCCAGGCCTAGAACAGTGCCTGGTTTATCACAGGCACTCAGTATTAGTTGAATCAATAAACATAAAACTGAATATGTATAATTCATTCCTTTTTAGAACTTCAAGATTATATATACATTGTGCCTACTATAGACATATTAATATAAAAGCAAAACCAAAAATATTAATACAAACAAGGATCAGTAAAAAGCTATCGTTCAGACTGTATGGTTGGATTAGGGTAATGGTACTGAATATGGTTAAAAGTTGACATAAGTATTCATCAAACAAAGAAATATTCAAATGTGTCTGAGTTCCAATGCAGAAAAGCTGGATTACGTTGCCTTCTGCAATCAGCCACATTATGTCTTCCAAATCTGCATGTGGCTATCTACATTTTAAAAAATGGTTTCATTGTTCCAAAAAAGGATACCAGAAAAACATGAACATCATTTTCTTTTTTCTTTTTTTTTTTCTGAAGCTGGAAACGGGGAGACAGACAGACTTCCCGCATGCGCCCAACCGGGATCCACCCGGCACGCCCACCAGGGGCGACGCTCTGCCCCTCCAGGGCGTCGCTCTGCCTCGACCAGAGCCATGCTAGCGCTTGGGGCAGAGGCCAAGGAGCCATCCCCAGCGCCCGGGCCATCTTTGCTCCAATGGAGCCTTGGCTGCGGGAGGGGAAGAGAGAGACAGAGAGGAAGGGGGGGGGTGGAGAAGCAAATGGGCGCTTCTCCTGTGTGCCCTGGCCAGGAATCGAACCTGGGTCCCCCGCACGCCAGGCCGACGCTCTACCGCTGAGCCAACCAGCCAGGGCTATCATTTTCAATTCATATCAGAGTTCAGCATTAAATAAAAATGAAACTGAGTTTTCAAAAATCTCAAATACAACTCACCGAGTTAGCAGTGAGAGCCATGAACTCCTTTCTCCGCACAGTCTATAATATTCACGGGGAGATAAAAAGTGACACTCAAAACAGCTCCAAAGCTCATTAGTTCCTCTTTCTCTAGATTCCAATAAATTCCTTGGGGGACCAAGCTCATGAATTCTACAGGAAGAGCCTTTTACTCACCTGCTGCCAGGTTAGTTTTAGCCTCTCATACTGCTCCTTGCCATCTTCTGAGCAATCAGAACAAGTAAACCTAAAAAAATTATCACCCTTAAGGTAACTGAGCTGCTCCCTCAGCTGACCTAGGAGAAAAACGAAAAGGCATATGATAGGTTTATCTGAAGCAGCACTAACTCAAAGTTTTAATTCGTTATGAACTTGATTTTCCAAGTTTCCCATGCCGTTTTTCCTTTTTTTCAGCCAGTTCATGATAGGAGGCGGAGAAGGGAGAAGAAAGATATTTATTCTTCCAACATCAAGTGTATGCCCACTAAGAGCACTGGTTCCCTAACTTTTAGGAGAAAAGTACTGGGAGAAGCAGGCATTTTTGCTCACTGAATTTTCCAACTGTTGAATGACTCTTATAGGTGTCTTCACACATTCGAAAAATATTTGAGCTCCCAGCAAGTATCAGGCACTGGGCTAGGAACTGGAAATGCCACATATAGGACAGACCTAGTAAGTGCTCTCAGCAGTTTGCAAATTCTGTAAGGGAAACAGGAGGAATTAAGTAATCACAACAGCACAGTGGTTCTCCATCCTCACTGTACATCAGAATCACCCAGGGTGGTTTTTGTTTTTAATGGCTTGGCCTACCCCACAGGAATCACAGTGGGGCCAGGGTCTGCATTTTTAGTTCCCAGGTGACAACATGCTCTGGAAGACGTGAAAATCCCTGCAGCAATAAGGGCAATGTGAAGGCACATAAAAGGGGTGCAGGAGCCATATTGGGAAGATAGGAGAGCTAGAAAAAAGTGGGTTCTACAGGACAACCAGAACTCACCAGAGGGTAGAGGTGCTTGTTGGGGGGGGGGGGGGGGGGACGGGATCCTGGAGACTATGGAGATACACATTCCAGAAAGGAAATTAAAATGTGCTAAGTCCTAGGGATAAGAAAAAACTTGTTTGTAAGAGAATTAAAAGCTCACCCTGACAGCGCATTATTTGTGTGTGAGGATAAGAGGATACTAGTGAGACAGACTAAAGACATTAGCAGGGGCACAGTCATAAAGGATAGTTTAAAATGCATCCTGTGAGGACAAGGGGAAAGCCGTTGAGATTTTCAGGCAGGACCCTGAATTAATAAGCAGAAAGAAACAGCTCACATGCAAAAACCACTTAATATGTAAAAATTCTGTTTGTTTTCTGTGAAAAGTTATGTATTAGTAGTAACTGCTAATCTAAATAGTTGAATCTTTAACAAAAACATTTCCACATACCAGAAAATGGCCCACTTCACAATTATATATGTGTAGGAACTTCCCTGACCCAGTTACAAATTCTATTACACAAAGAATGCCTCTAGTACATGCCTACTGGTCTCTGCTGAATGGAAAAATCCTGTTTTGGTAAGACTCATGACTGACTGACAAAGCATACTCTTCCCTGAGAACAAGGAAGCTAGCAGCTGGACTGAATAGAAAAAGTAAAGTATCAGGGAAGCATGTGTGTATATTTCTGGCCAGCAGAGCAAAAAGGCCAACAAGTAGACAAGAATGGTCCTAGAAAACAGGGCACAAAACACTTTTATTCTGCTAATTCTGACCTTACTTCAGTATACAATAGCAGCAGTTTTCCACGTAAGTTAAACATTGAGTACTTTTAATGAACTTTAATTCTACACAGGGCCTAGAATTTGGCCCCAAATTCTTAACATAGCCTTGTTAGAAAAATCTGGCTAATTCTTTAAGTAACACAGGATTTCCAATTTTCTAATCTTTATTGGGTTACCATCAAGAATGTTAATTTAACAATGTGATAGATGTTGACAGTAGTTTTTATTAGTACAAATGTGTCTGTTTTATATAAATTTTTAATCAATTAAACTAAAAATAAATATTATAATTATCTTTTCATTTAGGTCTATTTTACATTCATGTTTCTTTCACAGGTTAGAAAAACCATGGAGAAATTGACTAATCAAAGGAATTGAGAAGCTCCTTACTGGCTGGTATCCATTTCTGGCATTTGTCACAGAAGTAGGACAGCTGCTCCTCCATCCAGGACACATCTCCTTCATCACTGTTGAGGGAATCCCCACTCTGGTCATGAGACAAGTCCACTGATGCCTGGTCCTCCGATTCAACAATCAGGAGAGTCTCCCCCTCCACCTCACCCTCCTCCAGTCCTTCTGAGGTAGATGTTCTTGTGGCTTCATCATCATGGCGGCTTATCAAACTACTCAGGTGGATGTTACTATCCATCCCTTCTTTTTCACAGGGTCAGAAGTGCTTTTTGTAACAATCCTAAATTCTGGACACCAAGCTCAAAGGGGCTTTTATCAGGATTACACAAACAAAATTCTTCACAAGCGTGTCTGCCTACTTCTCTACTCAGATATAATGAACTCTTAAAGCAATAATTGAGAATATATAATTCATTGTCCTTTTACTTGACTGAGTTTAAAAGGACGGTGACCAAAAAAAGATTGAAGATCTTAATATACTTTTCTCCATCATCACACCAACAGGCATACACATTCAACACTAACTGTCCCACCTATATTTCACATTCATTTCAAGTCATGTTTTTTTAAATCCTTTGCCAAAAACGCCTTCTCTCTTTCTGCTTCAAGTTGCTCAGTCAAAATAATCTGTTCTCCCAAAAGACGAATGTTTTCTTTTTTCCGATTTTGCCTCTCAATGTCTCTGATCACTCCGTCACGAAGCCTCTAAAAACGTTAAGAAACAGATTTCAGTAACACCCTGAACAGGTGGTTCCCATCCTTGTGCCATTCAAATTCAAGTAACTGTTACCAAAATACACTTAAAACTTTCAGATTCCAAATACCCAATTACTATTTTAACTTTCTGTATAAATGTAAAATGTAATAAACCATCAAATTAATCTGGTACTGTGCTACAATGTTATCACTTCAATGACTTTTTACCATTTTTAAAGAAATTCTTGAACACTTAGTACAGAAAACTTAATTGGAAATAACAATTTTTTTAAGAAGTGCTACTGTGTTGAATTCAAGTTTAGTTGATATACAGCACTTAAAAACCCAGCTTCTATTATATAAATAGAAAAACATGGACCTGGCACCTAAGATAAGACTTTTTATTTGTTTATTTTTTTTTAATTTTTTCATTGATTGAGAAAGAGAGAAGGGGAGGGAGAGAAAGAGAGAGAAGCATAATTCATTGTTCCACTTTGTTGTTCCATTTAGTTGGGCACTCTTTATTTTAAGATTTTATTTATTTATTTTAGAGAGAAGAGGGAGAGAGATACAGAAAGAGAGAGAAGGAGGGAGGAGCAGGAAGTATCAACTCCCATATGTGCCTTGGCCAGGCAAGCCCTGGGTTTCGAACTGGCAACCTCAGCATTCCAGGTGTTTTAATCCACTGTGCGACCACAGGTCAGGCTAGCTGCATACTCTTTGATTGCTTCTCATTTGGGCCCTGACTAAGGATGAAACCTTGGTGTGCCACAGCAACACTTAATCCACTGAGCCACTCGGCTAGGGCCTAAAGCGAATTTTTTTAAAGTATCAATCCAGTCAGGACTAATTAACAACTTTATAGTTACAGGTCAAAAAATGCTCTAGTAAGTTTTTAACAAAGAGGGACAAGATGGCCACAGAGTAGGCAGATGCTCCAACTCCCACTTCCCAGAACCAAGCTGGATTACAATTTAATTCTGAAAACATTCATCTTGAAAGACCAATTTTGGACTAAACTAAGAAGATTCTTTAGCCGAGGACCACCAAAAAAGCCACACTGAGACTGGTAGGAAAGGCGGAGACGAGGAAAAAGCTGCCTCTCTCTTACAGGGAGGGTTGCCCTGTGAGTTGTGGGTCCTCAGCCCCAAAACCAGAATCCCAAGACCCAGACTGCATATTAAAGGGCCTGCATGGAGAGCCTCGCTCACAGCCACTTTCATGGAGTTCCGGGGGGGGGGGAGCACTGGGAGGACTGAAGTTGCCAGGGGAGAGAATGGTCTTGGAGGCACAGAGGGAGACACTTTGAGGAATGGACACCCTAACCCCTGAGATGAGTCACTCCCCAAATCTAAAGTGAACTTTTTCCCTGGGAACAGCATCACCAGCAAAGAGAAGAAATTACCCCGTCCACCAGAGGCTCTCCTGCCCCAGTTAGAACAAAGAGGCGCTTAGAGGCAGGCAGCACGTTAGGGACAAAAATAGTGAGTGCAGAGGTCTAAGCAACACCACTCCCACCCCGCGCTGAGTGCTCGCCTGCGGAGGCGAAAACCGTGGTGGCCGAGGCAGAGGTCCACCCTCACACACAGTCCTGCCTGCGGCGTGGGCCTGCCCTTGGCAGGGGTAGAGGCCCGAGCGACAGCAGACGGTGTACATGCGGGCTTGCGGGAGCCAGCCAGCGAGGGCAGAAGCTGCAGCGGCAGTGGCTGCAGCGGCAGTGGCTGCAGCGGCAGTGGCTGCAGCGGCAGTGGCTGCAGCGGCAGTGGCTGCAGCGGCAGTGGCTGCAGCGGCAGTGGCTGCAGCGGCAGTGGCTGCAGCGGCAGTGGCTGCTGCAGAAGTCCAGGCCAGCAAAAGGGCATACCCTCAGCGGCAGCGGAAGCCGGGCGACCTCCGGGGTGGACCCAGGGAATACACGCCCCTCAGGCCACAGAGATGGGAGCCGCAGTGGCTACTGAAGAGGTCTAGGCTGAGGCACAAAATCCCTAGTGAGCGGACCCAACCTTGGCAGCAGCAGAAGCCAAAGTAGCCCCAGAAGCGGTCTGAGCGAGCATGCACCGGCCCACCAGCAGAGGCAGAAGCCCCAGCAAACACTGTGGAAGCCCAATCCCAGGCGCAAACTGGCCGGTGGCACAGGTCTGCCCTCAGGGGCAGCGGAAGCTGGGGAGACTTTGGAAGGGGTCCTAGCAGGGGCAGCTGCGGAGGCAGGCTGGCCCCAGGTAGCAACAGGGGGCGCGTGGACAGACCACACAAGGGAAGCACAGGGGCCACACCCACTGGACCCCTGTGACTACATCCTACTGAGTGCTGAAAAGAAAATACAAAACAAAACAAAATAAATAAAAAGTCTAGAGAGAATGACACCTGAGGCTAAGGGGCAGGTCATATCCAATACTGTACCTAATCACTGAATTACAGTACTCAGCCCAACAAGTAGCCAGCAATAAGAGGCAACAGAAAGCGGATCTCAGGGGAACTTGAACTTTTAAAGGAACTTCCCCAAAGCCAAGAGTAGATAAAAGCAAGCATAGGAGTGCAGCTGATATTTATTTACAATGGCACCTGGGCCCAGCAAAAGCAGCCACAAGATCTGGATCGCCTATAGCTCCAGAAAGGTTGGTAAGAGCCAGTACACAGGCAGTGACCCCCACTGATCTGCACCAGGCCCCGGACAGGGAGGTCCAGGGCAGGCACATTCAGTGGCCAGATACAAAAAGTACCAGTTCAGGACCTAACAACCCTTGTTAGAGTGCAAGCTTAAGGAAGGGCTCCTCACACCCGACCCAGCTAAGACATAGAAAACGCTAACACAAAAGCAAAAAGAACAGTGATAGCAGATAAGTAGCCCACAGCAGATTAGAAACAACAGCTGATGCCAACCAAGAAGATCTAGATGAGGCCCTGGCCGGTTGGCTCAGTGGTAGAGCGTCGGCCTGGCGTGCGGAAGTCCCGGGTTCGATTCCCGGCCAGGGCATACAGGAGAGGTGCCCATCTGCCTCTCCACCCCTCCCCCTCTCCTTCCTCTCTGTCTCTCTCTTCCCCTCCCGCAGCCGAGGCTCCACTGGAGCAAAAGATGGCCCGGGCGCTGGGGATGGCTCCTTAGCCTCTGCCCCAGGCGCTAGAGTGGCTCTGGTCACAACAGAGCGACGCCCCGAATGGGCAGAGCATCGCCCCCTGGTGGGTGTGCTGGGTGGATCCCGGTCGGGTGCATGCAGGAGTCTGTCTGACTGCCTCCCGGTTTCCAGCTTCAGAAAAATACAAAAAAAAAAAAAGATCTAGAAGTAACACAACTGAAAATTGGAGGCAGACAATACCAACCCTAGACTTAGCTAGCTTCACAAACAACACACCCAAACGAGGAGTGTATACACAGACAAAATGGGAAGACAGATAAATGCAATCCAAATGAATAAACAAGAGAAATCCCCAGAAAAAGAACTGAGTGAGATGGAAATAATGAAACTACCAGATGCAGAGTTTAAAATGATTATTAAAATGCTCAAAGATCTTAGAGCAACAATGGATGGCCACAATGAGAATCTGACAAAGAGATAACAAGTATCAAAAAGGACATTCAAATAACAAAAAAGAATCAGTCAGAAATGACAAATACAATATCAGAAATGAAGACTACACTAGAAGGAATTAAAAGCAGTCTGGATGAAGCAGAAGATCGAATCACAATTTTGATGACAAGATAAATGAAAGCACAGAAGCGGAGCAGCAAAAAGAGAAGAGGATCAAAAAGTCTGAAGAAACTCTAAGACAGCTCTGTGACAATAATATAAAGAGAAACAATTTCTGCATCATAGGAGTTTTAGAAGAAGAAGAGAAAGAACAAGGGATAGAGAGCCTGTTTGAAGAAATCATAGCTGAAAACTTCCCTAAATTGATGCAGGAAAAAGTCACACAGTTCAAGAAGCACAGAGAATTCCATTAAAGAGAAAGCCAAAGAAACCTACACCAAAACACGTAATAATTAAAATACTAAAGCTAAGAGATAAAGAAAAATACTAAAAGCTGCAAGAGAAAAACAGTCAATCAACTACAAAGGAGCCCCCATAAGGATGACATCCAACTTCTCAACAGAAACTCTTGAGGCCAGAAGGGATTGGCAAGAAATACTCAAAGTAATGCAGAACAAGAGCCTACAATCAAGACTTCTTTATCCAGCAAAGTTAGTGTTTAAAATTAAAGAAGTAAAAAATTTCCCAGCCAAAAAAAAAAAAAAAACCCCTCAAGGAATTCATTACAATCAAACCAATGCTG
The DNA here is from genome assembly GCF_036850995.1 of Saccopteryx leptura. Classification (NCBI taxonomy): domain Eukaryota; kingdom Metazoa; phylum Chordata; class Mammalia; order Chiroptera; family Emballonuridae; genus Saccopteryx; species Saccopteryx leptura. The sequence continues at coordinate 181,006,856 of NC_089507.1, forward strand.
CAAGAAATGTTAAGGGGCCTGCTGTAAACAGAACAGAGGGGGGGGAAATATAGTAAAAGAGGCAGGTAGATTTAAAGAATAAAATGGCAATAAACAACTACATATCAATAATAACCTTAAACGTAAATTGATTAAATAATCCAATCAAAAGACATAGGGTAGCTGCGCTGATAAGAAAACAGGACCCATACATATGCTGTCTACAAGTGACACCTCTCAAAACAAAAGATACACACAGACTGAAAGTAAAAGGTAAAAAAATATATATTTCATGCAAATGGAAATGAAAAAAATCTGGGGTAGCAATACTTATATCTGACAAAATAGACTTTAAAACAAAGGCTAGCCTGACCTGTGGTGGCGCAGTGGATAAAGCGTCGACCTGGAAATGCTGAGGTCGCCGGTTCGAAACCCTGGGCGTGCCTGGTCAAGGCACATATGGGAGTTGATGCTTCCAGCTCCTCCACTCCTTCTCTCTCTCTGTCTCTCCTCTCTCTCTCTCTTTCTGCCTCTCTCTCTCCTCTCTAAAATAAATAAATAAAATAAAAGGAGGGAAGTTTACAAAAAAAAAAACACAAAAAAAAACAAAGGCTATACTGGCCGGTTGGCTCAGTGGTAGAGCGTCGGCCTGGCGTGCAGAAGTCCCGGGTTCGATTCCCGGCCAGGGCACACAGGAGAAGCGCCCATCTGCTTCTCCACCCCTCCCCCTCTCCTTCCTCTCTGTCTCTCTCTTCCCCTCCTGCAGCCAAGGCTCCATTGGAGCAAAGATGGCCCGGGCGCTGGGGATGGCTCCTTCGCCTCTGCCCCAAGCGCTAGAGTGACTCTGGTCACAACAGAGCGACGTCCCGGAGGGGCAGAGCATCACCCCCTGGTGGGCAGAGCGTCGCTCCTGGTGGGCATGCCGGGTGGATCCCGGTCGGGCGCATGCGGGAGTCTGTCTGACTGTCTCTCCCCGTTTCCAGCTTCAGAAAAATACAAAAAACAAAACAAAACAAAAAAAACAAAGGCTATAGTAAGGGGTAAAGAAGGTCACTACATAATAATAAAGGGAGCAATCCAACAGGAACATATAACCATTATAAATGTCTATGCACCTAATATAGGAGCACCTAAATATATAAAGCAGATTTTGATGGACATAAACTGCAAGATCAACAGCAATACTATAATAGTAGGAGATTTCAATACCCCACTTACATCACTAGCTAGATCTTCAAGAAAGAAAATTAACAAAGAAACAGCAGACTTAAAGGACACCCTAGATCAACTGGATTTAACAGATATCTTCAGAATCTTTCAACCTAAAACAGCATAATATACATTCTTTTCAAATGCTCATGGTACATTCTCTAGGACAGACCACATGTTAGGGCACAAAAAGGGTCTTAACAAATTTAAGAAAATTGAAATCATATAAATCATCTTCTCTGATCATAATGGCAAGAAACTAGAAATCAACTACAACATAAAAACTGAAAAATACTCAAACACTTGGAAACTAAATAGCATGTTATTAAATAACAAATGGGTTAACAATGAGATCAAAGAAGAAATAAAAAAATTCCCAGAAATAAATGAAAATGAGCATACAACAACTCAAAATTTATGGGACACAGCAAAAGCAGTCCTGAGAGGGAAGTTTATAGCATTATAGGCATACCTCAAGAAGCTAGAAAAAAGCTCAAATAAACAATTTAACCCTGTAACTAAAAGAACTAGAAAAAGAACAGCAAGTAAAGCCCAGAGGAAGTAGAAGGAAGGAAATAATTAAGATCAGAGCAGAAATAAATAACACAGAGGCTAAAGAAACAATACAGAGGATCAATGAAACCAAGAGCTGGTTCTTTGAAAAGGTAAACAAGATCAATGAACCTTTAACCAGACTCACCAAGAAAAAAAGAGAGAGGATTCAAATAAGTAAAATTAAAAATGAGAGTGGAGAAGTAACAACTGACACAGCAGGAATACAAAGGATTGTAAGAAAATACTATGAAGAACTATATGCCAAAAAATTAAGACAACGTAGGTGATATGGACAAATTCCTTAAAAAATATAATCTTTCAAAAATCAATCTGGAAGAGGCCTGACCTGTGGTGGCGCAGTGAATAAAGCGTCGACCTGGAAATGCTGAGGTCGCCGGTTCGAAACCCTGAGCTTGCCTAGTCAAGGCACATATGGGAGTTGATGCTTCCTGCTCCTCCCCCCCTTCTCTCTCTCCTTTCTAAAATGAATAAAAAATAAAAAAACAACAAAAATCAATCTGGAAGAATCAAAAAATAGAAATAGACCAATTACAATAAATGAGATCGAAACAGTTATCAAAAAACTCCCAAAAAAAAAAAAAAAAAAAACTCCCAAAACAAAAGCCCTGGGCCATATAGCTTCACAGGCTAATTCAACCGAACATTCAAAGAACTAACTCCTATCCTTCTCAAAATATTTCAAAAAATTCAAAAGGAGGGAAGACTTCCATGCTCCTTTTATGAGGCAAGCATAATTCTGATTCCAAAACCAGGCAAAGACAACACAAAGAAAGAAAATTATAGGCCAAAATTCCTGATGAATTTCGATGCTAAAATTCTCAACAAAATATTAGCAAACCAGATCTAGTAATACATTAAAAATATCATACATCATGATCAATTGGGATTTATTCTGGGGAGACAAGGCTAGTACAATATTCGCAAATCAATCAATGTAACTCATCACATAAACAAAAGGTAGGAGAAAAACCACATGATAATATCAATAGATGCAGAAAAAACATTTGATAAAATCCAGCACCCATTTATGATCAAAACTCTCAGCAAAGTGGGAATACAGGGAACATACCTCAACATGATAAAGGCCATCTATGACAGACCTACATCATACTCAATGGACAAAAGTTAAAAGCAATCCTCTTAAGATCAGGACCAAGGCAGGGGTGCCCCCTTTCCCCACTCTTATTCAACATAGTTCTGGAAATCTTACGCACAGCAATCAGACAAGAAGAAGATATAAAAGGCATCCAAATTGGAAAAGAAGTAAAACTATCATTATTTGCAGATGATATGATACTGTATATAGAAAACCCTGAAGTCTCAGTCAAAAAACTACTGGACCTGATAAATGAATTCAGCAAGGTGGCAGGATATAAAATTAATATTCAGAAATCAGAGGCATTAATATACACCAACAATGAACTGTCAGAAAGAGAAATTAAAAAAACAATCTCCTTCACTATTGCAAAAAAAAATAGTACCTAGGAGTAAATTTAACCAAGCAGATTAAAGACTTGTACTCGGAAAATTATAAAACATTGATAAAAGAAATCAAGGAAGATACAAACAGTGGAAGCATAACCATGTTCATGGTTAGGAAGAATAAACATCATTAAAATGACTATATTACCCAAAGCAATTTATAAATTCAATGCAATTCCTATTAAAATACCAATAACATACTTCAAAGATATAGAACATATATTCCAAAAATTTATATGAAACCAAAACAGAATACGAATAGCCTCAGCAATCTTGAAAAAGAAGAATAAAGTGGGTGGTATCACATTTCCCAATATCAAGCTATACTACAAGGCCATTGTACTCAAAACAGCTTGGTACTGGCATAAGAATAGGCATATAGATCAATGGAACAGAACAGAACATCCAGAAATAAACCCACACTTTTATGGACAATTGATATTTGACAGAGGAGGTAATAGCATACAATGGAGTAAAAACAGCCTCTTTAACAAATGGTGTTGGGAAAACTGGACAGCTACCTGTAAAAAAATGAAACTAGACCACCAACCTACACCATTCATAAAAATAAACTCAAAATGGATGAAAGACTTAAATGTAAGTTGTGAAACCATAAGCATCTTAGAAGAAAACATAGGCAGTAAGCTCTTCGACATCTCTCGCACCAATATATCTGCTGATTTATCTCCATAGGCAAGTGAAATAAAGGACAGGATGAACAAATGGGACTATATCAAACAAAAGCTTTTGCACAGCAAAAGACAATAAGAACAGAATAAAAAGACAAACTACACAATGGAAGAACATAGTTGACAACACGACAATACGTCTGATAAGGGGTTAATAACCAAAATTTATAAAGAACTTGTAAAATTCAACACCAGTAAACAATCCAATCAAAAAATGGGCAAAAGAAATGAATAGACACTTCTCCAAAGAGGACATACAGATGGCCAATAGGCAGATGAAAAAATGTTCAAGATCACTAATCATTAGAGAAATGCAAATTAAAACCACAATGAGATATCACCTCACACCAGTCAGAATGGCGCTCATCAACAAAACAACACAGAATAAGTGCTGGCAAGGATGTGGAGAAAAGGGAACCCCCCTGCATTGCTGGTGGGAATGCAGACTGGTGCAGCCACTGTGGAAAACAGTACAGAGATTCCTGAAAAAATTAATAATGGAACTGCCTTTTGACCTAGCCATCCCACTTTTAGGAATATATCCCAAGAACACCATAGCACTGTTTCAAAAGAAGAAATACACCCCCATGTTTATGGCAGCATTGTTCACAATAGCGAAGATCTGGAAACAGCCCAACTGTCCGTCAGTGGACAAGTGTATTAAAAAGCTGTGGTACATATATACAATTGAATACTATGGGGCCATAAAAAAGAAGGAAATCTTGTGGTATGATACTAAAGAATAGAAAATTAATATTAACATTTTAGGGAAAATAGGTTTCTTGTCCTCTCCTTTCTGTAGGGAGTGAAAGTAAAGGAATGTGAAAGTTTCCTAGCTTGCAGAGACATACTGTTCCTGAGCAGGCATCAGGAACCTATGGCTCACGAGCCAGATGTGGCTCTTTTGATGGCTGCATTTGGCTCGCAGACAAATCTTTAATAAAAAAATAATAATGTTAAAAATATAAAACATTTTCATGTATTACAATCCATTCATTTCCTACCGCTCATGTTCATGGTTGCAGGTGGCTGGAGCCAATCACAGCTGTCCTCCGGGACAACACCAAATTTTTATTGGATCATGCCTAACGTACACGGGTCGTTGTATGGCTCTCACAGAATTACATTTTAAAATATGTGGCATTCATGGCTCTCTCAGCCAAGAAGTTTCCCGACACCTGCTGTGTAGGAAACCCTTTTTACCAGGAAGCTTAAAGGGCATTTTATAATTTGGGCTAGGCATACAGAGAGATTTTGTAAATATGGTTTTTATACTTGTGTGTGATTTGCACCAACTCCGGATAAACAACATTGTATTGTAAAGAGATTTTGTGCTGGGAGACTTAGATTCCCCCTTCCCCACCTCTGTGAGAAGACGGGGAAACACCAGCCCAGTGTGGGGAGGGGAGGGAGAGATAAGGCAAGCCACTTTCTGGTCTCTTTCTTTCTTCTTTAATGGATAATTTGCAAAAGTTTATTCCCTGGGGCCATGTAGGCTCCCGCCTCAAGCGTATAGTTAATGCATATACCTCCAGAAAAATAAATAGCAAATAAACACTGAAAAATTCAGAAATGTCTTTTAATATGAAAAACATTTTTCACTATGGTGTTACCTTATAAGTTTTAATATGTAGAAATGTTTTTTATAAATCCTATAGATGAGTGTTATAAGCTTGCTAATGTATTATGTCATTACTGCCCCTCCCCCTTTTCCCACCAACCTGTGTTTGATCCAAGCTATATAACCTGTCTCAGGGCTGTGCGCAGGGCACATGATTTGGGTCAGCTTTGCCCTGTGTTAGCCATATGCGGCCGGCATATTAAATTTCCTCCTTTTAATAAAACTCCTTAAAAATTTATTTGGACTTGGTGTCTCAGTAAACCCAGCAAAACAGTACTTTATAACAATCTTACCTTTCGCGACAACATGGATGGACCTGGAAACTATTACATTAAGGAAAATAAGCCAAGCAGAGAAAGAAAAATATCATATGACCTCACTCATTTGAGGAATCCAATGAACAATGTGAACTGAGAAACTGAATTGAGACAGAGGAGGAATCAAAGGGACCAGAGGAAAAGAAGACAGAGGGAAAGGGGATAAGAGGATGGGATAATCCCAAGGGAAGGGGGGAGGGCGCTGTGGGGAGGAAGGCAAGGGAGATGACACTTAAGGCCTCTTCACTATTCCAATTATAATATCCAAAACTCTGGCTCCTCGTTTAGTAAGTACTACCTGTACTGCTGGGTTCCCGAGAGGATTAAAGATTATGTCTATCAAGTGCTTAGTATAGTACCTGGTATGTGGTATACAGTCAAGAAACAATAATCATTATTTTATGCCTTACTTCCTTAAACCTTCCTACATATCCACCATGTCAATCATTTTGCCAACTCTTTCCTACTGCTAGAAAGCCCATAATGAATGACTCGGTATAAGATAAACACACAAGTCATTGTAGTTAATCTTTTCTTCAAATCTCTAACTTCCAGGTATCTAAATCTTCCTGTTCTTCCACTCTCTAATACAGTGGTTCTCAACCCTGGCTGCGCGACAGAAGCCCCTGTGTAGCTTTTAAAACATATTTAAGCAAGATCCCCATCTACAAGAGATTCTGATTTAACAGGCCTGGAGTAGGGTCCAGCCTCAGTTGCACTGTTTTAAAACTTCCCAGAAACATCGTGTGTAGTTAGTTAGGTTTCAGAACCAAGCTTTAATGACCCAGCCTGACCTGACACTCTTTGAAAATCCCTGGTCACTGGCCTCAGAGGTATATCTGACATACCATCCTTTCCTCCATCTCAATATTTCTTGGAATCACCATGTTTTCCTTCTTAGAGAAGGGAGATTCTTGTCTATTACAAAAGATACTCCCTTAGAACTCCAAATCTCTAATCTCTTCCATGCCCTTATTTCATCATTCATCATCCCTTTCCCTCCTCCCAAAAATTCTTATGACTTTCTCTTTTCTGGTTTCCACGGACTGTGAACACGGAGGACGAGACCTAATCTGCTTCATACCTGGTATACCCAGCACCCAGCACTGTCCAATGCAAGAAATGAGTTGACTACTGATTCAGGTCATTACTTCCACCCTTGGCAAACTCGGCTCAACCAATCCCCTCACCATGTTGTTCTCTGAGAGGTCACCGGGGACCTCGTTCCCGCCATCACACTCCACATTCAGCCCTGCTCTGAATCCTTCCGTCTCGGGCGGCTGTGCTTCCTTATCTTTAAGTCCCCAAGCACCTGGTGTGGTGTCTGGCGCGCAGTGGTCAATCATTAAACGTTTGCTAACTTGAATGAGAAATAAAATAAGAGCTGAGAGACAGAATGTGCGGTCAGACCCCTGACCGGTAAATCACGGATATTTCCAGACATAAAAGTACCAAAAAAAAAGAGAAAAACTGGAGGCTGGTGTCGCTAATGTCCTCAGAATCTAGTTTTCATAGCAAACTGCTCCTTTAAAAACAAAACAAAAAAACATCATACACGCATCTCACCACATTACCTTGGCCAAAGGCAAGAGCGTCTGCGGGGATGCGTCTCCACCAAGGGATAAAGCCTTACCGGCCTTTGAACCCCGTCGGCCCCAAACTGGGGCGTGGGGAGGAGACAGGCCGGTAACCTGCAGGACGCGCCCCAAGGCAGCTGCGGCCCCGCCTCCACTCTGCCGCGGCCCTAGGGGCACTCGGAAAGGTCGCATCCCTGCAGGCTGGCTGTGACCCGAAATCGGGGCCGCTGACCGGGCAACCTCAGAGGGAAGGGGCGGGCTCCCCGGCGCCGCTCAGGGGAGGGTGGCCGGGCCTCGAGGATGCACGCGGCCGGGGCCTGCAGCACCCAGGGCCGAACCGGAGGGAGCAGGGCAGCGCTGTGGGGAGGAGAGGCAGGGAGAGAAGGGAAAACCAGACGGAGCGGGGAACCACGCGGAGACCAGAGCACCCGAGGCCGCCCCGCGCGGGCCTTAGAAGGCCGTAACGTGACACCGACCTGCTGGTCCTGCCGCTGCTTCAGATGCACGCCAACCACGGTGGTCGCCGTCAGCACCACCGACAGGCCCAGCACCAGCTTCGAGGTCCTCGACATCCCCACGCGGCCACGCTGTCTCACCCCCGCGAGGCCCCGGCCGCCGCGGAGCGTGCGTCGCTACCGGTGCAAGCCAGACCCGACGCCGAGAACGCCGAACCCCGGCCTTTGCGAGCGCCGCCTGCCGCCGCCAGGCGCGAGCAATCGAGAGCCGAGCGGCGCCCCAGCTCCGTGGCAAGTGCGGCTCTGCCATAGCTTGGGGAAAAGCGGGATCCCTTCTCTACCCTGCGGGCGGCCGGGTTAAAACACTCCCCATTCAAATTCTGTAGAGTCCTAGCCCAAAGCGGGTTCCAGCACCTTGCCGGAGGGGGTGTGGAGGGGTGCCATGCCTGAGCCACTTCATTTTATCACCGCACCACCACCACCAGCGGTCGGGGCCTTCGCGGGGTGCGGGATTCCCACTAGGGAATTTGACCCAGGTGCTTTGCTTAATACCAACTTCACCAAACTCAGCCCTCATTGTCCCTTTGGTGGGGGCGGTGCCTCCAGGAGATGGAGCTTTGCTAGTTAAATGTTGTAGACACAGTCACCTGCTTTTACCTTGACGCTGTGGGATGGTTGGTCAGGGTCTGATTTTTCTTAAAATCGAAAAGTTTTATGACTAAAGAGCTTGCTAGATGGGCAGCGACACATCTTTGCCTCCTTATATGAAAAGAGCTGGTCACCTTCTTGCCCGTGTAATCCATAAGAGGTCACTTTTGCACCCTTAGCGCCTTTGCAAGACCATTCCTGAGCCCACATCACCGGGAACATACCGTTCCCATGTATAAGACGCACCCTTTTCTGAAAATTTTGGGGTCTGAAAACTGGGTGCATCTTATACAGTGGTTGTGGCATTTCAAATGTCATAGATGGAACTGAGGACGAGGCAGTCTATGAAGACAGTGATTTGTCATCAGACACAGATGAGGACAAGCTAATGAAGGGAGTTTTGACAGTGATGAAGAGTTGTATGAATTTTATGATGAATAAAACTTGAGTTCAAAAACTTTATGTAATACTTCTTTTCAATTTCAGGCCCCAAAATTAAAATGCGTCTTATACATAGGGAAATACTAAACGATGGAATGAAGGAGCGCTTTGAGAACAGTGTAAGGTACTGTCCAAGGTGTCCAAAAGATGTTTGGCTTTCTGATGAAGAGGTATCATCACTGAATTATTCTTTCTCATTAGAACTCACTAAGAACAAACTTCCTGTGGAAACAACTTCGGATGGTATTGATTTGGATTCGGTCTTAGCCTCACCCAAGTGCTTCTTCAACATTCATCTCTGCATTGCTTTACTATTCCAGCCTAAATTACACAAGCATAAATGGCATGAGGTGATAGTGCTCTTGGGAGATGTAATATAATAAAACTTTAAACAATAAAATTTTTTTAAATACCCTTTTCAAATGTCATTTTGTCCGCAACATGTTTCTCAGCTGGAGGAATGTACCATGGAATTGGAAATGGGGTTCCTTCCCTAATAAACCTTGAAGTTGGAAGCAATTTAATTCAGAGTGTATTTGCATATTTCTGTAAAGGAATAAAAACTATATTAGACTACTTTTAATTGTGGTCTTCAGATACTTTTCAACTCAGTCAGTGAGACTTCAGCTTGTCCTTAGAATATACCTACCCCAAAGGGTTAGATGTTTTTTTATTCTATCCTCACTACTTTTTCAACTTGTCTTTTGAAATATTTTGTTTTTCTACTTTTGAAAGATCCTTTAAATGTTAACTGTCAAAATTTTAAAAATGGATTATCTGTTTAAATATTTATAAACCTAGGCAGGATGTATTGTGTGGTTATTGTCTTATAAATTACTGGGTTATGAGGGAATGACTGCATACCATCAAACACTGAAACCAACTTTTTTTTTTATTAAAATAATTTCCATCAGCCCTGGCTGGTTGGCTCAGTGGTAGAGTGTCAGCCTGGCGTGCAGGAGTCCCAGGTTCGTTCCCAGCCAGGGCACACAGGAGAGGCACCCATCTGCTTCTCCACCACCCCCCCTTCCTCTCTGTCTCTCTCTTCCCCTCCTGCAGCCAGGGCTCCATTGGAGCAAAAGTTGGCCCAAGCGCTGAGGATGGCTCCATTGCCTCTGCCTCGGGTGCTAGAGTGGCCCTGGTTGCAGTGGAGCAACGCCCCAGATGGGCAGAGCATCGCCCCCTGGTGGGCATGCTGGGTGGATCCCAGTCGGCGCATGCGGGAGTCTGTCTAACTGCCTCCCCGTTTCCAACTTCAGAAAAATACCCCCCCAAAAAATAATAATAATAATAATTTCCATCTAGTCTAAGTATACTTTTAAGTGTGTGCAGTGTGTTTGAACAAAAACAATTTTCTTGGACAACTTGAAGAGTTTCTACTAATGAATACAAGTTCAGATTTGCTGATTGGCATCCCCCCCCTCAACAAACTGACTGAATGTGCAAGGAGCAGAAGATTCAAGATACCCTCACCCCACCCTATTTCTCAAGCAGCTCAATTCCTGCAAGGAAGACAGGCTGGCATATCAAATAATCACATTTTTAAAAAGCAGTTTACAAGCAGCAATTGTTATGGACTAGATGTTTGTGTCCACCCGCCACCATTTTTATGTTGAAATCATAACCTTCAATGTCATGGTATTAGGAGGTAGAGCCTTTAGTATACCTACTTAGTGAAGAGTAGGTTTAGATGAGGTTATGAGGGTAGAGCCCCCTAATGAGATTAGTGTTCTTGTAAAAAGAGAAAAAGGCTAGAACTTGCTCTCTACCATGTAAGTACACAGCAAGAAGGTGGCCATCTGCAAACTGGGAAGAGGACCCTGACCCTGCCAGTACCCTCATCTCAGTCTTCCCAACCTCCAAAGCTCTAAGAAATAAACATGTTTAATCACCCAGTTGATGGCATTTTTTATTATAGCAGCCACAACTAAGACAGCAATGAGCTGTTCTCTCAAAGTTAAGTGTGGGTGTAGATCTACTGCCCTAGAGACAGTCTCAGCCAACACAGAAGATAAAGACCCAGTGCTCTGTCAGAACCTTCCAGCAGCTCTCCTCTAGGAAGGAGCCAGGTGCTGGTTGGTCTTCCTCACTCTCTTCCTCTCAGTGGTAAACCATCTCTAATGCTAACTAAATGGAAAAATCCTGCTTAATCATCAGAGACTGGATAAGAGGAGCTCCTGAAATAAGCACAGAAATAAGTACAGGCAGAGTTCCCACTACAAGGTCTAAGACTTAAAATTGAGGCCCACTTACCCACAGAGAAGGTAAAAAAAAAAATTTCTTCATAATATTAGCAGGCACTTAGCACATTCAGGCACACATTTGAGAGCTGTTTATCCTTTGGCTAGCATCTCCCCATTTCTCACATCCCCCACCCCCAGCAACCACCATTCCACTCTGCTTCTATGAGTTAGACTTTTTAGATTCCATATATAAAAAGTATTTGTCTTTCTGTGTCTGGCTTACTTCATTTAGCATAATGTCCTCCAGGTTCATCCATATTGTTGCAGGTGGGAGGATTTCCATCTTCTTATGGCTGAATAATCTTTCATTGTGTATATATACCACAATTTCTTTATACATTCATCTGTCAATGGACACAGGTTTTTCTACATCTTGGATATTCTGAATAATGCTGCAATAAACATGGGACCCCAATTTCATTACCTTTGGATATATATCTAGAAAGGGTTTGCTGAATCATAAAGTAGTCCTATTTTTTATTTTTTGAGAAATCTCCATACTGTTTTTCCATAGTGGTTGTACCAATTTACATTTACAGCACACCAGGGTTCCCTTTTCTCCACATCCTCACTAGCGCTTATTATCCCGTGTCTTTATAATAATTGCTATTCTGACAGGTGAACATTGATATCTCATTGTGGTTGTAATTTGCAATTCTCTGATGATTAGTAATGTTGAATACCTTTACACATACCTATTGACTATTTCAGTTATAAGATGAATAAATTCTGGGGATCTAATGTACACCACGGCAACTGTAGTGTGTGTATACTTGAAATTTGCTAAGAGAATAGACTTTAAGTGTTCTCACCTCACACAAAAAATGTGTGTGAAGCCATGGTCAGTTGACTCAGTGGATAGAGTGCTGGCCCAGCGTATGGACGTCTGGGTTCAATTCCTGGTCAAGGCACACAAGAGAAGTAACCATCTGCTTCTCTCTCCTTCTCCCTTCTCTCCACCTTCTCTTCCCACAGCCAGTGGCTCATTTGGTCCAAGTGTCAGACCCAGGTAGGTGTGAGGATAGCTTGGTTGATTTAAGCATCAGCCCCAGACCGGGGTGGGGGGTATTGCCGAGTGGATCCCAGTTGGGGCACATATGGGAGTCTCACTATCTCCCTTCCTCTCACTTAAAAAATAAATAGGCCCTGGCCGGTTGGCTCAGTGGTAGAGCATCAGCCTGGCGTGCGGGAGTCCCGGGTTCAATTCCCAGCCAGGGTACTCAGGAAAAGCACCCATCTGCTTCTCCCCCTTCCCCCTCTCCTTCCTCTCTGTCTCTCTCTTCCCCTCCCGCAGCCAAGGCTCCATTGGAGCAAAGTTGGCCCGGGTGCTGAGGATGGCTCCATGGCCTCTGCCTCAGGCACTAGAATGGCTCTGGTTGCAACAGAGCGACGCCCCAGATGGGCAGAGCATCACCCCCTGGTGGGCATGCCGGGTGGATCCCGGTCAGGCGCATGCGGGAGTCTGTCTGACTGCCTCCCTGTTTCCAACTTCAGAAAATACAAAAAAATTAATTAATTAATTAAAAGTATGTGAAGTGATGGATGTGTGTAATTAGCTTGACTGTAGTAATTAATTAACCTTTATACTATATCAAATGATCACATTATACACCTTAAACATGTACAATTTTTATTTGTAAATTATGCCTCAGTAAAGCTGGAAACAAAATAAATTTTAGGTATTTTTAAAGCATCAAGAAGAAAAAATTATCTATATATATATACACACATACTCAGGAAAAAAAAAGAAATGAAATACTGATACATGCTACAACATAGATGAAACTTGATATCTTGAAAACATTATTCTAAGTAAAAGAAGCTAGTCACAAAAAACCAGATATTGTATGATTCCATTTATATAAAATGTCCAGAATAAGCAATTCCTTAAAGACAAAAGGTGTAACATTGGTTGCCAGGGGCTGGGGGTGTTGAGTGATGGAGACTGCTAATGAATTTCATTTTGGGGTTATGAAAATGTTCTAGAATTAAATTATAGTGGTGGGTGCAAAATTCTGTGAAGTTACTAAAAACTATTTTAAAACGGTAAATCTTACGGTATATTATTATCTCAATAAAGCTGTTAAAATGATGTGAAAAATAAAACTGTTTATATATATATAAAACTGTCAGAGTTTTATATATATATAAACTCATTTAATCTTCACAATAATCCTATGAAACACATGCTGTTAGTGTCCCCATTTTCCAGGAAAGAAAATGAGCCACAGAGGGGTAGATAACGTGCCCAGAGGCCACAAATTACAGAACAATCTGCTTGGTTTTTAGTTTTGTTTTCAAAAGGCATAAAAGATTAAATTTGCCTGGTTTAAACATTTAAAACAGAGAATATATATCTTCAGTCAATGGAGGCAAGAAAAATGTGTATATTTAGAATTTTCCAGTTCCATATTTTAGCTACTTTAAAAGGAGGAGAGAGACAGGCAAGAGAGGGACGGCACTATGAAGAGATACACAGAGGGGAGGAGAGAGAGATAAACAGAGCAGAACAGAAAAACAGACAGGGACTCTAAGTGCATTCTGAGGTACAGCACTTTCCTCACGGAGGTGTTCCCTTGAATAGACTTCTGAGAGCCACGCCCATTCACGTGGCCCTTTGCAATTCCATTTCCGAGTGTCTTCCATTACTCCCTTTGATGGGAGAGCCCTGCTGCCCTCCCTCAGGATGGCATTCTTAGCAGGTGACCTCTCTGAGCCAAGCTCTGCTGCAACAGAGGTGGAAGAAGGACTTTTGACTTCACTCAGGGGACAGTCCCTTAGGTCTGGGGCCTTAGTTTCCTCCTCTGTACTATAGGGACAATGATATGTCTGCTACCTCCTTGCTTGCTGCTTGAGATGATTAATTAGTAACATGACTACAAACAAATCAGCCTGTGGTGATAAGTGGGCTCAGCATCCCAGCCAGTGAGTCTCCAGTGGCCCCTCCTTGAGTCATAAGACTCACTGCTGCTGGGGGCAGTGGTCCTGAATCCTTGTCTTCACATATTTAGGAGAGGTCTGTTTTCTTACAGCTAACTAGGCCTTTTGGTGAAATGCCAGCATGAGCACTCTCACCTCTCAATGTGCTTGCCCAAGCTTGTGGATTCGAATTTCTTTCCAAATATTTGATGAGATTGAGTTCTTTCAGATTCAAAATCCCATCACATTGTCAGAAAAATGTCAACATTACCATTGTTAATGGAAGAAGAGAACTGTTAGATCTTTTCAATATAATTTCTGACTGCTGTAAATTTATGAACCATTGTTAAAACAAAACAAAACAAAACAATGGCTTTAACTAACAACAGCATATGTTGGCAAAGACATGAAACAGCTGTAACGCTCTGTACTCCTGTGGGAGTGTCATTGGAAACACGTTAGCTGTGTTTGCTGGAACTGAACTGGTGCAAACCCTATGACCCAGTAACTTCATCCCTAGATTCAGACCCAACAGAACTGCATACATGTGAGCACCAAAAGACATGTGCAAGTACACCGGTATGAATTCCACTTACAGAAGTCAGCGTGGTGGTCACCTCGCTGGAAGAGTTGAGATAGTATTCATTGGGAGAAGGCAAACGGGACTGCTGGATGCTGGTATCATTCTATTGCTTGATCTGGTTGCTAGTACTAGGTGTGTGTGAAAATTAATTAAGTGCCACACACATTTTGTGCTCATGTCTATATGCATGGCCGACATCTTTACAAAATCTTATGTAAAATTAGAAATTGAAAAAATGGTTTTAGGCCCTGGCCAGTTGGCTCAGTGGATAGAGTGTTGGCCTGGCATATGGACGTCCCAGGTTCCATCCCCAGTCAGGGCACACATGAGAAGCGACCATCTGCTTATCTCCCCCTCCCTCTTCTCCTTCTTTCCGTCTTCCCCTCCCACAGCCAGTAGGTCAATTGATTTGAGCATCAGCCCCAGACAGGGGTTGCTGGGGGATCCCGGTCAGGGCACATGCAGAAGTCTGTCTCTCTATTTCTCCTCCTCTCACTTAAAAGTTTTATCATTACTTTTTTTGAGAGAGAGAGAGAGATAAAGAAAGAGAAAGGGGGAGAGAGTCAGGAAGGGAGAGAGAGGGAGGGAGAGAGAAGCATTAACTCATTATTGCTTCACTTTAGTTGCGCATTGACTGCTTCTTATATGTGCCTTGACTGGGAATCTTACCGGTGACTGCCGAAACCAAGCCAACGACCCTTTGCTCACGGCAACAACCTGGGGCTTCAAGCCAATGATCTTTGGAATCAAACTGGCAACTTCTGGATCATGTCAATGGTCCCACAATCAAGCCAGCCACCCAGCACTCAAGCTAGGGAGCCCATGCTCAAGCCAGAGAACTTGGGTTTTGAACTGGTGACCTCAGAGTTCTGGGTCAACGTTCTATTCACAGTGCCACCACTAGTCAGGATATTGTTACTTCTTGCACCAAGAAAGTTTTTTCTCCATGATCACTATTAAGAATTGAAGAGATGCCCAACCTGTGGTGGTACAATGGATAGAACGGCAACCTGGAATGCTGAAGTTGCTGGTTTGAAAACCTAGGCTTGTCCAGTCAAGGCACATATGATAAGCAATCAGTGAATAACTTAAGTGAAGCAACTATGAGTTGATACTTCTCGCAATACAGCCCCTCTGTAAAATCAATAAATAAAATCTTTAAAAAAAGAATTGAGCAGATTATCAATCAAAATAGCTTAAATGAGAATTATGTGCAGACTTTTTAAACATAAAACTTGATATTAAAAAGTTAGACTCAAAGAAGTAGATCTAGTTTTTCTCTTTTTTTATGGTGCCCAATTAGACAGTTTTATTTAAGCCACTACATTTTCCACTTTACAATGCAGTGCTTAAAAGGTGCATTGTTATTTCCTTTCCCTGTGTCTGTTTAAATCTGCCCCAATATTGTTTGTATTTTTTCTCATAATTTATAGTATCATAGATGTTTTGTTTTTAGTTTTATATTAATATTATATAGCCTGACCAGGTTGTGGCACAGTGAATAGAGCATTGACCTGGAATGCTGAGGACCCACATTCGAAACCCCAATATCATAGGCTTGAGCACCAGCTCATCTGGCTTGAGCATGGGCTCACCAGCTTGAGCACAGGGTCACTGGCTTGAGCGTGGGACCATAGACATGACTCCATCGTCACTGACTTGAGCCCAAAGGTCGCTGGCTTGAGACCAAGATTGTTGGCTTGAGTAAGTGGTCACTGGTTCAGCTGGAGCCATCCCTCCCTCCCCACGTCAAGGCACATATTAGAAAGCAATCAATGAAAAACTAAGGTGCCGCAATGACGAGTTCATGCTTGTCATTTCCCTTCCTGTTTGTCTGTCCCTGTCTGCTCCCCACCCCCTCACACTATACACACAAATTATATAAAGAAATTGTGAATAATTATTATCCACGAACTCCATTTAATAATTATTTTCCAAGCTCCCTCAAGTTGATCCCAGTGAACTATACAATTACCCCTTTTTAATGTTTATCAGGGTGAGACAAAGATTAGGAAGCATGACTTATCTAATACAATTTGCTTTTCAGGCCAGAACTTCTAAACCTTGTGTATCTACCTTTATTCTATTCTAGTGTCCCGGTATCCTGAGATCACATTTGCTCCCATCCCTCTCAGCTTTGGACTGACCCAGATGTGACCAGAGTGACCACTGCTTTCCTGGAGGGCACAGTGGGTGCACATTCACAGCTCCTGTCCCTTCTATGTCAGTTCTGACGGGAGCTGGAGAAAGGGCTAGTGGTGACATGAAAACAAGAAGCTTTAGGAGCAATCTGCCCAAACTCAGCTGTACCGGAGACCTAGGATCTTCAGCATACCCCACCCTCACGGAGTTGTTTGCAAAACTCCTTTTGAAATTGATTGCACCCTGGCCAGTTGGCTCAGTGGTAGAGCGTCGCCCTGGCAGCGTGCAGAAGTCCCGGGTTCGATTCCCGGCCAGGGCACATAGGAGAAGTGCTCATCTGCTTCTCCACCCCTCCCCCTCTCCTTCCTCTCTGTCTCTCTCTTCCCCTCCTGCAGCCAAGGCTCCATTGGAGCAAAGATGGCCCGGGCGCTGGGGATGGCTCCTTGGCCTCTGCCCCAGGCGCTAGAGTGGCTCTGGTCGCAACAGAGCGACGCCCCGGAGGGGCAGAGCATCGCCCCCCGGTGGGCAGAGCGTCGCCCCCTGGTGGGCGTGCCGGATGGATCCCGGTCGGGCGCATGCGGGAGTCTGTCTGACTGTCTCTCCCGGTTTCCAGCTTCAGAAAAATACAAAAAAAAAAAGAAAAGAAATTGATTGCATGCATGATAATTCTTCTTATGTAAAATCACTGGACATAATCACTTATCAGATTGAATCTGCTTTCTCAGAGAAAAATATGAAGTCAGCCTTCTTAAAAACCTCTCCGTGGCTCCCCATTTCTATAGGATAAAGCCCCAAATTCTTAAGACTAGCATTTTGCCCTCCCCCACTTCAGCTTCTTCTAAGTAAGAGGAAACATCAAAAACAAGGCTGGGAGAGGAACCAAGAAATGAAAACTAAGTGGAGGGAGTACAGTCATCTCCCTGTGTTTGATCAACATAGTCACAGAATGCTTGTTCTACCTTCACTCATACAAGGGTGGGACTTGAAAAATGCCTTCACCACCAAGTGTGTAATTTGGCTTGTGTTATGTCGGCTTGAATCAGGGCCAAGTCCTCACAGCTATTATGGGAGAGCTGGTTTCCAAGTCACTTCTTTCTTAGAGAACATTAATCATCAGTACTCTAGTGGAAAGTATTAATAGGATCACATTGGTAAGTTCAAAGTGAAAGAGAGGGCGGGAACAACCATAATAGGTAGGGGCAGAGGCATAAAGCAATGAGTTAGAAAGTTGTATGGGATGGGGCTGAAAAGAAAGAGGAGGCAGGGAGAGACAGTTTGTTTAAGAATAGGGTGGAAGGTGTCTGCTGAACTGACAACAGTAACCAACTTTTCTGTAAATGTTACAACTTCAGCACCCAATGATTGTAGAAATAATGTACCACATGGCACTCCATAATGCACCATTATGACTATTTAAAAAGCAAATACAGCCTGACCTGTGGTGGCGCAGCACATATAGCATTGATCTTGAATGCTGAGGTCTCCAGTTTGAGACCCTGGGCTTGCCTGGTCATGAGTTGATGCTTCCTGATACTCATCCTCCCACCCACTCCTCTCTCTCCTCTCTCTCGCTCTCTAAAAAAAAAAAAAAAAAAAAAAAAAAAAATGGAAATACAGAGCCCGGTCTCATGTATGACCCTATCATGGGGTCTACAGGTGGTTAATACAATGAAGTCCCAAGTTCTTCAGGCTTAGGTCCTAAAGTCAGCCATGAACTTGTAAGGCAAAAATCACAGTCAAACTACCCTTGAAAATCCCTTAGGAAGGTGACATGCTGGAGATAATAGACTTCTGGCATTGAAACTGATTACTGTGTTCAATGGAGGGGCTACAGAACTCATTTGGAATTCTGCACAGATTTGTCTCGTCCTCATTTATTAATTTATTCAATCACTTATTTATATCATTTTGGATTCATGATACTTCTTTTATATTTTGGGGTATAATGCAATGTTACTTTCTTTTGTTGCTCAAATTGCTTCAGCTTTGGTCACTGGGAGATCTTTTAGTTGGCTCCTGGGCCCTTTGACATATCCCAGTCACCGGGTTTTTCTTTTTTCACACTTTCTTACTTTCTGGCACTGTAGGATGCCCCAGGCTCATCTTATCTATTTCCTGTCCAAATCTTAGAATCAGCTGATTCTCTAAAGAACCCTAGTTCCTTTTGAGGAATAGTATTAAAAACCAACACTTGGGCCCTACATGTGCTTGTTGCCACTGGAGTGGGTTTCATTTAGGCCCTGTCAGATGACAGACCAAATAAATATATGTGCGTGTACTAAACTGTGTATATTCACGTAGCTATATAACCATCTGAATCTGTATTGAGTTAAACATGATGTCTCCAATTCTGATCCACCACGTCAGGGATCATTCTAGTCTCCTCCCCTTGTTTATCTGTAAATCCTCATCCCAGCAGCCCATCACCCACCATCCATTTATTTAATTGTTCAATTTCAGTATACTTGTAGAGCAGCTTTAGGATTGTTAACCTGTACCCTCATGGGAAATCACTTTATCAACTAGAGTACCATGCTTTTTTGCAGTTCTTTTAATTTTACAGATTCCATGATTTTCCAAAGTTACTAAGTCAGCAACTTTTCTCCCACTTCTGTCCGTGAGGCTGTTTCATACATTTACATGCAATTGATTAGATTTTCTTGTCACATCCTGTATTCTCTCCTGGGATCTTCCTGAGAGTATTTTTCACACAATTCTATAAACATGATGGAATTAGCATAAATCCACTCTCCCTACCACCCAGTTGTAGTACAGTATATAATACTGTTTTTAACTTTTACCTTTTAAGCTTTAAATACATTTAAGATTGCTGTACTCGATTTATCAACTTAAATGATATTTTCTAACTGCCAGCTCTAAATATTGAGGAAATCAGTGTACTTACTCTACTTTCCATTTTTTCTCTCTTTCTCAATTTTTGTTAGTTATATAATTTTTTTCACTGCAAAATGGGTAATATGTACATTCTATTTTGTGAGCATAATTTCCACATTTGTTTATCAGTCCTTTCAGTGTTGCTTTTCTATTGCCTATTAGCATCTTCAAAAAAAGGTAATAAAAACTGTATATCCTGAATTCTTACATGCTTAAAAATACTTTTTTGTTGGCTTTGTACATACAGCACAGTTTGGCTGGGTATAAATTTTTTTTATCTCACTTTTTTCCATGATGACTTTATTGACTTTGCTCATCTATCTTCTTTATTTTATTTTATTTTATTACTTTTTCCCCTTTTTATTGAATTTATTGGGGTGACATTGGTTATCAAAATTATATGGGTTTCAGGCACACAACTCTACAACATATCATCTGCACATTGTATTGTGTGTTCACCACTCCAAGTCAAGTCTCTGTCCATTACCATTTATCCTCCTATATCTTCCTCCACTTCCCCCCCATATTTTCTAATATTAAATAGCTGTGGAGACTTGTTCATTGTTCATGTATAGAAATGCAAATAACTTTTGTACATTGATTTTTGTGTCCTGCAACATTGCTGAATTTATTAGCTCTGTTTTATTGTGTGTGTGGAATATTTAGGGATTTCTACCTATAAAATGTTATCTTTGAATAGAAATAATTTTACTTATTTCTTTCCAATTTAGAAACCTTTTCTTTTTCTTGCCTAATTGCTCTGGCTAGGATTTCAGTACTTTGCTGAGTGGCAAAAGTAGGCATCCTTGTCTTGTTCTGATCTTAGAGGAAAAACTTTCAGTCTTTCACCATTGAGTATGATGTTAGCTATGGTTTTTTCATATATAGCTTTTACTGCATTTAGAAAGTTTCCTCCTATTCCTAGTTTATTATGTCTTTTTTTAAAATTTTATTTATTTATTTATTTTAGAGAAGAGGGGGGGGAAAGAGAGAGAGAGAGAGAGAGAGAGAGAGAGAGAAAGAAGGGGGAGGAGCAGGAAGCATCAACTCCCATATGTGCCTTGACCAGGCAAGCCAGGGTTTTGAACCGGCAACCTCAGTGTTTCCAGGTTGACGCTTTATCCACTGCGCCACCACAGATCAGGCATTATGTCTTTTTTTAATCAATAAAAGCTGTTTAAAATGTCGAGTGCTTCTTCTGTATCAATGAGGTCATCGTGTAGGTTTTTCCTTTATTCTATTAATATGGTATGTTACATTGATTGTTTTCATATATTGAACTAAGTTTGCATTCCAGAAATAAATCCCATTTAGTCAAAGTGAATAATCTTTTAAAATATGCTTCTAAATTCAACTTCCTATTGTTTTATTGGGGCTATTTGCACCTGTATATTTCTTTTCTTGTAATGTATTTGTCTGATTTTGGTATCCAGGTACTGCTGGCTTCCTAGAATGAGTTAAAAACTGTTCCCTTTTCAATTTTTAGCAGAGTCTGGGAAAAATTTAAAAGCAGAGTCACTCTTCTTTAAATGTTTGTTAGAATCTATCAGTGAAGCCATCTGGTCCAGGTCATTTCTTTGTTAGGAGGCTTTTGATTACTGACTTAATCTCCTTAAATCAATTCAGACTTTCTATTTTTTTTCATAATTTAGTTTTGTTAGAATGTGTATTTTTAGGAATTTGTCTATTTCCTCTAGGTTATCCAATCTATTGGCATATAAACATTCAAAGAATTCTCTTAAAATCATTTTTATTTCTGTTAAATCTGTAGTAATATCCTCATTTTTGTTTCTGATTTCAATGATTTGAGTCTTTTTTCTTAGCCAATCTGACTAAATGTTTGGACTTATCTTCATGAAGAACCAACTTTTTATTTTGTTGAATTTTAAAATTATTTAACTCTCATAATTAATAGTTCAAATGTTATAAAAATGTTCACCTGAAACCTATGTACTCTTTCTTAAGATTAATATTTGTTTTATTGATTTTAGAAAGAGAAAGGGAAAGAGAGAAAGACAGGAACATTGATCTGTTCCTGTATGTGCCCTGCCCAGGGATTGAACCGGCAACCTCTGTGTTTCAGAACAATGCTCTAATCAACTGAGCCATCTGGCCAGGCAAAACTTATGTACTCTTATTGATCATATCACCCCATTAAATTTAATTTCTAAATGAAAATAATTATTTATCTCTGCCTTAACCTTTATTTATTTTTTTATTTTTCTGAAATAAGAAGCAGGGAGGTAGAGAAACAGATTCCCACATGCTCCTGAGTGGGATTCACCCAGCATGCCCACTAGGGGGCGATACTTTGCCCATCTGGGCCATTCCTCTGTTGCAACTGGAGCCAGTCTAGCACCTGAGATGGAGGCCATGGAGCCGTCCTCAGAACCCGGGCCAACTTTGCTCCAATGAAGCCTTGGCTGTGAGAGGGGAAGAGAGAGATAGAGAGGAAGGATAAGGGGAGGGGTGGAGAAGAAGATGGGCACTTCTTCTGTGTGCCCTGGCAGGAAATTGAACCCAGGACTTCCACACGCCAGGCTGATGTTCTACCACTGAGCCAGCCAGCCAGGGCCTCTGCCTTAATCTTTATTATTCCTTTCTTTCCTCTAGGTTTGGATTTAGTTTGCTCTTCTTTTCAATGTAATGTTAGGTTATTAATTTGAGCTTTCTTTTTTTAAAAAAGAAAAAACTTTATTTATTCATTTTAGAGAGGAGAGAAGGAGTAGAGAGAGAGAGAGAAGGGGAGAGGAGCAGGAAGTATCAACTCCCATATGTGCCTTATCTAGGTAATCCCAGGGTTTCAAACCAGCAACCTCAGCGTTCCAGGTCGACACTTTATCCACAGCATCACCACAGGTCAGGCTCTTCTTTTTTTAGTATATACATTTACAACTATAAAGTTTATTCTTAGCACCACTTTCAATGAATCCCTTACCTTTTGGTATGTTGCATTTTTGTTTTCATTTGTCTCAAGGTATTTATTAACTTCCCTTATAATATTTTTCTTTGACATATTGTTTGTTTAATTTACACATACTTGTTAATTTTCCAGTTTGTTTGTTTTTTTACTATTAATTTCTTGCTTCATTCCATTGTGGTCATAAAAGATACTTTATATGACTTCAATCTTTTAAAATTCATGAAGACTTGTTTTGTAACATAACATATGATCTTTTGGGGGAATGATCAGGAAGTCACTTTAAAAATGTATATTCTGCTGTTGTTGAGTAGAATGTTCTGTGTACGGTCTGCTTGGTCTAGTGGTTTATAGTGTTGTTAAAGTCCTCTATTTCCTTATTGATCTATTATTGTTGAAAATAGTAATGTTGAAGCCTTGGCCGATGGCTCGGTGGCTAGAGCATCGGTTTGGTGTATGTATGTCTCGGGTTCAATTTCCAGTCAGGGCACACAGGAAAAGGGACCATCTGCTTTTCCCTCACTCCCTCTCCCCCTTCTCTTCTTCTCCCTTCCACAGCCAATGGCTCAATTGATTTGAGGGTTGGTCCCAGGCACTAAGGATAGCTCCATTGAAGCACATCGGCCTCAGCTCGAGCATCGAGTGCAGATGGGATTGCTGGGTAGGTCCCAGTCAGAGTGCTGGTGGGAATCTGCCTCACTATCTCCCCTCCTCTCACCTAAAAAATAAATAAGTTCCTGACCAGGCGGTGGCACAGTGGATAGAGCGTTGTTCTGGGATGCAGAGGATCCAGGTTTGAGACCCCAGAGTCGCCAGCTTGAGTGTGGGCTCATCTGGTTTGAACTAAGCTCACCAGCTTTGACCCAAGGTTGCTGGCTCGAGCAAGGGGTTACTCGGTCTGCTATAGCCCCACGGTCAAGGCACATATGAGAAAGTGATCAATGAACAAGTAAGGTGTCGCAATGAAAAACTGATGATTGATGCTTCTCATCTCTCTTCGTTCCTGTCTGTCTGTCCCTATCTATCCTTCTCTCTGACTCTGTCTCTGTAAAACATACATACATAAATAAATAAATAAATAGTAATGTTGAAGTTTCCTACTATGACATAAGGTTCATGGTTAATGATTTCTTTTAACCTTTACCTCTCCTCAGCCAAGATTGATACTTCATCTGCTCATCTTCCCCCACCTCACTGATAGGTTGCTTCTACAAATAAAAATTCTGTGGTGGTTTCTCATTAAGTCCTGCCCTCATTCTTTTCGATTTTTTTTAAAATTTACTTTAGAGAGGAGAAAGGGTTGGGGGGAGAAGGGGAGAGGAAGCCTCAACTCTTGTATGTGCCTTGACCAAGCAAGCCCAGAGTTTCAAACCGGTGACCTTCCATATTCCAGGTTGACAACTAATTTATCCAACACTACTGGTCAGGCCTGCCTTCATTCTTTATTCATTCATGCGTTCATTCAACAAATATTTGCTGGGTGCCTCTCATGAGCTAAGTACTGTTTTACCTACTTGGGATATATGCATATGAGCAAAACAGAGACAAATCTTGCTTTAAGGAATTCTTGTGGAGAAAACAGATAATGCAAGTAAACATAAATAGATAGCTTGTATTGTGTGTTAGAAATTGATAAGAAAAGCAGAGCAGGGTAGGAAGATTAGGAGTACCAGTGAGGAGATAAAGTCAGATTACAAGTAAGATGATCAGGGTAGGCCTCTTGACTTGTGATAGTTGAGCAAAGATGTGAAGGAAACTAGGAAGGATACTTGTGGGCATCTGAGAGAGGAGTGTTCCAGACAGAGAGAACAGCGGGTGTAAAGGCTCCGAGAAGGATCTTGTTTGATATATTTGGAGCGTAACAAGGACTATGTGGCTTGGGTGGAGTGGTCAGGGCAAAGAATGATAAGGAGGGGAGCATAGAGGTAACGGTGGAGCCAAGCCATTTAGGGCCCCATAGAACACAAGAATGATTTTGGCTTTTACTCTAAATGCAATGAGGGCTATTGCTGGGTTTTCAGAAAACAACCAGCACAATCTGATTTAACATTTAAGACATCACTCTGGCAACTGGTTAGAGAATAGACTGTGGGAGGTCACGATACTATTTTAGTAATCCAGACAACAAATGATGGTAGCTTGCACCTGGGTGGCAGCCGCCGCAGAAATGGTGAGAAGTGAGTGAATTCTAGATATATTTTAAAGATGGAACTAATAAGATTTGCATATGAGTTGGGTATGGGGTATAAGAGAAAGAGACCATCAAAGATGACTGCAAGGCTTTTAGATTGAGCAATTAGAAGAATGAGGTCACTGCCACTGAAATGGGAAGCTGCGGATACAGGACCTTGTGGGCAGAGAACAATGGTTCAATATTCACACAGTAAATGTGAGTTGTCTAGTTAGAACTCACATGGAGATGTTGAGCAAGCATTTTAATACACAAGTCTGGAATTTAAGATTGGAGTCTGTTTGGATCTATAAATTTGAAAGTTTTTAATATACATGGAATTTGAAGTCATGTGATTGGATGACATCAGCAAGAAAATAAACGTATATAGAAAAGGCTAACGACAAGGTCCTGGAACACTCCAGTGTGAAGTGTCTGAAGATGAAGAACCCACCAAGGTGCCTGAAGAGAGTGGCCAGTAAAGTAGAAAGAAAACTGAGGCCAGAGGCCCCAAGATTTGGTGAAGGAGAAGACAATGATCAACTATGTCAAATGCTAATAGTTCAAGGAAGAAGAGGACGAAGATTTCTTCCTAACAAATCCAGGGGCACTGGATTTCCCCATGTGGAAGTTTTTGGTAATCATGAAAATAACTATTTTGGGCATTTTCTCTGTGGGTGTGAAAGCCAGATTGGAGTGGATTTCAGAGAGACTGCAGAAAGAAACTGAAGATAGTAACACAGACAACCTCCAGAGGAGTTTAGCCGCAAAGTAAAGACAGCATAGTAGGTGATGGTTAAAGTAATATTAAGAGACTCTATCTGTTTTGTTTTGTTATGTTTTTTAAGGTATGAGCAACAATAGCATACAGTTCTTGTACCAGTTGAGAATGACCCAATAGAGAAGGAAACACTGGAGTGATTTCTTTGAATGATCAAGAGAGGATGGGCTCCGATGTACAAGGTGAGGCTGGCTTCATTAAGAGCATGAATAGTAATTAGAGCATCTATGGTAACCAAGTATATGAGTGCCGATGATAAAGGCACATCAGATTTGGCAGCAGGAGTGTGTAGAAACCACAAGCTCAGATTCTAAGATGCCTGAGGTAGGAAGCAAGATCGTCAGTTGAGAGTAAAGATGGAGAAGAAGGCACCAGTTGTTTGGGGAGGAAATAGATGTCTAGGAGAACAGGAAGTGAATGAATAAGGGGAGTAGACTGTGAATCCTAGACAGCATAAGGATCCAACTGAAGCTCTTGACAGGTATTTACAATGTTTTCTCTAGCCCTGGCTGGATAGTTAGGTTGGTTAGAGCATCACTTTGACATATAAAAGTTGCTGGTTCAATCCTCAATCAGGGCACATAAAGAAACAGATAAAGCCCTGGCCGGTTGGCTCAGCAGTAGAGTGTTGGCCTGGCTTGTGGAAGTCCTGGGTTTGATTCCCGGCCAGGGCACACAGGAGAAGGGTCCATCTGCTTCTCCATCCTTCCCCCTCTCCTTTCTCTCTGTCTCCCTCTTCCCCTCCTGCAGCCAAGGTTCCTTTGGAGCAAAGTGACCTGGGCGCTGAGGATGGCTCCATGGACTCTGCCTCAGGTGCTAGAATGGCTCAGGTTGCAACAGAGCAATGGCCCAGATGGGCAGAGCATTACCCCCTGGTGGACACGCTTGGTGGATCCCAGTCAGGTGCATGTGGAAGTCTGTCTGTCTGCCTCCCCCAGCTTCTCACTTTGGAAAACTACAAAAAAAAAATAATTAAAATATGAATGTTTTTCTCTGTCTCTCTCCCTTCCTCTCTCTCAAATCAATCAATAAAAAATATTTTATTTTATTTTTCTAGTGATTACGTTTTCTTCAATTTTTTAATTTATGTATTCATTTTTTTAGACAGGAGAGAGAGTGACAGAGAGAGAGAGAGAGAGAGAGAGAGAGAGAGAGAGAAAGGGGGAAGGAGCAGGAAGCTTCAATTCCCATTTGTGCCTTGACCAGACAAGTGCAGGGTTTTGAACCGGCGACCTCAGTGTTCTAGGTCGACGCTTTATCCATTGCACCACCACAGGTCAGGCAATAAAAAATATTTTAGGCCTGACCTGTGGTGGCGCAGTGGATAAAGCATCGACCTAGAAATGCTGAGGTTGCTGATTCGAAACCCTGGGCTTGCCTGGTCAAGGCACATATGGGAGTTAATGCTTCTAGCTCCTCCCTCCCTTCTCTCTCTCTGTCTCTCCTCTCTCTCTCTCTCTCTCTCTCTCTCTCTCTCTCCCTCCCTCTTCTCTCTAAAATGAATATAAATAAATAAATAAATAAATATTCTATAAAAAATAAAATAAAATAAAAAATATTTTAAATAAAATGTTTCTCTCCAGCTTGTTCAGCTGCATGGGCACAAACCCAAAACAGGTGGAAAGGCGAATTTAATCAGTTTGGAGGTTTTGCCACGTGGGTATGAAGCAGTGAATGAGAAATACAGAAGGGGAGGGTGTGCTGATAATCACTGTTCATGGTAAGCAAACTGGGTGAGGTTGGGGCAAAGGGCAGAAAAGTGGTGCAAAAGTAACAAGATTACTGAATTGGAGGTTCAGGTGGGTTAAACAGTTGTTGACTATCCAATAAGGGATGACAAAAGTGGAATTCGTGAAAACAGAGATTATGTCACAGAAATAGTTACCGGCACTGACAAGGTCTAGGCAGGGCCTTTCAAGCCAGCTGTGGTGATGACCAGGTCTTTTTCTTTCTTCCCCTTATCCAAGCTGTCCCAACCCCCCCCCACACACACACACACACACACAACTAGAACAAATGGAAAAAAAAGTTTTTAAAGACATGTAAAATACACTGACCAAAAAAGCTCTGATCGGCCTGACTTGTGGTGGCGCAGTGGATAAAGTGTCGACCTGGAACGCTGAGGTTGCTGGTTCAAAACCCTGGGCTTGCCTGGTCAAGGCACATATGGGAGTTGATGCTTCCTGCTCCTACCCCTCCTCTCTCTCTCCCTTCTCTAAAATGAATAAATAAAAAATCTAAAAAAAAAAAAAAAAAAAGCTCTGATCACATGGTTGGATGTCACAACAATGTCCAAGTGCTATAAAAGATTTCAAATGCTTACTTTAGATTTTCCATATTTATCTCATGTGGACCACTTAAGTTTGCCCACTAGCACTGGCCCATGGCCCACACAAAGCAGCACTGATCTCAGGTATGACCATAGAAATAAGTGGCTACAGTAAGATATAGGTCAAATTCGTCAGAAAAGCTCAAGAAAGTGAAAGGCCAGAGAGGCTGTAAAGATCATCTACGTGTTTATTGAAATCACTCAGCATTAAGATAGAAATAATGTTAGAATGATTCTGAGCCAAGAGTGAAAATTGTTAAGAAGGAGGCAGGGGAAGTACCCCAGGGGTGCAATGACAGCAAGAGTGGGGTAGTGGATGATACATGCGCAGAGATGACATGTAAAGCTGAGGTTTGGGGAGAAGAGAGGGAGGATGATCTGAAAGCAGTGATGAGGAGTAGGGAGGACACCCATCACCTCCAGCCCAGTGTGGGAGAAGAAAAAACAACCACCCTTGGGAGGGTTGCAGGAGACACAGTGTCCTCGGAAGAAAGTCAGATTTCTACTAGAGTAGGAAGGGCAGGACTGTGTAGGGAAGTTGAGGATACGGCCTCTTCATTGCTGCACAGTAGAAGACAGGTTTTATGAGTAGATGGAGATGGGAGAGGGACTGGACGAGGAATGTGCAAGGCCTTCCTTGAACTCCAGTGCAGAGATGAGGGCTCAGTGGCCTCCAGGGCTCCTTAAACATAAGTCAAGGGCATAAAGAAATAAGTCCTGGATTCAAGGCAGGTCGTGAAAAGGCTGAGTGTTGGGTACAGACAGGAATGGAAGTCTGGGGATCTCTCCTGATCCTCACGCATGGAGGTAAAGAGGTCTTAGGGAGCTGGGTTCCCTCTTTATTCCAATGATGAGGATAAAAGGCCTGAGAACGTGTGTGTCTCAGACTTCTAGTGAAAGGGTCCAGGGAAGATGCCACCAGCAGCCTATATTATTATATATATGACCCTCTCCTGCTTTCACAGATAGGAAGCTGTTGGTTTTAGTACCTCAGAATTCAACACTTATTTTGGGAAAGTATTCTTTGTTGATTATTTTCTGATCTCTGCAATTACAAGTATCCTCTACTCAAATTTTTCTGTAGTTGGGATTGACTTCTGGCTCTTCTAATCCCATATTTTGATTTAAGGTTTCAGAGCAATCTTAACTTCCTGATGATGAATTTGCATTTCTGTTTTTTTATCTCCATGTTGAGTCTGGATATTCCACGTCAGAAAAAAGAAGTGTTGACTCTATTTCATTATTTTTTTTTACTCATTTAAAGAGCTCTTCTTCTTGTTTTATTTATTTATTTGTTTGTTTGTTTGTTTGTTTATTATTTTGTACAGGGACAGAGAGAGGGATAGATAAGGACAGACAGACAGGAATGGAGAAAGGTGAAAAGCATCAATCATCAGCTTTTCATTGGGACACCTTAGTTCTTCATTGATTGCTTTGTCATATGTGCCTTGATCACGGGCCTTCAGCAGACCGAGTAACCCCTTGTTCGAGCCAGCGACCTTGAGTCCAAGCTGGTGAGCTTTTTTGCTCAAGCCTGATGAGCCCACACTCAAGCTGGCGACCTCGGGGTCTCGAACCTGGATCCTCTGCATCCCAGTTCAACACTCTATCCACTGCATCACCGCCTGGTCAGGCTCTACTTCATTATTTTAGAACTGGAATTTCTTTTTTTCATCTACAATCTTTTTTTTTTTTTTTTTTACTACTTCACTCTTTATTTCATTGAGGAACCCTGAATGTTTTATACCATTAGTTCTTTTCTCTTATGTTAAGAATTTCTCCAGGAAAGAATCCTCTAATGTCTTCCCTTTCAGATAATAGGTCTGGAGATCAGCATCCTAGGAGCCCAGTAGAAGAAGGATGCCATGAATTCCCCCATCCCCTGCCCATTAGTAAGCAGACTTCTGTTCAATTCCTCTGTTTCTAGTACGGTCTCATCTGTGCTTAATGTCCCTGAACAGAAAGAGTCTGTTTCAGATTCTTCATTTGTTGGGCTAGGCAGGAGTTGATGGACAGCGTGGGAGAGGAGAGCACTATTAGGGTTCTAACTGCCCCTTCCCTACATGGATATCCCTATATTATGCCCCACTCCTTAACCCTCTGCACAATTATATTTTCCAAATAGCCACACCAATATATATCCAACACCACAAACACTTTTCACAAACTGATATTGACATACCTCCATTCCTTCCTCTTGAATCTGGGTGGAACTTTGTAACTGCTATGACCAATGGAATGCAGCAGAAGGGATGCCCTGTGACTTCCAAGCAGCTGATATGACTTCATCCTGGCCCTTTCTTCTCTTGTGGGATGTTCACCATAGGACCCAGTTGCAAGGAAACCCACGCCCATGAGCTTGTTCTGCCCAATGGCCCTAGCTTAGATCCTGACCAAGAGCCAGCATTAACTACTGGACATGTGAGTAAGTAAACCCACAGGTGACTCTAGACCTCACCTTTGAGTCTTTCAGCTAAGCCCCAGGCACTGTGGAGCAGAGACTAGCCATACTTACTGTGCCCTTGTGAATTCCTGACTCACAGAAACCATGACAAATAATAATTATATTTGGCCCTGGCCGGTTTGCTCAGTGGATAGAGCATGGGCCTGGCGGGAGGACATCCAGTGTTTGATCCCCAGTCAGGGCACACATGAGAATTGACCATCTGCTTCTCTTTCCTTCCTTCTCACTCTTCTCTCTCTCTTCCTTTCTCCCCCTTCTCTCTCTCTTCCCCTCTCCCAGCCAGTGGCTGGATTGGTCCATGTGTCAGCCCTGAGCACTAAGGATAGCTCAATTGATTCCAGCATTGGCCACAGAGGGGGTTGCTGGGTGGATCCCAGTCAGGGAGCATGCAGGAGTCTGTCTCTCTATCTCCCTTCCTCTCACTTAAAATTATTATTATTATTATTACATTTGTATTAAGCCACTAAACTTTGGGGGTAATTTTTCATTCAGTAATAGATAACTAATACACCCCATCTTCAGCAGTCTCTTGTATCTCTAATTTGTGATATTTTCTAGTGTTCTGATGCATAAAACAGCTTCCTTCTTTTTTATCCCCTTGCCTTCCCCCACAACCCTGCCCCGCACTGTGCATTTGGTTAGAGCTTTCTCTGATCTACTAAGTTCATTCCTACTGTCTGGCTGCTTTCCATCTCTCAGAGCTGTTGACATCTCGTGTCTGCGTATTGTCACATCCTCTGTTCTTTGTGTCCTAATAGTATATACAAGCAAATACAAATATTTTTCCTCCTTTTTACCCAAAAGTTAACATAATATACCCATTGCAACAGCTTTTTTAAGTTTTCTTTATTTTCTTTCTTTCTTTCTTTTTCTTTCTCTTTCTTTCTTTCTTTCTTTCTCTCTTTCTCTCTTTCTTTCTCTTTCTCTTTCTTTTCCTTCCTTCTGTCCTTCTTTCCTTCTTTCTTTCCTTCCTTCCTTTCTTAGAGAGAGAAACATCAAATTGTTGTTCCACTCATTCATTACATTCATTGGTTCATTGTTGTATGCATCCTGACCAGGGATCAAACCCACAAAACTGACATATTAAAATGATGCTCTAACCAACTGAGCTACCCAACTGGGGTTTTGCAATAGTTTTTAATCATTTCTGTCTACTGGTGTCACTTCCCTTGCTCTTGATGTCTTTGTAAAAAAATAAAATAAAATAAATTTTTTAATTCTTATATAATCATGTATGGTTTATTTAATTCTTGTATTATTATTATTTAATTTGACACACACATAGATCTCTTTACTTCTGTCATATTTTTCTAATATTTCTTAATTTATTGACTTTAGAGAAAGGAGAGAGAGAAAGGGAGAGAGCGGGAAGCATAAACTTATAGTAATTGCTTCTTGTATGTGCCCTGACTGGGCAACCCAGAGTTTTGAACCAGAGACCTCAGCATTCCAGGTTAATGCTCCATCCACTATGGCACCACAGGCCAGGCACTGCTGGCATATTTTAAACTCCTGGAGACAAAAGTGGTATCTTATTTATTCTTGAGCCATAAGATAAATGACTTTCCCACATGATCAGTAAAAGTGAACTAAATTGAAAAGATGATGATCAGATTGTTGTGGAATAAGTGATTTAATATTAAGAAAATATATGCAACACCTATTCTTTCCTAATTGTAACCAATTTTATAAGCATTGTGTTTTTTAAATTATTTATAATATATAGTTGTCTCAGTTACTTTCTGTTTGATATTATTTTTTTCACTTTATTTTAAGATTTTTTATTGATTGATTTTAGAGCGAGGAGAGAGAGCGAGAGCTAGAAGGTGGGGGAGAAGCAGGAAGCATCAGCTCATAGTTGCTTGTCATATGTGCCTTGACTGGGCAACCCCGGGGGTTTTGAACCAGTGACCTTAGAATTCCAGGTTGACACTTTATCCACTGTGCCACCACAGGTCAGGCTAGTATTCTTCTTATAAGAAACAAACTTACATTTTTTTTTTTTTGACAGAGACAGGGAGAGAGTCAGAGAGAGGGACAGATAGGGACAGACAGACAGGAAAGGAGAGAGATGAGAAAAACATCAGTTTTTTGTTGTGGCACTTTAGTTGTTCATTGATTGCTTTCTAATATGTGCCTTGACCAGGGGGCTACAGCAGACAGAGTGACCCCTTGCTCAAGCCAGCGACCTTCTGTCCAAGTTGGTGAGCCTTGCTCAAACCAGATGAACCCGTGCTCAAGCTGGCAACCTCGGGGTCTCAAACCTGGGTCCTCTGCATCCCAGTCCGACGCTCTATCCACTGCGCCACTGCCTGGTCAGGTCAAACTTACATTTTTATTTGAAAACTTTTTGAGAGGAACATGGAGGCATAAGAGAAAGCAAGCATAAATCCAGCTAACATGGGGACCAAGAGAAGGCACACTGTGGTCCCAGAAAGCTCTGTTAGAAGCTGAACAGCACTCAAAACCCTTGCTCCTCTGAGCATTCTGGTGTGAATTCTGACCCATGCTTTCTCGTAGACCATGTCAAATCTTTCCTTTAGGAGTGGTCTGTAGTAAGTAAGGTCTAACTGAGGGGTCCCCAAACTACGGCCCGCGGGCCGCATGTGGCCCCCTGAGGCTATTTATCCGGCCCCCACTGCACTTCTGGAAGGGGCACCTCTTTCATTGGTGGTCAGTGAGAGGAGCATAGTTCCCATTGAAATACTGGTCAATTTGTTGATTTAAATTTACTTGTTCTTTATTTAAAATATTGTATTTGTTCCCGATCTGTTTTTTTTACTTTAAAATAAGATATGTGCAGTGTGCATAGGGATTTGTTCATAGTTTTCTTTATAGTCCGGCCCTCCAACGGTCTGAGGGACAGTGAACTGGCCCCCTGTGTAAAAAGTTTGGAGACCCCTGGTCTAACCCCTCCCAATGGTGGTATTATAAGTCCTTTTAAAAACTTCTTTCCTCCTGAGGAAAACGGTCATTTGTTCTCACGCAGCTGCGGTTTCACCAAGCAGGACAAAAATGTCATCTGTAATTTGGTGCATTCCAAAAATCATCCCCTTTGTGAGTGACAGCAAGTATTTATTGAGGGAAGAGACCAAGTCTTTCTCCTGGATCCCCAGAGCCTAGAATAGTGCCCTATCCATGTTTGTCAAGTGAAGCTGGGAAGCCTGCTCTCAGGGAACCGGCAGTCCCCAGTGAACTTCAGTACTTTTGCACAACACCACCTAGACATATACAAAGCAGATTAAAATAATTCCTTAACATTTTAAAGCATTTAAAAGCACTGCAGTATTACTTATACAAGTCACAGTGTAAATCTGAACTATACAGCTTAATGAACTTTTACCAATGAATACCTTCATGAAGCCACTACCCAGATCAAGATAGAGCACATTTCTAACACCCCACAATGCGCCCTAATGTCCTGTCCCCATCACAATCCTGCTTGTATCACCTTAGAGTCATCTTGCCTGTTTTTGAACATTGTATAAATGTGATCATACAATGTGGCCTCTTTTATTTAACATGGTGTGAGATTCATGTGTGCTATTGCACATACCAGTAGTTCATTGCACATACCAGTGTTGGAAAGTGTTTCTTAGTATAAACATCACAATTTACATGCCCATTCTCCTAAACGGACACTTGGAAGGTTCCCAGTTTAGGCTTTCATAAATAAAATGCTATGAACACTTGTACACATATCTTTTTAAAAATTATTTTCATTTATATATTGACTTTTTGGTATACTGTGTATGAATTTTAACATGTGTATGGATTTACACAACCACCAAACAATCAGGATACAGTTCCAACACCCCCAGAAACTCCCTACTAGTCCTCACCTCTAATCCCTGACAGTCACTAATCTAGGCTCTGTCACGACAGCTTTGTCTTTTTGAGAACATCACAGAGATGAAGTTGTATAGTATGTAACCACTGGAGGCTGGTTCCTTCCACTCAAAGAATTCCTTTAATAGCCATCACAGTACCGTATTTCCCCATGTATAAGATGCTCTTATGTATAAAACTCATCTTCATTTTGGGATCCAACATTTGAAAAAATGTATTACATACAGTTATTGAACTCAAGTTTTATTCATCATGAAATTCATGCAACTCCTCATCACTGTCAAAATTCCCATTCATTAGCTTGTCCTCATCTGTGTCTTCATATATTGCCCCGTCCTCAGTTCCATCTACCATCATTTGAGATGGCACAACCACTGTATAAGATGCACCCAGCTTTTAGACCCCAAATTTTTCGAAACAGGGTGCATCTTATACATGGGGCAGTATGGTACATTTCTTTTCATTGCCAACATTATTACATGTTTTTTAGTGGACATAGCACTCATTTCTATTGGGTATACTTTTTTAACTTTTAAAATTATTATTATGTATTGCTTTCTGTTGTACAGCTTAGTGGTTCGACAATCATATACTTTACACAGTTTTCCCTCAATATTTCCAGTACCTAACTGGCACCATACATAGTTATCACAACTATTGGGCATACTTTCAGGAGGGGGCAATTGCCAGGTCATAATTTCACCACACGTCTAACTTCAGTAGGTATGGCCAAATGTTCCTTCTAAGTGGTGGAGCCAGCAGAGGAAGATAGTTTTGCTTCCTGCCTTCACCAGCATTTGGGAAACATTCTGGTCAGTGTGATTGTATATTTTAGTTGTTCTTATAGGTGTGTATGCAGATGAGATTTTAAGGTTTGTCATAAATCATGGAAAGGCTTAGTCATCGTTTTTTAGCAGATGCCATTAGGGCCCTGCCCAGATCCCCCGGGGTCCCTTTTACTGTCCCACAGCTGCCGCAGGTGCTGTTGCTAAAAGCTCACACCTGCGACTTTACCCAGCACTGTCCCTTTGGGCCATTAGAGCTGCCACACAGTTTTCATTGCCCGGCCCCAAACACACTGGGGTGGTCACAGGCCATGCCGACTGCTGTGGGGTACAAAAGCCCAGTCCCTTGCCCAGGGCAGACATTCACAATGTTGCAATTTATACTTTTGAGTTCCCGTCGGGAACAGACCGAGAATGACTTCACCTGAAACCACATCCTTGTTCAGCTTTCCCTCCTGCCCTGTCCTGCTCCCCTCACTCCCTCCCAAGGCTTTCCTGAGAGCGCCACCCCAGGAAAGAAGTCAGACGAGAACTCCCATGTCGGCTCTGCCTGTAAGGAACCTGACCCCACACAGCTTTGCAGCATCCATTTCTCCACCTTTCAACCTAAAGGCCCCGTTTTCTGTGCATACTGTTAGAAAAACTAGATGTTCGACTGTGACTCACAGACAACCTGATAAGCAGTGGCTTAAACAAACAAGGGTTTGTGTGTTTTCTCAAGTCACTTTTGCCTCAATGTGATGAGTACCAGTCAAGCGGCAGGTTTACAGGCAGAACTATGAGTTAAATGGAATTGCCCTTAACCGTCTCAGTCGCTGATCAAGACCCTTGCTTCTGCCTGTGTTGGTCGCCCTACTGCATTCTCTCACGAGTCCCAGTGATCTCCTAATGCTCACTCCAGTCATCTTCAGTAAAAAAGTGATCATTTTTAGGTTGCCTGGGGTGCTTTAAAGACTCTGCACACAGCCTGACCTGTGGTGGCGGAGTGGATAAAGCGTTGACCTGGAAATGCTGAGGTCGCCGGTTCAAACCTCTGGGCTTGCCTGGTCAAGGCACATATGGGAGTTGATGCTTCTGGATCCTCCCCTCTTCTCTCTCTCTGTCTCTCTTTCCTCTCTCTCTCTCCTCTCTAAAAAAATGAATAAATAAAAAAAGGCTGTGCACACATAAATTAATATCTTATGCTAAATAATAGAAAAGTTTAATTCCTGAGATTTTTATCATTAGGTAAATTAATATCTATGTAGTTAATTTTACTAAACTTTTAAAGAAATCCCTCTAGTTATTTCACTTCAGAGAAAGTGATCATATAAAGTCATTTGTGCTCAGGTTTTAAGACAGTCATGCATTCTTTGGTTCCATTAGTGTTTGTAGAGGGCCTGACCCAGGCTCCAAATAAGGTGCGGGGATTACAAATATGAATAATATATTGACCTCTCTTTTTTTTTCTTTAATTAATTAATTTTTTTTCTTTTCTAAGTTTAGAGGAGCAAAGATAGAGAGGCACACTCCTGCATGCACCCCGACTGGGATCCACCCAGAAGCCCCCGTCTGGGACTGATGCTCTGCCCATCTGGGGCCATGCTCACAACTGAGCTATTTTGAGCACCTGAGGCAAGGCTCCAGGGAGCCATCCTCAGCACCCCAGGACTGGGCTGCTAGAGGGGAAAAAGAAAGAGAGAGAGAGAGAAGTGGGAGGGGTGAAGAAACAGATGGTTGCTTCTCTTGTGTACCCTGAATGGGAATCGAACTCAGGACTTCCACATGCTGGGCTGACGCTCTACCACTGAGCAAACTGGCCAGGGCCATGATCTCTCTTTTAAAGATTCCGCAGTAAGCCTTGGCTGGTTAGTTCAGTTAGTTAGAGCATTGTCCCAAAACAACAAAGTTGTGGGTTTGATCCCAGGTCAGGACACCTATAGGAAGCAGCCAATGAATACACAACTAAGTGGATCAACAAATAAATGCTTCCTTTCTCTCTCTCTCTCTCCCCCTTCCTTCCTCCCTGTCTCTCTAAAACAATCAATTATAAAAAAAGACTGCGTGTACACATATCATTGTACTTTTTACCCTATTGTGATTGTCGGTTTGCTGGTTCTTATCCATTTAGATTGTAAGCTTCCTGAGGTCAAGGATTATGTTTTATCTTTGCTCCTATATTTAGCATAGTGACTAGAACATCCCACGCACATTTGTGGAAAGCAGAATGACAAAGAAGGATAATGGAGAATAAAGAAAGGCTTCAGGAAGGGAGGAAGGTGGGGTACATTAAAGATGTCACCAATACTTTGTGTTTTCCCCATGACAGGCAGAGTCTACTTCTTCTCTCTCTGAAGGTAGGCTGATCTTGTGACTTGCGTTGACCAGCAGAATGCAGCAGACATAATACTATTCCAGGCCAAAGCTTTAAAAGGGTCTGGCAGCTGATGTGTTTGCTCCTTGAGGGAAATCAGCCTCATGTAAGAAGTCCAACTATCCTGAACTACCATGCTGCGAGGAAGCCCATGAGAACCTCGTGGAGAGGCCATTCAGAAGGGAACTGGAGAACCCAGTTGACAACAAGGACTGAGATCTAGACATGTGACCCTCATTCCAAACAGACCTCAGCTATGTGAGCCATTCCAGCTGAGGCTCCAACATTACAGAACAGAGCTGAGTTATTCCCACTGTGTTCCAATCAAATTACTGACCCACAAAATCATGTTCATAGGAAATATTCTTTTAAGCTAAGTTTGGAGGGGGGGTGTTACACAGCAAGAGCTATCTGAAGCAGGAGGTATTCACTACCAAAAGGACACTTTACTGTTTTATCATTGCCTATAGTTTTTATTCTATTTAAGATATGCTTGTAGGAAGAGAGCAATTCTTAATATAAGTAAAATTTGTAATAGTGGAGATATTTTGGGTCAGAGAAAATATTTCTGACACATTTCTCATATCCTAAAAAGGATAAAGCATGTCTTGAGTGGTCACGTTGGAGGACTTGTTCAGGGCAGGATGGAAGCTGGGAAGCCTAGTGCATGTGTTGAAATTTAATTATATATTTACTATGGTCAGGGAGATAAGGTAGAATGAATAAAGTGGGTCAGCTATGGAAGGCATAGGGAATGGGGGAACAGTGGATTGGGAGCCACCCGTACTCACTCAACTCCAGTCAATTATACTCATGAAGGAATGTGGACCCTATGTTGCTAAAGCTTTCATTTTTCCTCAGAAGCAAAACAGCCAGATATTTTTTTACATAAAATCTCTAGATTTTCTATCTGGGCTATCCAACTTATTCAGTTGCCAATTTCAGCATCCTGGTACAGTGAATGAGAACACTGAGTTAAATGTCATACTCAATATACATTGCCCATGTGTCTCTCTGGACATCCTGTGGCTTTTGAAAGTGTAAGTTGGCCTGTGTATATATGTGTGTTCAAGCAAGGTCAACCGAAACAGACTCGATGCTTGACATTCTAAGTGTTGGTGAGGTGTGGAGCAACCAGAGCTGTCACACACTGCTCGTGGGTGTGTAAACTGACACAACCATTTTGGTGAACTGTTTGTCAGTAAGACTGAGCATATACCTGCCCTAACCTTCGGACCCAGCAGTGCCACTCTAAGGGAAATACCCAAGAGAAATGCAGTATATGTTCATCAGGAGACATATATGAGAATGTGCATAGACACACTATTAGTAATAGTCAAACACTAGAAGCAAATAGTTATTCATGAACAGTATAATGGACAAAGAATGTATTCATCGGTGAAGCGTTACACAGCAATAAAAACTGACTTAATGTTTTGTCATAATAGTGGCAGGAGGATGATAACTCAATAGGGCTTGAGAGGACTTCCAATGCACTGGTCACTGTTTTTTGGCTGTGAACTGGTTATGTGGGTGTATTCGCTTTGTGAAAAAATCCACTGAGCTATATGCTTTTTGGTTTGTGCACTTTTCTGTATGCATGTTGTATTTTAATACAAGTTTTTAAAAAGTAGAATTTTAAATATTTAGCCCTTCCCCTTCAACCTGGGTCCAAAGGTGAGGACAACATCAGGCTAGAGCAAGCTGCTAGCTACTTAGCATGGACATGTAACATGAGAGAGAACGACGCCTTTGTTTTCTTTTTAAATTTTTTAATAGATTGAACTTTTAGAAAGAGAGAGGAAGAAAGAGATACAGAGAGAAAGAAGGGTGGGGGAAGCATTCATTTGTTGTTCTACTTAGTTGTGCATTCATTGGTCACTTCTGGTATGTGCTCTGATTGGCAATTGAACACACAACTTTGGTGTTTCAGGTCTATGCTCTAACCAACTGAACTAACTGGCCAGGGAGAAGCCTTTGTTTTCTTAAGTTACCAGAATATAGTGAGTGCTCTGGGGTGGCTGGCTAGTTGTCCTCGCAAGTCTCTGCTCCATATTCCTGGACACAAGCATGCCTAACAAGGCTCCTTTCCCCAGCCTCCCATGTGGGCTAGTGGGAAGCCAAAGATGAGACTGTCTGGTTATCTCCAGCATATGCTGAGCCACTTGCCACAGAATTTTCTTTTACTCTTTCTTGGGCGCCTGAATACGGAGATGGCAAGGACCCATCTTTGACTGTGCAGACCGGAATAGCACCTTGGGGGTTGGCAGAGCCACAAAACGGAAAGAAAGCAGGTCTTGAATGACCACGTGATTCAGAATCACACTGTCATCCTAGATGAGCTGGGATGTCAATGTGAGAGAAACAAACTTCCTTCTTAATTAAGTTGTTATATTTTGGGGTCTCTTTGTTGTAATACCTAAGCCCTTTCTCACATGTTACATAGTGCAGCTGTCAAACCACAAGTAGCAGAGACTTGGGGCTCATGAGCTGCTGCTGTGCAATTTCCTGATGAGCTGAAGTCAGTCAGAATGACCATGTAGTATAGGGCCTTGGCAGCCACACCTGTCAAATGGAGCATTGAAAGAAATGGCTTGACATTAAGTATCAATGCAATAAGGTTAGAGCAGTGGTCCGCAAAGCCTGCCCCCAGAACAGCAGTTAGCTTCACCGGAGCTTGTTAGAAATGCAAATTCTCAGGTTCCACTCAGAAGTAAATCAAAACCTGGGAATGGGGCTCAGCAATGTGTGTGTTCACAAGACCTCAGGGATTCTAATGCACACTCAAGTTTGATGTCCCTAAACCAAACCACTGGTTGGGAGGCAGCAAACTTTTTCTGTTAAGAGCTGGCTAACACATTGCATTTAGTCATCATGTCTATGTAAGTGCTCCTCTCGACTGTGACAGCTTCTCAGACTTTCCTTGTTCTTGATAACATTGTCAGTTTTGAGGAGTATAAGCAGTGATGGAATTCAAATAATTTAACAACTGGTTCTCTGCCCTAATGACCGTTTTAAGTATAAAAAAAAGATATACCGAAAGGTAGTTTATTATTTCATGCATATAATACTTAAATAGAAACAATAAAAGAGGTACACAAAACTAGATTATGTTACAAGAAAGGGTTTTAAAATAGTAATAAAAAATATTAAATAATATTTGACAAAAACCAATAAAACTATTATTTAAGATATTTTCATATTGCTTTTTGATTGGCATCCTCACTTGCAATTTTTTTCACCCATGGACAGAATGAACATTACTACGGGCACTTAGACTATGCTGTTGTGCAGATGAATGTTAAAAAAGAATAAGGAAAGTCAATTTGTGATTTCCACATTGGGCGGCTGCCCAGGTGCCCACCTTAGAGAGAACCCTGATGACAAGTGCCATTTTAACAACTGATTCACCAAACTCAACAAAAAATTAGGTATCAGTTCTGCTGAACCAGTGCAAACTGACTGAATCCCATTACTGAGTATAAGCAGCTTTTTGTAGAACATCCCTCACTTGGAATTTATCTGAGTTTTTCTCCTGATTAAACTAGGGTTATGGGTTTTGGGGAGAAAGAACACAGAGGTAAAGTGCCATTCTCATCACATCTCATCAACAGTATATATTATCTACATGATTTGTCACTGTTGATGTTGATCTTTAGATAATGTTTGTCAGGTTTCCCCACTGAAGCCACCCTTATTCTTCCCCATTTCATACTGACCTCTTTGGAATGAAGTAGCTGTGCAACCCACACTGGATTGGGGAGGGGGGGGATTGGGAACCTTAAGGAAGGTGTGGGTTGTACATCTGACGTTGAAGTTTTGGAAATTAAACACTAAGTAATGAGTAAGACCTCTGCAGGAAAGAATGCAGCCAGAGAAGCTGAAAGGAGCCAGAACCAAGGGCTGAGGAAGAGTTGAGAACAAAAGCCAGGCTGTAAGGCAGGGGTCCCCAAACTACGGCCCGCGGGCCACATGCGGCCCCTTGAGGCCATTTATCCGGCCCCCACCGCACTTCCGGAAGAGGCACCTCTTTCATTGGTGGTCAGTGAGAGGAGCATAGTTCCCATTGAAATACTGGTCAGTTTGTTGATTTAAATTTACTTGTTCTTTATTTTAAATATTGTATTTGTTGCCGTTTTGTTTTTTTACTTTAAAATAAAATATGTGCAGTGTGCATAGGGATTTGTTCCTAGTTTTTTTATAGTCCGGCCCTCCAGTAGTCTGAGGGACAGTGAACTGGCCCCCTGTGTAAAAAGTTTGGGGACCCCTGCTGTAAGGAGTTCCATGGAAGGAAGAGTAAACAGAAAGTTGAAAAGAATGGGTACATATTATAGAGCACATAGGGTGGTTCTCAAACCCATGTGATTATCAGAATTACCTGCAGGGCTTGTAAAACTTACATCTCTGGGCCCAGAGTTTCTGATGCAGTAGGTGGGTCTAGGATGATGCCTGGGAATTTGCATTTCTAAAAAAATTCCTGGATGATCCTGATGCCTCTAGCCTGAGGACTACATTTTGAGAACCACTGCCAGAATAAACACTTTTGATATGGTTGGCAATGAATGGGCATCAAAGAACTGGGAGGAGTGAGAATAAAAGAGAGTTTCTAAGGTAACAGCATGTTTGCTTCCTGAGGGAAATGATTTAGAGGGGGAGGCAAATGAGGCAGAAGAAAGGGGGATAAATGTAGAGACAAAATCCTTGATAATTCAAAATGGGGTTGAATTTGGAGTATCATGGTGACTTTGGCCTCTGATGGGAGAATGGACATGTACCCCAAAGTCACAAGTTTTCACAGGTTTATAGGAGTGGAAGTAGGAGATGACACAAGCTTGTAGTCTCAAAAGGAAGACCTTATGTAGAAGCTTCCATATTCTGTATTCTCAAGGAAGAGTAGAGACAGTGACAAGAGGACATTTGAGGCAAAGGGAGAAGGTGTGAACTACTTGTTTTAGAAAGCAAAATCTCAAACTTACTTGACCAGCCTAATAACACTTTCTGTAATTGGGAAAATATTTTTTGGGTTTTTTTTTTTTTTTTTTTTTTCTGAAGTTGGAAACGGGGAGACAGTCAGACAGACTCGCGCATGCACCCGACCAGGATCCACCCGGCATGCCCACCAGGGGGCGATGCTCTGCCCATCTGGGGCGTTGCTCTGTTGCAACCAGAGCCATTCTAGTGCCTGAGGCAGAGGCCATAGAGCCATCCTCAGCACCAGGGCCAACTTTGCTCCAATGGAGCCTTGGCTGCGGGAAGGGAAGAGAGAGACAGAGAGGAAGGAGAGGGGGAGGGGTGGAGAAGCAGATGGGTGCTTCTCCTGTGTGCCCTGGCCAGGAATCAAACCCAGGACTCCTGCACACCAGGCTGATGCTCTACCACTGAGCCAACCGGCCAGGGCGGGAAAATGTTTATAATTTGTAATGTCCAATATGGTAGCCACTAGCCATATGAGACAATTATACTTAAATTAATTAAAATAAAATAAAAACAGTAACTCAGTTCCTTAGGCTTACTCATCACATCTTAAGTATCAATGGTACATTTTTAGAGAAATTGAGTTGGGCTGTGGAGCTGTGTTGAGGGTGTACTTGAGGTTCATAAAACCAGCCAGACCTGGTTTGTAATTTTTTTCCCAGCAACACTCACCAGCTTAGTGACAGGCCCAGAGAATGTTGCTGATGCAGCCCTTTCAGGGGGGATTTTTCCAAGATAAGAAGGACAAGGGGAGAGAGGGCCAAAAAATGTATTGGGGATACAGTGGTTATAATGCAGGTCTATGAAATGTCTAGGACAAGGCATGAGACAAGAAGAGTAATGAAGCCAAGAGGACTCACAAACGTGTCCTCACTGTTAAAATGACCCTTCCAGAATAAAGCATTATCTTACTTTTTCTATAATGGGTATCTCAAGAATAAATTGTGGACAAGGGGAAATTTCTCTTTATGCAATATTCCAGCTAATAAAAGAGTGGTAGAATTAAAGTATCAACAATCTGTATATCCCTAGTAAAAGACTGGTTGTAGGCAATGCTCATCAATGGCTGCTAAAAACACAAAAAAAGAGGGACAAGATTTTTTGTGTCTCTTGATGGAAGAACTCAACACTACCTGATGTATCCTTGCTCCCCCCCAAAAAAAACAACCAAAACCAAAAAAAAACACTGAGTTTGATCAAGCATCTAAATCCAACAACCAATCTACAGAACATGTTAGCATCAAGGAGCTAGAATCAGTAAAATCTAGACTGTGGAAAATTCTACCAAATAAATAACTTGGTTCCTTAAACAAATTAACTGCAAGGAAAAGAGCTGAAGAGGGAACCTAAAAGAGATTTATGAGACACATCAATAATGATATTGTGGTTATGTGTTTTAGATGTCCTTGTATCTTAGTAATATACTGAAATATTAACAAGTGAAATTAGTATCTGGGACTGACAGCTGTCAGAGGGGATGGGGAATAGGGGACTGGGTGGAAAAGATGAAGGGATTAAGCAATAAAAAAACACCCTCACAGACAACAGTATGGTGATTACAAGAGAAAAAGGGGATAGGGGAGGCAGAAGAAGGTAAAGGGGGAATTGACCGATGGTGGCACAGTGGATAGAGCATCGACCTCAGATGCTGAGGTCCCAGGTTGGAAACCCCAAGGTCTCAGGCTTGAACGTGGTGTCACTGGCTTGAGTATGGGATTATTGACATTATCCCATGGTCACTAGCTTGAGCCCAAAGTCACTGGCTTGAGCAAGGGGTCACTGCACTGGCTAGGCTTGAGCCTCCTGTCCTGCTCTACCACTGGTCAAGGCACACAGGAGAAGCAATCAGTGAACAACTAAATGAAGCAGCTATAAGTTGATGCTTCTCACTTTTCCCTCTCACACACTCTCTCTATCTCTCAAGATCAATTTAAAAATAACCTGATCTGTGGCGGTGCAGTGGATAAAGCATCAACCTGGAACACCAAGGTTGCTGGTTCAAAACTCTGGGCTTGCCTGGTCAAGGCACATATAGGAATTGATGCTTCCTGCTCCTCCCTTCTCTCTCTCTCCTCTTTAAAATGAATAAATAAAAAAATTTTAAATTCTGAAGTAATAATAATTCTTCCTTGCTCTGGCCAAGTAGTTCAGTTAGTTAGAGCATCATCCCAATATGCCAAGTTTGCTGGTTTGATCAGAATTATCCAATGGCCTGACCAGGCAGTGGCACAGTGGATAGAACATAGGCCTGGGATGCTGAAGACCCAGGTTTGAAACCCTGAGTTCACCAGCTTGAGCACAGCCTCATCCAGCTTGAG
The DNA here is from genome assembly GCF_036850995.1 of Saccopteryx leptura. Classification (NCBI taxonomy): domain Eukaryota; kingdom Metazoa; phylum Chordata; class Mammalia; order Chiroptera; family Emballonuridae; genus Saccopteryx; species Saccopteryx leptura. Next base: position 181,051,575 of record NC_089507.1, read on the forward strand.
CACGGTCTCACCAGCTTGACTGTGGGGTCACTGACTTGAACATGGGATCATAGACATGACCCCATGTTCACTGGCTTAAAGCCCAAGGTCGTTGGCTTGAGCCCAAGGTCACTGGCTTGAGCAAGAGGTCACTGGCTTGGCTGGAATCCTCTGGTCAAGGCACATATGAGAAAGCAATAAATAAACAACTAAGGTGCCACAACAAAGAATTGATGCTTCTCATCTCTCTCCCTTCCTGTCTCCCTCCCCCCATTTCTCATGCATGCAAAAAAAATCAACCAGTGAATGCATAAATAAATGGAATAACAAATCGAAGTTTCTCTCTGTCTCTCAAATTAACAAATAATAATAATAATAATAAAATAACCCTTCCTACTCTGAATACTCTTACCAGATATGCACCTGCTTCTCTCCATCCTTTCATAGCCAAGTATCATGAAGGCATTATCTCTTTTGTTGTTCTCTTTTGTTGCCTCTCTCTCTCTCTCTCTCTCTCTTCCCCTATGTGGCCTCTCCCCATAGCTAACTTCGTGTTCCTCTCAAAGTACTTGGGACTTTGTTCATAACAGCTGGATTCCCTCAAAGTGAGCACGAAGTGGAACTTCTGATCTCTTAGAGCTTGGAACGTCAATTCTACTATATTCTATTAGTTAAAGCTGTCACAGAGCCACCAGGGTTCTAAAAAGAAGGCACTTGGTGCAGTACCAGGGAGAAAGCCTCAAAGTCATTCATTTGTGAAATAAACTTTACTCTCCATTATAAAAATGACCTCCCTTACTCTCTTTCTCTCCCTCCCTCACTCCCTCTCTCATCCTCCTCCAACATCTCTAAATCATAATTTCTCAAAATATTGATATTCTAGGAGCACATTGCACGCAGTAAACATTAGTAGCTTAAATAATAGAGGATACATTTTTATTATAAAAATATGAAAATGGACAGTTGCAGGCATTGCTTCAACTGTTCAAGGATGCCTTCACAGTCACATGCTCTTTCTTTTTGCTCTGCCAACATTGGCATCTGGGTTTTCATCATGATGCTGGCATCCTCATGGTCACAGGATGGCTGCCATGCCTCCAAACCTCCAGTGGAGCGGAGTTCTAACTATATATGTCACATGGTTATAACTAACTGAAAGTGAGGCTGAAAAGAAAGAATGGAGCTTGGCACATTACAATGCCACAAAAAGCCTGACCAGGCGGTGGCGCAGTGGATAGAGGGTCGAACTGGGATGCGGAAGGACCCAGGTTCGAGACTCCAGGGTTGCCAGCTTGAGCACAGGCTCATCTGGCTTGAGCAAAAAGCTCACTAGCATGGACCCAAGGTCACTGGCTCGAGCAGGGGGGGGGGGGGTTGCTCGGTCTGCTAAAGGCCCGCGGTCATGGCACATGTGAGGGGGCAATCAATGAGCAACTAAGGTGTTGCAACGAAAGGCTGATGATTGGTGCTTCTCATCTCTCTCCGTTCCTGTCTGTCTGTCCCTATCTATCCCTCTGTCTGACTCTCTCTGTCCCTGTAAAAAAATAAAAAATAAAAATTAAAAATAAAAATAAAAAGCCACAAAAAGTTGGAGGTTTGTTATCAAGGAAAAAGCAGGAAATAGATATTTAGTAGGCAGAAAACTTGCCACATTCTGTCAGCCACATTCATGTGTGTGACTAATCACTGCTCAGTACTTGGTGGATAGTAGCTATGCAACACTCTTATGATGGATGGTGGCTATCATGAATGGGGAAGTCAGGGCTCCAGGTCACCTCCTCTAAGAAAGATACTTAACCCCTTGCCCTGTGATAGAATGAACAATTACAGCCTCTATCCAACAATACCCAGGACAGACTTTTATCAAAGCAGGTATGACTCTTACGTTTGCATTTCTCTCCTTCTTCTCTGTTGTGACCCTTTGAGTTTAGGAGCCAAGATTTGTTCATCTTTGGATCCTGATAACCTAACAGGTTGGGACAGTGAATGTGATAGTGAGTCATAGGTTTGGGGAAAGTTTTGATGATAGTAGAGGGTTTATTTAGGAAAAGTGGGAGGAGTCAGAAAAAGAGAAAACAAAATGGAAGAAACATTCAGGACCGGTGACAAAGTTTTTTTGAAAAATAGAAATATAAGAGATGGTAATTAGCAAGTAAAATTACTGCTGCTGATTCAGTAAAAAGGAGAGTAAGAAAAAAAATACAAAATGCAGTGAAAAAGATTTGAAATGATGAGGAAGGAGCACAAAAGGACGGGAAGAAAGAAAGAAAGAAAGAAAGAAAGAAAGAAAGAAAGAAAGAAAGAAAGAAAGAAAGAAAGAAAGAAAGAAAGAAAGAAAGAAAGAAAGAAGAAAGAAAGAAAGAAAGAACGAAAGAAAGAAAGAAAAAAGGAAGGAAGGAAGGAAGGAAGGAAGGAAGGAAGGAAAGAAAGAAAGAAAGAAAGAAAGAAAGAAAGAAAGAAAGAAAGAAAGAAAGAAAGAAAGAAAGAAAGAAAGAAAGAAAGAAAGAAAGAAAGAGAGAGAAAGGGAAAGCAGGGAAGGTGGATATGTTAGCCTCCTCAGGCTGCTGTAACAAATTCCCACAAATTTAGTGGGTTAAACCACAGAAACTTATTCTCTCACAGTTCTGGGGGCAGAAGTTTGAAATTAGTGCCCTTGGGCTGAAATCAAGGTGTCAGCGGGGCCACATTCCCTCTGGAGACTCCAGAGCACAATTGTTCCTGCCTATTCAGGTTCCGCTCCTCTGTCCATATGATCTCCCTCTGTCCCTCTCTAATAGGGACACTTGTGGTGGCATTTAAATCCTCCCCCACAATAGTCCAGGATAATCTCCTCAATTTTATCAAATCTGCAAAGACCCTTTTTCCAAATAATACCACATTCCCAGTTCCCAGGGGTTGAGGCATGAATATATTCTGGGGAGGGTCATTTTTCAACCTCCTGCAGTGGGAGAGAGACAGGAGAAAAGGAGAGGACAAGCTGTCAGCCTCTCCCACTCGAAAGACCACCTTCTTTTGGAAGAGTATTGCCCCCAAATCATTCTCTCTACCATCATCTGGATGATTTTAGCCTTATGTGTGCACCACCCATTCCATCATACAGCGCCCATGAGAACGTGACGCTCACTCTCTGACTACAGGGAGCTGATTGACCCTGGGCTTCGGCCACCACACTCTTAATTTCGTCACTGAGTTGAGGAGGAGGCCATGCTTCCCATGGGTTGCTCCAGCCAGTGTTGCTGAGCACAGCGGTGATACTGAGGCAGGCCCACCTCGGGAGACACGGGACTCCTCTGAAGGCCTTGTTGAACCTTCCTTAGAACTGCCCAGCAGTTGAAGACCCTTCCATGGACACTCCTCCCTGTCGTCCCTGCTCTCCTTCACTGGGGGCAGACCTCCATCCTGGTGTGATAGCTCTCCAGATTCCTCCCCATTTCCTCTCCATTTTCTCTCAGCCATATTCCCTCACGTCTTGCATTTTTAATCCCTTCCTAATAGCTGCTTCTTAGATGATTCAGACTAACATATATTACCTACTTAGTACTCAGCTTTAAATGTCATCATTAAATAAATGTATTTTAAAAGGAAATCTTGCATCACTACTAGAAACAGAAAGCCAATATTACTTGTCGTAAATAGAGGAAAAACCGAAAATAGAGACATAGATCAACAAAAGATGTTATTAAATTTCAGCAGGTACCCATTGCTTGCCTACCAGAGGATGAAAGTCTGAGGTTGGCTGGCTCATTAAAGGGAGCTTAGTGAGTGTTAGAAAGGTGTTAAAGACCTATTAACACCAAACTAGGACTTTCTGCTAGACCTAATCAGAAGGATCAAAACAGAATTTTAAAAAAGAATAGCTTTCTCACTTGGGGCGTCCATATTAACATTTACCAATGATCAGTAAATGTGCCTCAATCTCAGAGCCTTGCACGTGACTGACGAGCGATATGATGAGTCCACTGTTGGGAACCCTTACAGTAGAGAAATTATTAAGACATCAATTTGTGTGTTGTTCTAGCAGTACCAAGCAGATAGCTGTTCCTTCGTACTTTCTTGTCTTTGGGGAGGTCTGGAAGCAAAGTTGTTGAAGGCACTCTCTTGCTGTCTTTAAGAAAATGTAAACTCATGAATGAGAAAGAGAGATATGGATGCAGGAGCACAGAGTGAACAGGGAGGTTAAAAGCTGGAGGGGGGAAGGACACAGAGACCCGAGACCCAGGGAGCAGTGAAGATTCTCATGCCCTTTGCTGGGGGCAGGATTTAAAGGGAAGGGGAAGAAGGCTGCTGCATGGCAAACACACCACATTGGGATGGGACCTAGGAGTCCGGGTAAAGGGAAAAAAAACTAATGTGATGTTCACACATCTGAGTTTGTGGATCCAGATTCATATACACCCACAGCACAAGCATCTCAAGAAGATTAGATCAGTAACTTAGAAACTCAGAATGGTAGTCAACAGTGATATTTCTCTATTTACATTGATATTTTTAACATACCCAAATGATGGAGACTTATTGTTCCACATGTATATCCTTAATTTACAGAACCATACCTTCTGTCTCATAGTTGTAAGCTAAAAAGTAACTGTGGTTGGGTGACCTTTGGAGAACCAGTCTGTAATTCACTGGGAAAATACATATTGTCTTTTCTGAGTCCTAGGAAAGCAAAACAGTGAATAAGTGCCATTTTAATAGGTGCCATTTAATAAGTGCCATTTAGTTGAAGCTGTTGGCTGCAAATGAGAAAGCACAACTCCAACTGGCTTAAGGGAGAAAGTGAGAATTTATTTGACCACTCAAAGCAAGGGTCCATCTGCTTCAGGCAGAGCTAGATCCAGTACTGTCCTGAGAACTCATGCTTGTCTTCTCCATCTCCCGGCTTTGCTTTCTTCTGTGGTGGCATCATTCTCAGGTGGCTGCTGGTGGCAAAGTTGGCTGCCTGCCCAGGTCTTATATCACATCCTCTCTCCGCCTCCAGGGGAAAGGGGAGTTTAAGCAACAGCTCCAACTCCAGGGCTGGTTCAGTTTAGATTTCATGTCCATCCTTGAGGCAATCGCTGTGGCCAAGTTAAAGGCTCTATATCCACCTCCCATAAGAAAAGTGGAGTCAACTCATCCAGAACTGCATAATCAGTTCCTGGAAGATGAGGGAAATGGGTGCTGGAGGGCAGGTGAAAACACCAGGTGTTCTCCACAGGCAGAATCTTCCCTTCCCCAGACACAGGTGTGCCCAGGAGTAGGGAGAGCTTGTTAGTGTGGAGGAGACACTGAATCTTGTTCTAGGAAAATTCTGCGTGTGTTTACAGATCCCATTTGATTTCCGAGAAGTAGATAAGAGACACATTACTGTCTCATTTCAGGGATGAAGACACTGAGGCTCAGAGAATTTGAATGATTTTGCGGTGTCCCTAGAACTTGTCAGTGGCAGAGGCAGGTTTCAAAGCCGAGGCATTGATCTTTCTGTGCTACCTCCCTGTGACCCCCCCAAATCACAGTGCTGACCAGGAAAATGTGGGAATGCCTGAGAATAGCGTTCCAGAATGACACAGGCTCTTTTTTATGTATTTTTTTAAAAATTCTTTTTTATTTTCCAATTACAGTTTACTTTCAGTATTATTTGTGTTGGTTTCAGGTGCACAGCATAGTAGTTAGACGATCATATACTTTACAGAGTGTTGCCCCTGACATTTCCAGTACCCACATGGTACCATACTTGGTCATGATAATATTATTGACTCTATGCCTTAGGCTGTACTTTACATCTTCATGAATATTCTGTAACTGCTTAACCCCTTCACCTCTTTCACCCAATCCCCCAACACCCTTCCCCTCTGCCAATCACCAGTCAGCTCTCTGTGTCTATAAGTCTGTTCCAATGACACACACTCCTCATGCTAGCCATCACTAATCTAGACCAGCACTGTTCAATAGAATGATAATGCAAATCACAGAAATAATGTTAAAATTTATAGCAGCCACATAAAAAAGTTAAAAAAATCCTGAAATTGATTTTAATAATATATTTTATTTAACCCAATATACCCCAAATATTTTTATTTTGATGTATAAATCAACATACAAAAGTATCAATGAAATATTTTGTAGTCCGTTTGCACAGTAAGTCTTCACGATCCAGTGTGTATTTTACACTTACAGCACATCTCAGTTGGGACCAGCCACCTTTCAGGTGCTCAGAAGCTACACATGATCAACTGGTGATTCTCGTTTTGAACAATGCAGAGTCCTGTTCAAAGAGGCAATTAGGCACAAATTTGGGGCACCTGCAAAGCAGGAACCTGAAAGAGAAGGGTTGGGGGGAGAAAGAGATTTTGCTTCGATATCTAGCCAGAACCTTGCAAATTAGTCTACAAAGAAGAAACTTAATATAGGCATACACATTTTGTGGTTTAGTATTTTATTCCAAATTATAGTAGGGTGGGGATAGTGGGACACCAAATCGTACCCTTGATTAGGAGACAACTGAAGGTCTTAATGCGGTCCTTGAGACAATGCCATTTGCAGAATAGATGACCCAAGACGTGGCAACAGAACCCACTCTAGCTAATTTAATCAGAAAAGAATTTATTAAAGAATGTTAGATAGCTCATGGAATCTTCAGGAAACCAAAGAATCAGTCTCTGAAGGGAGCCACCTGAAACGATGCTCAAATTGCAGTGCCAGGCTTCTCCAGTAGGGGTTCTGTCGCTGCCGTCTCCCTGACCACCGCAATCTTCCTAACTGGAGTCTGTGGTATATGCGGGTCATATGTTTGCACCCAGAGCAAGGAAGTCTGGGAAAGCAAATTTCTGTTTCCCTTGTGAAAAAGTGAGACTCATAAGAAGAAACAGCCCAAAAATGAAGGTGTAGGAAGGGTATTGGGTTTCCTAAAGCATAGCCCATATCCACTACACCAACTGATTTGTTTTTCTCATTTAAAAATTATTGTGAAAAAAAAAAGTTACTGTGAAATATATAACATAGACAAGAGTGAATACATGATAAGACAATAATTATTCTTACACTTCAGATTAAGATATTCAGCATTACCAGTACAGTAGTCCCGCAAGAGATAGTTTCCAAGACCCCTAGTAGATGCCAGAAACCATGGATGGTACTGGACCCTGTACACATATACAATATTTAACATAAAGAAAGCACTTTACGGCTTCTCTTTGATGCCAAAGAGACGTATCTGAATTACCAGCATCACTGCTCTTGTGCTTTGGGGCCATTGCTAAGTAAAATAAGGGTTACCTGAACACTAGCACTGTGACGTCAGGACAGTGGATCTGGTAAAGCACATGGCTGCTAAGTGATCACTCGCTGGAGAGCGCACACAGTGTGGAGATGCTAGACAAAAGGATGATTCACGTCCTGGCAGGATGGGACAGGAAGGCGCAAGATTTCACCACACTACTCAAAAAAGTGAGCAATTTAAAACTTATGAATTGTTTATTTTTGGAATTTTCCATTTAATATTTTCAGACTGTGGCAGACCACAGATAACTGAAACTGTGTAAAGTAAAACCTTGGATAAGCTGGGGACCAGGAGGGCGGAGGATGGGGAACTACCTACTTTGAAACCCTCATTTGTCTCTCCCTAGTTATACACCGGTTTCTCTTCCCAATAATCACCACTATCTTGACTTTCATATCAATTATTTTCTTGTTTTACCTATTTCCTTTAAATTGAGATACCATTGACATATAATATTGTATTAGTTTTAGGTGTATAACATGGTAAGTTTGTATGTATGTACATGTTATAAAATGATTACCAAAAGTATTTTAAATGAGATTTTTTTTTAAAAAATTTATTTATTCATTTTAGAGAGGGAGAGAAAGAGAGAGAGGCAGAGACACAAGGAGAGGAGAAGCAGGTAGCATCAACTCCCATATGTGCCTTGACCAGGCAAGCTCAGGTTTTCAAAATGGACCTCAGCGTTTCAGGTCAATGCTTTATCCACTGCACCATCACAGGAAGGCCAAATGTTTTTGTTAATATCCATCAATGCATGTAGTTACAATTCTATTCTTGTGATGATAACTCTTAAGATGTACTTTCTTAGCAACTTTCAATTTTTTTAATTAAACTTTTTATTTTGACATCATGCACAATCACGTGCAGTTTTGGGGTTTTTTTAATGCGAGGAGGTGAGATGGAGAGATAGACTCCCACATGTGCCCCAACCAGGATCCACCCAGCAACCCCCATCTAGGGCCAATGCTCAGACCAACCGAGCTATCCTCAGTGCCCGGGGCCATTGCTAGAACCAATGGAGCCACTGGTTGCAAGCGGGGAAGAGAGACAGAAAGTGGAGAGAAGCAAATGGTTGCTTGTCATTTGTGCCTTGACCAGGAATCAAACCCAGGACATCCATACCCTGGACCGATGCTCCATCCACTGACCCAGTCAGCCAGGGCCCAGCTGTGTTCTCTTCACTGAGTTTCCCAGTGGTAAAATTTACAGAACTAGAATACAGTGTCACCAGCAGGATATTAGCATTGAGACAATCCATGGGTCTTATTCAGATTTACCCAGTTTTACTTGTACTCATTATGTGTGTGTGTGTGTTTGTGTGTGTGTGTATTTAGTTCTATATAATTGTATGACATGTATAGGTACATGTATCATCTACCACAGATACTGAATGGCTCCATCATCACAAGGATGCTTCATGTTTCCCTCTTATAATTCTTAACTCCTGACAGCCACCAGTCTTTGCCCCGTTTTTTTTGTTTGTTTGTTTGGTTGGGTTTTTTTGTATTTTTCTGAAGCTGGAAACGGGGAGAGACAGTCAGACTCCCGCATGTGCCCGACCGGGATCCACCCAGAACGCCCACCAGGGGCGACGCTCTGCCCACCAGGGGGCGATGCTCTGCCCCTCCCGGGCGTCGCTCTGCGGCGACCAGAGCCACTCTAGAGCCTGGGGCAGAGGCCAGCGCCCGGGCCATCTTTGCTCCAATGGAGCCTCGGCTGCAGGAGGGGAAGAGAGAGACAGGGAGGAAGGGGGGGGGGGTGGAGAAGCAAATGGGCGCCTCTCCTATGTGCCCTGGCCGGGAATCGAACCCAGGTCCCTGCACGCCAGGCCGACGCTCCACTGCTGAGCCAACCGGCCAGGGCCTGCCCCGTTTTTATAATGTTGTCATTTCAAGAATGTTTTTTAAAAGGAATCATATAATATGTAACCTTTGGGATTGCTTCTTTTTACTCAGCAGAGCTCTCTAGATGTTCCTCCAAGTTGTTGCTCATTGCCTAATGGTTTTAGTATATGGGTTTATATTCATAAACAAGATATTGCTTACTTTTATTTGTTTTTTATATTAATTTTAATGGGGTGACATTAATCAATCAGGGTACATAGGTTCAGAGAAAACATCTCCAGGTTATTTTGACATTTGATTATGTTGCATACTCATCACCCAAAGTCATACTTTTATCTGTTTTTTAAGAATAATTTGAATCTTATAGTACAGTTATTCTGTAGCTTGCTTTTTTTCATTCAACCATATGTTTTTGAGATCTTTGTTGATGTGCATGGGCCATCTATCTTCACTGTATGGATTTATTACCATTTTAATCCAATCAGTTAAGGTTTTAATTTTTTCTTTCTTTTCTCTTTTTCTTTTGAGTGTGAGGAATAATGCTACTATGAATATTTTTGTCTGTGAGTCTTGATGCAAAAGTTCAAGATTTTTGGCTCATTTAATATGTGTATGTCCGATTTTACTAGAAAAGTCAAATTCTTTTCCAAAATGTTTGACTCAGTCTACATCCCCATTAGCAATGTGTGAACAGTCTCATTGCTCCATATCCTCATCAACACTTAGTATTGTCAAACTTTAAAATTTTATCAGCCTGGTAAACATGAAATAGTATTTCTTTGTTATTTTAACTTGCATTTTCCTGTTTATTAAAGAGATTGAACTTCTTTCTAGATGGGCCATTCGTGTTTCTCTTCTAAGAAATGTCTGTTCATGTCTTTTGCCATTTTCTATAGAGTTTGTCTTTTTCTTATTTATTTCTAAAAGTTCTTTATAATCCTGGATTCTTTATTATTATTATTATTATTATTGTTATTATTATTATTTTATGTGAGAGGAGGGGAGATAGTGAGACAGAGTCCTGCATGCACTTGACTGGGATCCACCCCAGATGCTCGAGAACTGAGCTACTTTTAAGCACTTGAGGCTGATGTGCTCAGATCAACTGGACCAACTGAGCTACCCTCAATGCCCAGGGCCATACTCAAACCAATAGAACCACTGGATACAAGAAGGGAAGAGGGAGGGAAAGAGAAGCAGATGGTCGCTTCTCCTGTGTGCTCTGACCAGGACTCAAACCCTGCACATCCACATGCCGGGCCAATGCTTTATCCACTGAGCCACTGGCCAGGACCAATATCCTGGATTTTAATCCTTTATAAGATGAATGAAACAAGTTCCCTCAGTTTGCTGTTTAGCTTATTTGCTTTATTGTATCTTTTAATAGTCATTTAAAATCTTTCTGCAGTTATACTTATCAAAAAATTTTTTAATTTATTCATTTTTATGAGAGAGAGAGAGAGAGAGAGAGAGGAAAGAGATAGAGAGAACAGAGGGAGGAGCAGGAAGCATCAACTCCCATATGTGCCTTGACCAGGCAAGCCCAGGGTCTCGAACCAGCAACCTCAGCATTCCAGGTCAATGCTTTACCCAGTGAGCCACCACAGGTCAGGCATACTTATCAAAATTTTTATGGTTTGATTTTTATGTCTTAAGAAATTCTCCTCTATCCTATGTTCATAAAGATATTCTAAATTTTCTCTTTCTTTTTTTCCTCTTTCCTTCTTTCTTTCAACACACACATTTAAATGTTTAATCCGCCAGAAATTGATATGTATGTGCATTTCCCTTCTCCAATGGATAATAAGCGTTCCTGTCCCATATTCACATTGCTGAGGAGCACCTCTCTCCCCACTGCTCTGCAGTGCCCTCTTTCATAAATCCAATGTCCACACATCTGTGAGTCTGCTTCTGGGCTCTCTGTTCTGTGCTGGTGGTTTAGCTGTGCACCGATGGCACACTATTTTAATTACTACTTGTGGTAGTAATATAATGTTATAGTAATTAAATATATAGAAATATAAAAAATATGGAAGACATATAAAAGTAATTAAGATATAATATTAAGTTTAATTAAGGAAATTAAATAAAGTTATGCCATCTGGATAGGAATTAATATAGTGTGTGCAGATGTGATAAACAGACTCTGACTTTGCAGGAGGGCCCAGTTAGTGTGTGTGTGTGTGTGTGTGTGTGTGTGTGTGTGTGTGTGAAGTTATACACAGATAAGAAGTGGCTTGATGTCATAACTTTGTAAGTTAACATAAATAAGAAGCTTCCCTAGGAACATCTTAAAAAGTGGTTTGATGTAAGATTTCAGTAGATTAACATAAAAGGGGTTCCCTGCAAGGAACTCCCAAAAAGTTGGTTTGAGGTGATAATCCTGTAGACTGACACCTGTTAGAAGGTGTTGGCCAGAAAAGGTACTAAAGCTGAGGGGCCCCCTTCTGAGGTAGTCGCCCAGACTCCAGTGTGAACGTGGACTGTCTCCATGCTGCTCTGAGCTCTGACCAAAGACAGCTGAGAGGAGCACACCGACAGGACCCCCTTAAGCTGTACCCAGACACACCAAAAGGATTTGTGAATAATTAATTGCCTGTGTGATTCTTGCAACTAACTTGTGTGTTCGGTTGTGTTTTTCCTCCGGTGGCAGTTAGTGTCGGCACTTATCAGTAGCATCCTCTTAGCCGCCTCAAGAGTAGTCTCAAAGAGGCTGCCAACCCTGCTGATAAGCAGGAGTGTCCCACTGCACAGGGAAGTTGCATCAGGGACACCTGATCGACGTAGAGCTTGGGCTCTACTGGGACACTACTGATAGCTGACAGACCTAGTCTCCATACTTCGTTGTTCTTCAGGAATGGTTGGTTGTTTTTCATATAAACTTTAAAACAAGTTTATCAGGTCCTACAAAAATATCTCTTTTCAAGTATTTTTAAGAGTTGTATTAAATTTATAGATAAATTTGGGGGTTTTAACTTCCTTTTTATGCAGGTTCTTCTTCTATTTTTCTTTTCTTTTCTTTTTCTCTTTTTTTTTTTAGAGAGAGAGACAGAGAGAGGGACAGACAGGAAGAAAGAGAGATGAGAAGCATCAATTCTTTGTTCCAGCACTTTAGTTGTTTATTGATTGCTTTCTCATATGTGCCTTTCGGGGGGGGGGGGGCTGCAGCCAAGCCAGTGACCCCTTGCTCAAGCCAGCAACCTTGGCCTTCAAGCCAGCAACCTTTGGGCACAAGCCAGTGTCTATGATCCCATGCTCAAGTCAGTGACCCCGTGTTCAAGGGTTTCGAACCTGGGTCTTCTGCATAGTAGACCAATGCTCTATCCACTGCGCCACCACCTGGTCAGGTCCTAACCTTTTCTTATAACTGTATTCTCTAAGGATGCCACTGAGCAGGTTTGTACCTATTTTCAACCTGACGGTACATTACTGGAGAAAACTAATCCTAAGTGAGAACACCAATGGATGCTTTCATGTATTTGAAGAACTACTAGAGAAAGGGGGCCCAGGTGTAGTTTTAGCAGTCCCTGAGGGCAAAATGGGGAGGGGAGATGAAAATGCAGGGAAACAGATCTCCATAAAGCAGAAGGAAAAGCTTTCTAACATCATGGTCAGAGAATAGTCTGCTTTTTGAAAAAGTGTGCTGCCCAGCACTGGAGTATTCTAGCAGGACTGGAAGCAACCTACCAAGGATACTATGCAGGGCCATCTTCTCCTCCCAGTAGTGGGTGGGGTTTGGACCATATCATGTCTCCTGTCTCTTCCAGCTCCAAGTTTTATGATTTTTAAAGAATCGAATTTATTTCTTATCTCACTTTTAGGGGGTGCTCTATGAGCTCCTTCCATATACTTAGAAAACTAACTTCACAAATAGAGAAAAGTCAACAAAGGCAAAACTTGTTCTTTGAAAATGTTAATAATATTGATAAACTCCTTTCAAGTCTGATTAAGAAACAGGAAAAATAATACATTGGAATTCCTTTTGCTCAGAAACACCCAGAAAATATTATAGTAGGTATGCATCCAACATTTATTGAATAAAAGTGTAGTTAGTTATCTGTATTATTTTTCATCCCCAATTCCATAAATGTTGCATTTCTGAGGTGTCTAGCTTTATATCTCATTAGTCTATAGTCTTTTCAAACTGGACAAAGTGATCCAGTCACTCATTACTTTGAAATCCAATAAAGCAAGAAAACTCTGTTAATGGAGTTGACATTTTTGTAAAATTAGGAATTTTGAACAAAGTGAAATTTTAAAGGTTAAAAATAATTTTTAAAATTGATTTATTTTAGGGGGGGGGGAAGCATTCACTCATTATTCCACTTAGTTGTGCCTTCATTGGTCATTTCTCGTTTGTGCCCTGACCAGGGATAGAACCTGAAACCTTGGTGTTTTGGCATGACGCTCTAATCCACCGAGCTGACTGGCTAGTGGCAAGTTTTGATTTTCATGAGATGAAGGATAATTATTATTGTGTAAAGTTGCTTTATTTTTACTTCCATTCAACCAAGCTCCTTTCTAACAAATCTCCAGTTTGCTGCCGATAAAAATACAAGCGTAGAGTCTTCCAGAAGCTGCGCCACCAGCCTCGTAGATTAGAAGAAAGCCTCGTTTCCCTATAGCGAGGTATAAATGTCTTCCTCCTCCACCCTACCGCCCCCCGTCCCGGCTACTCGTATTAAAGTCTTTTTTTCATGGTTGTTCTCAGAGAAAATCTGGAATCCAGATAAAATTGAGCCCAGAGAGGGCGGCCCCTTGAGGGTAGACCCGAAGGCATCGCGCGTCTTGCGCCTCCGCAGTCGGGAGAGAACTGCGCCCCCTCTGCGTTCCCGCGGAGCACGCCAGCGGAGCCAAGAAATCCGTTACCAGGCGGCTGTGTCCCTAAGGGCCATTCCAGGGCGGAAGAGGACAGGGAAACCGCTGTGTACATTCCCCAGGACTGTGGGCTGGGCGAGCAGCGGCTCAGGTTACAGACAGGTGAGTCTGGCGGATGGGCGAGCTGAAGGTGCCAGGGAACCCCTGGCCAGACGCGCCCCTGCTGCCTCCGGAGCTGACACACTTCCGACCACCCCCTGGAGGGGTGCGCCGGACGCAGCGCTGGAGGCAGCGCTGTGCTGCCCGGGGCGCACCGGAGCAGGGGCCACGGGAGGGTAGCCTATCGCCCTACGCGGGCGGGACTGACTGCTCAGAGAAACTTGGTATCTTTCTCTCCCTCCCCACTCCAGGTATAAAGGTAGATAGGAAAAACCAAAACCAAAAATGTATACAAGCGCTCCAACCACTTTCCCCGTTGGAGAAGAAAGGGATTGTAGCCATTTTTAGTGGCTTCCTGAAAAAGGTATTTCCCAGACTCAGAATTTGAGGAGCAGGAGGTTAGGGGGAGCAATAATGGGAGCGGGCGAAGCTGCGTTTGTATAATATGCACTCGGCTTTTCTTTCCATTGTGTAATAGTTTGTGGTGATGAACTTGGGGTGCAAGGGCTTGGGGTGGAAGCAGCGTTGGTGGAACAAGCCGGGCTTCTTATCTTGTATTGTATGGCACGAAATAATAATGTGTTCTAAAGATGCTGAATTTTTAAATTTATTATTACTGTGTTTATTTGGGGGGTCTGTTGTAGTCATAGGAGCTTAAACCCCAAGATCCCCCCTTTACCAGATCACGGTCCTGGGGAGTCTCCCCACAGCCTCCCCCTTCTGCCCGCCAAGATTTCAACAGCTCAGGGAACGATCCACAGGGTCCAGAGTTACTGAGCCATTTTCTGGCTTGCTTGTCGGAGACAAAAACTCGGCGAACGGTGAAGTGGGGGACAATTCCCAGGAGGCCCCAACTCTAGGGAGGGATGCGCTGGGAAGAGGACCTGAGCTTTAGACCTCAGAGTTCGCCCCGAGGTGCCTGTGATGGGGAATGGCATTAGGGGTTGATAAAAAAACAGAAACAGAAACACGTCCTTCCCTTTTTAAAAAGGGGAGGGGGAAGAATCAGACGTTAAATTCTTTTGCAAACATTCATGCCTAAGGAAGGGCTGGAACAGGCAGCCCCGGCCGCCGGAACCGGTCGGACAGGTAGCGAGCTTGTTGACACCGTTATGTTGCAGGGCGCATGCTCACTCCCAAGTTTCCTGGTGCCTTTTCTATTCCACCTTATGAAACTTTTTCCTCGGCGTGGTCTCACCCGCGATTTAAGGAATAGGTATCGCCCAGCCACGAGGCTGGGAGTCACCAGAAGTGTGGGAGAGAGGCTGGGGCCGCGCTGGGGCCAGGGGCGGAGGGAAAAGGCCGGCTAGGCGGGAAGGTGGGCTCTGGCCGCCAGAAGCCGGGGGACCCAGCCATTGCCGCCGCCCCTAGCGGGGGCCAGCCGGGGAGAGGGAGTCGCAGTCCGGGGAAAGAGCCCCCACCATGCCCAAAGTCTTCCTAGTAAAGAGAAGGAGCCCGGGGGTCTCGGTCCGCAGCTGGGATGAGCTCCCGGACGAGGAAAGGGCAGACACATACATCCCAGGTGAGCACGGCGCGGGGGCCGGGCCTGAGCGCGGGGCTCCTGGGGTGGGGGCAGGGGGGACCAGGTCCCCGGAGCTCCTCGGCTGGGACTGGACTCTCCACCCCCTGCTTCCTCTTGCAGGGGTGAGTAGGAGGTCTCTGAGGCGCGGGAAGACCGAGAGAGAGGCTGGGAAATCCGCGGCATCGTGCTCCCCCTACTCCCTAGTGGGCGCCTCTAATTGCCCGGCGGCGGGACCGTTGGCTGCTGCTGGGGCCGAAGTGGCCCAGGATGGGGGTGGGGCTGAAGGCCAGGAGAGGGCTCTTTCCAGACCTACATCTTCCCGGGGTTGCAGAAGTATCCGTGACCCCCTCTGGGCCTGGGTGGGTAGATGTTAGACCCCCTCCACCCTCATCCCAGGGAGAGGAAACTTGGCGCGCGGGGTTTCTCAGTTCCAATTGGGAGCGGGGACCAGAACCCCGAGCTCTCTTGGGAAGCCGAGCCGGGAGCTCGCTCGCCCACTCTCTCGGCGTTGCCCACTTGGCGAGATGCCCAGGTCCGGGGCGGGGCAGCGGCGGCACCGCCCGCAGGTCAAACTACCGCGGGCGCCCAGCCCTGACGCCGCGTGTCTGTGTCCCGGCTCGGCTCCTCCCTTCCCAGTGGGCCTGGGCCGTCTGCTCTGCGACCCTCCCGAGGACTGCCGCAGCGACGGCGGCAGCAGCAGCGGTGGAGGCAGCAGCAGCGCTGGGGAGCCTGGAGGCACCGAGAGTAATTCGTCCCCGCGCGCACCGGAGCGCGAAGCCCTGGAGCCTGGAGACGCTGAGGGCTCTGGTGGACACCTGGCGGCGAAGCAGCGCCCGGTCGCCAGGTCGAAAATCAAGGTACAGTGTCGACTCTGCCCCCGCCGCCACCTGCACCACGCCCTGGCGTCGGGCTCCGGGGACCCGCGCCCCTCCCTGCAGCGCACGCCCGCGCACCCGAGTGCACTGCGCGCCCGCCGCGCCGCCCCTGCACCTGCCCCTGGGCCGCGGCCAGGACGCCTCGGCGCGTCCGCTCACAGGCTGGAGACCCAGCCGCCTGCGTCGCTGCGCCCTGAAGGCCAGATCCCCGAGCGGGCACAGTCCGCCCGGCGGTCTCTGGAAGTACCTGAAAGGCTCGAGCATAGCTTCCTCCTTCCCATTCAGTGCGCAAGGCCCAAAGTATAACCAGGCCGTCGGGGTTCCAGTCGGAAAGGGGAGACCCAGGCAGCAGAACTCCACCCTCTGAGGCGCAGTTTTTAGCGCTATGCGAATTCTGAATTTCACACCCTTGCGTTTTGGAGACAGTGGCGACAGCATGGTAACACAGTGGTCCTCTCACAATAACAGCGATTCCTAGTGCCAATTATGGACGGCCCGTTAGACACGAGGTCTGTGCTGGGCACTTTACATTTGTCCTGTCACATTTGCTTGAATTAAAATGATGAATAAATGAGACCAACTGCAGATTGCCTCAGTGCCGCGTCCCCAGTGCGTTATAGAGTGTTCCCCTCCACCATCGCGCTTCAGCCTCCCCTTCCCACCCGCCCCAATCTCTAGAATTGTAAGCGACGTTTTATCCAGACGCCCATCTGCGCTTTCATGATTGCCTGCTCAAAGGTATCCGCTACTCCTTAGATTAGGGAATCCTATTCTACCGACTCACAGCCAGCTGGAGTCAGGGAGTGGTGTTGAGGAACCACATGAACCCAGTTCTTAGCCGGATGGGCCAGAATGTGACCCTTTGCAGGCTCCAGGCCCTCCTTGTAGGTGACAATTCCTGGGCGTTCCCTCAGTCCCGCTGCTTAGGAGGGGGTGGGGAGGATGGGGGGGGGGGGGGACTCTAGGGTTTGCTGTGGATTGGGAAAGCTTCCGTTATTTTTCCTGGGAGAGGGTATCTCTTCCCCATGCAGACACTTGGCTCCAGGGGCTTGGCTCGGGGGTGGGGAGCTGGGGAAGAATATCCGTAACGTTTGCTATGGATTAGGAACGTCTCCGTTACTTTTCCTGGGAGAGCTCACCCTCCTCAAAAGAAAATGTTTTTCTTTTTTCTTTTTTTTTCACACTATAAGAGAAAGTTAATTTAGAAAGTTACAGAGATAGTAGAAGTAAGCCAGCAGGCTCGCATAGGCTTAGGAAACAAGTTATAGAAGCAAAATGACCCTTGGAGTTTAGGAGAGGTAAATGCAAAGGTAAGGTGGGGGGGGGGGGCACTGGGAAGAGAAGAGAGGGTAGGGGAATGCGTGGGCCTGCCTCAGAGAGGGCGAGCGCCCTCTGAGCATATTTCTGATTCCTAGCACCTAGGGCTTGGCTGGAGGTGGCCTAGGGTGCATTTGGTTATGAATTGAAGCTAGAGGCCTGGGCTAGAATCCTTAGGAAAGACATCCTTAAAGAATGCTGCGAACGAGAGCCTGCTGCTTAGTGTTTACCGTTCTGCTGAGGTTCAACGTCAGCTAGCCTGAGGCTTTGTGGGCCAGATGGGGTTAAATGGGAGGGCTCAGTTTGCCTGAGGCTGGTAGCTCTGCCCTCCAGGAAATTCTATAAAGTGTCCCACTTGCATATTTTATCACCAGAGTGGAAGGACAATTGCAACGTTGTTTTGGAATGGATTGTAGACTGTTGCTCCTGGATGCCCAGATTACCCTTGATAGAAAGTGGCAGAGGAAAAATATTCATCCCTTACCCGACATTTCAGGAGGTCTCTCTTTGCTGCCCCAGGCAAACAGCGCCACTGGAGCCCTGGTGTAAGGGAATGAATAAACCAATTTTATTTCCATGGTTGCTGCCTACGTGCTGTCTCAGGGATGGGGGTGGGGCCTCGAGTTTGCCCCTCAACTGTTAACATAGTTTCCGGAGGAGTGTTTGTTTACTGAGGAGGCGGGTACTGAGGGAGGTTCCTTCTCCCTCTCAGCTTCCACCCACGATCCGCAGACATCTAGGCATTAAGATGTTTTGAGCCTCCAGAATTATTAGTCATGATATTGGCCATTTTCAATGGACTAGCTAGATTGCTCATGATTTAGCATGATGTGTAAGGCTAGAGTTCTGTGGAAATCACGCTGAACTCTTTAAAAATTAGTTTTCTAACTAGAAGAAGTGAAAAGCGTCTCAAGGTTGAGGCCCATACATGATGCATTGTTATTTTTTGTTTTTTACTCCATGATGCATTGTTTTAATGACTTAGTTTGAATGCCTTGAAGACACTTGACAGTTGATGATTAGGACCAAAGGAAGGGCAAGTGTGACCTACAGAGAAGCAGCATCTCATCTAACAGTATGGAGTGCCTGCTGTGTACCAGGCAAGCCAGAGATGAAAATGCTCCCACCCTTGTTTTCCAGAATTGTTGACAGTGATGGTTAAGTCACTAGGCTCTGACTTTGGCACTTCTTAGCTGGATGACCTTGGGCAGATTGCTAATCTCTCTGGGCCTCAGTTTTCTTGTCTTTAAAATGGGAATAATGATGCTTACAGAGTTGCGCAGAGTAAACGAGTTAAGAATAGAAAGTGTAGGTGTCCAGTAACTCTAGCTAGAATTATCTGGGTTGGTGGAAAGACTCAAATATGAGCTCTACTACAGGAATGTGAATGCTAACCCAGAAGCACAAGCAAAGATGTGGTCAATTCTGAACAGGGGAAGTTCTCATACTGTGGATTTTAGGACTAGGGACAAAGGAAGAAAGAAGCAGGCTTTAGGGTGTGTGGGCTCAGCCCAAAACTTAAGCAAGGAAAGGACTCAGAGCTATGGCAGCTGTAGAATGGGAAACTGCTGGGGTTAGAGAAAGTTGTAGGTGAAGAGCTGGAAATGTAGCTAGTACAGGGTGGGATGGTAGAGGCTAAGCCAAGAAGTGTGGAGTTCCCTTGGGTGGGGGAGGGGCTCTGGAGGGTTTTTGAAAAGGAAAACCTAAATTGGGTCTATCTTACCAGCTGTGGTTGGGGATATGTAACCTGTTCTGAGCCTCAGTCCCCTGAAGTGTAAAATGGAGACATAATGGAAAGAATCAGCCTCTCGGAAGTGTCGCGTAGATCAAATGAGATAAAGGATGTGAAATGGTTAGCATTTTTTGTGCATGTATAAACTGCCCAATAGGAAGTTAGCTAACAATTACTTATAGCAGTATTTTGCTGCCTCCAGTAAGGATAAGGGATTTGCTAACCTGCTTGCTCTAGAGAGGAGTTGTGAGTGCCTGTTAGGAAAAGTGTTCTTTTCCCCAGGCTAGCAGTCTTTGGACTGGGTGCCTTAGGGGAGGTTATGAAATTGTTTCTTTACTACTGAAGATGCTGTAATTTGCAAAACAGATTGGGGTGGGGAGATGATGTACCATTGGGAAAGTGTTCATGCCAGAGGTTAAGGTCACTATAAGTCCTTTTTGGGCTGGATCCATTTGCAGGTCTCCAGCTGTGGGGTAGAGACAAATCCCCCTCTAACCCCAGACACCACTGTCATTTTAAGGTGTATCAGAAACAAAGTACCTGAAGTTACATTAGTTAGGTGATTGATGTTATTCATTCCTGAATCAAAGTGGCTGGTGAGACACCCCCCCCCCCCCATGCAAGTGTGAACTTAGTAATGAATGTCTTCCTACCCCATCCCATTCTTTTCTCTCTTCCTTTGGTTTCTCCAAAAGATTCTTCAGGGAAATTGAGTTTAGAATTCCTTCAAAAGTATTCTTGGCCTTTTACCTGGCTCTGTAGACCGAGTCATCCAGCATTGATGTATGTGTGAATGTGGGGTAGTTTCTTTTCTTTTTCTATCATTTTTTATTTTAGAGGTCTGCAAAGGCAGAGTACCTGTCACCTGGCTCTAACAATGAAGCCATGGCCAGTCCTATCCATCATTCCCCATCTACCCCCACATTTTATATTTTTAATTCTTAAACTTTTTAAAAATATTAATTTTAGAGAGAAGGGAGAAAGAAACAGATTTGTCATCTACTTATTTATGCATTCATTGGTTGATTCTTGTATTTGCCCTGACTGGGTATTGACCTTGCAACCTTTGCATATCGGGATGACACTCAAACCAACTAAGCTGCATGGCCAGGGCTCCCTGGCACTATTTTGAGGCAAATCTCAAACATCATAAATATTTTAGAATGTGCCTTTAATAGATAAAGACCAAAATATATGATTATGCTCACATTACCAATGGTGTTAACTTTGCTAATTGTCTCATAAATCCATACTTTTTTTTTTTTTTTTTTTCAGTTTACTGAGTCCGGTCCACATTGTAATTGATTCCTGTGTGTCTTTCAATCCCTTTTTTCTTTCTTTCTTCTTTTTTTTTTTTTTTACAGGGACAGAGAGAGATGAGAAGCATCAATTATCAGTTTTTCGTTGCGACACTTTAGTTGTTCATTGATTGCTTTCTTATATGTGCCCTGACCACAGGCCTTCAGCAGACCAAGTAACCCCTTGCTCGAGCCAGCGACCTTGGGTCCAAGCTGGTGAGCTTTTTGCTCAAGCCAGATGAGCCCGCGCTCAAGCTGACGACCTCGGGGTCTCAAACCTGGGTCCTCCGCATCCCAGTCTGACGCTCTATCCACTGCACCACTGCCTGGTCAGGCTTCAATCTTTTTATTTATATATTTCTCCCCTCTCTTTTTTAGCTAATTGTTAATTAGTTAACTAATTGTTAATTTGTTATTTTTCTTCGGCAATTTGTTTTTACAGTTCTAGCAATCTGGATTTTGCAGAATGCAACAACGTGGTGACTATCGCTCCTTATTCCTATGTATTTTTTCTAAATGGTAGTTGAATCTGCAGCTGCATTGTCCAAAATATAGCCATTGTCACATGTAACCACTTAAATTTAAATTAAGTAAAACTAAAAAGTAAATTCCTTAGTTGCACAACCCATATTTCAAGTGCTCCATAGCCATGTGTGACTAGTAGCTACTGTATTGGACAGTGCAGATTAGACATTTCTATCAGCACAGAGGTTCCATTGGACAGCACTGCTCTAGATGCTTGATCAGGTTTACTTTGGCTAAAATCTGTCACAAGGAGTGTCTGTTTTCATTAAGAGGTACATAATGTTTGGTTGTCTCTTTGTCTCCAAGGAGGAGAATAAGAGAGAAACATCAATGTGTTGTTTCATTTTTTTATGCATTCATTAGTTGATTTTTTTTTTCCATTTTGAGAGAGAAGGGCAGGGAGGAGAGAGTAAGAAACATCAACTGGTAGTTGCTTCACTTTAGTTGGTTGTTGATTGCTTCTCATATATGCCTTGATTTGATGGGGGGTTGGGGAGGATCAAGCCAAGCCAGTGACAACTTGCTCAAGCTAGTGACCTTGGGATCATGTTGATAACCTCACACTCAAACCAGTGACCCCATGTTCAAGCGGGTGTCCTTGGGGTTTTAAACCTGTGACCTCAGTGTTCCAGGTTGATGAGGAAATACAGTATATTCAATATACAGTATATTGGTAGGGGTCCATTGCACCACTACCAATCAGGCCATTGGTTGATTCTTCTATGTGCCCTGACCAGGCATCAAACCCTCAACCTTGGTTTATGAGGATGATGCTCTAATCAATTGAGCTAACCAGCCAAGGCCCAGTTAGTTTTTATTTTGATTTTATATTTTTTTAAGAGAGAAAGAGAGATAAGGGAGAGAAAGAGGGAGGAGAGAGAGTGAGAAGCATCAACTTGTAGTTGCTTCACTTTAATTGTTCATTGATGGCTTCTCGGGAGGCTCAAACTGAGCCAGTGACCCTTTGCTCAAGCCGGCAACCTCAGGGTTTTGAACCAGGGACCTCAGTGTTCCAGGTTGATGCTCTAATCCACTGTGCTGCCACCAATCAGGCCCAATTAGTTTATTTTAAATATTGTTATGAATCATGGATTTAAGTAGTTTATAAATACAGCCATTTTATATTGGAAAGGGAACATAAGCACTGTCCCTAGTTGTCTTCTATCTCCCAAGCAGGACAGAATTGGATGCCCCTCTTCCTGCCCCCACAGTAACTCAGTGGTCATCTTGACTGTACATTTGGCTGACCAGATTCCTCTTGATCTTGACACCAAAAGCAGGAAGCAAATCCCTACAGGGCTTGTGTTTTCGGCACCTGGTACAGCAATGCCTGACTCATAGGAAGACATAAGTCAACACATAACAGAAATACACACAGGGAAGAAGGAGTCGACAGTCCCCAGATATAAGTGATAGCATTTGGAGGAAAACAGGAAGTAAGAAGAAAAGGGAGGTCTGGGGAAATACCTAGAATGGTTGCTCGAGAAAGTTTAAATTAATTTCAAGGGGAAAAAGGAGGAATAGGAGAACAATATGTGTTAATGGCATCAGACTGAATTTTTATTTTCTTATTTTTCTTTTTTATTTATTGATTTTTAGATGGTGGTGGTGGGGGGGTCTGGCGAGAAACAGAAAGCATAAGCTCGTAGTAGTTGCTTCCCATATGTGCCTTGACTGGGCAAGCCTGGGGTTTCGAACTGGTGACCTTAGCACTCCAAGTCAACACTTTATCCACTGCACCACCACAGGTCAGGCAAGATTTTAATCTGAATATACTGTATTTCCTCATGTGTAAGAGGCACCTTTTTCCGAAAAATTTGAGGTCTAAAAACTGGTTGCGTCTTATACAGTGGTTGTGGCACTTCAAATGCCATAGATGGAACTGACGACGAGGCAATATATGAAGACAGTGATTTGTCATCAGACACAGATGAGGACAAGCTAATGGATGGGAGTTTTGACAATAATGAGGATGAATTTTATGATGAGTAAAACTTGAGTTCAATAACTTTATGTAATACTTTTTTTTCAAATTTCGGGCCCCAAAATTAAGGTGTGTCTTATACATGGGAGCATCTTATACATGGGGAAATACAGTAGGTGAAGTGAATTTTTGTTGTTGGAAGGATCTGAATGGGTTTTGTTACAGAAAACAGAATCCTCTACAGCTAGCTCAAGAAGAGAACGGTTAATTATAGGGTATTAAATGGACTAAAGAAAGACCGGGCTGAGCTCACAGGAAAGACTCCTCTGAGAGCCACATCGCAGAACTGGGCAACCTAGGGAACTGCAGCTGCTGCCTTTGTGGCTGCCTGCTCATGCATCATGATGCTTTTGGTAATGCAGAGGGTAAAGCAGTTGCCACATGCCTGCCTCTGTTCAGTTAACCCAGGTCCAAATTCAAATCTTCTGATAGTTCGTGTAATTGGTAGAACCCAAGTTTCTACTGGGCTTCATCTAAAAACCTTAGCTGCAAGGGAGTCTGAGAAATGTAGCTTCTAGCTTCTGGCCTCTGCGGTACAGAATAGTTCACCAGAGGAGTAGGAGTAGAGGCTGAGAGTGTATCCATAGGATCCACAACAGTGACCTTTAATGCTTATGTGGTACAGTATCCTCATTTTGAAAGGGAGAAAGGTAAAAACCAGAGAGGTTTTATTGAATTCCTTACAGTCCTTAGTGGCAAAGCACAAACCAAGGATCTTTCTTCTTTTTTTTTTTTTTTAATTATTTATTGATTTCAGAGAGAGAGAGAGAAAGGGAGAGAAACAGACAAAAACATCAATCTATTCCTGTGTGCCCTGACTAGGTATCAAACCAACAACCTTGGTGTGTTGGGACAATGCTCTAACCAACTGAGCTATCTGGCCAGAGCCTTTTATTCCCCCATTGATTTGAGAGAGAGAGAGAGACGAAGGAAAAGAAGCATCAACTTGTTATTCCATTTAGTTCTATTTAATTGTGCTCTCTTTGATTGCTTCTCATACATGCCCTGACTGGGGATTGAACCCACAGTCTTCGAGGTGCTGAGATGATGCTTTATCCACTGAGCCACCCAGCCAGGATCCTTATTCTTTTTACTTTTAGTTATTATTATTTTTTTTAAAGAGAGGAAAGAGCAAGAAAGGGGAGTGGGGAAAGCAGCAGAAAGCATCAGCTCATAGTAATTGCTTCTTGTATGTGCCCTGACCAGACAAGGCTGGGGTTTCAAACCAGCGACCTCAGCATTCCAGGTTGACGCCTTAGCTCTGCTCCACCACAGGTCAGGCCAGATCCTACTGAGCTAACGTTGTTGTATTGCATTGTGGAAGTATCTTAACACTTTAGTCATTAACATTGACAGTCTGACATAAAGGAATTTGAAGCTGTTTCTCACCATATGAGACAAACAGTCTCTCCTCTCCCTCATCTCCCTTACAGTTTAACTGTAGGCACGAGTTTGGCAGACAAGCTACATTCAAAATCTCAGTGTGGGCACCTATAAGTCATATGACCATGGGAGGTTTACAGCTCTTTGAGCCCCAGTTTTTTTCTGGATTATAAGAATATATTCCCTTTCTTCTGACCAGGCGGTGGCGCAGTGGATAGAGCATAGGACTGGGATGCGGAGGACCCAGGTTCGAAACCCCGAGGTCGCCAGCTTGAGTTCGGGCTTATTTAGTTTGAGCAAAGCTCACCAGCTTGTACACAAGGTCACTGGCTTGAGCAAGAGGTCACTCGGTCTGCTGAAGGCCCGTGGTCAAGGCACATATGAGAAAGCAATCAATGAACAATTAAGATGTCTCAACAAAAAACTGATGATTGCCTGACCAGGCGGTGGCACAGTAGATAGAGCATCGGACTGGGATGCGGAAGGATCCAGGTTCGAGACCCTAAGGTCGCCAGCTTGAGCGTGGGCTCATCTGGTTTGAGCAAAAAGCTCACCAGCTTGGACCTGAGGTTGCTGGCTCCAGCAAGGGGTTACTCAGTCTGCTGAAGGCCCACAGTCAAGGCACGTATGAGAAAGCAATCAATGAACAACTAATAAGTCGCAACACGCAACGAAAAACTAATGATTGATGCTTCTCATCTCTCTCCGTTCCTGTCTGTCCCTGTCTATCTCTGCCTCTGTAAAAAAAAAACAAAAAAAAAAAACCTGATGATTGATGCTTCTCATCTCTCTTCGTTCCTGTCTGTCTGTCCCTATCTATCCCTCTCTCTGACTGTCTCTGTAAAAAAAAAAAAAAAAAAAGAATATATTTCCTTTATCATCTCTGCATTTGAGAAGGTTCTCCCCTGCCATAGAGCGGACTGGTGAAGCCTAAGGAAATGGTACATGAGGTCAGGAGGAGAATTTTTATCTCAAAGGAATTGGGGAAGTATGATTAACATTTTTTGAGCACTTGAGTATACATAGCAAATGTATCAGTGGAAACCTTGTCCGTTTGGCCATCAGAAGGTGGTAGTCCAGACTCATAGTACTCTCCCACGGGAGACAGGACCATTAATTTAATGAAGTTGTCTGGTGGAAGCATCAACAGAAAATAAAAGATTAAGAAATTTTTACTTTAGCAGTTTGACAGGTAAGTGACCTTAGCCAGCTTTGCAATCGGTCAGAGGGCCAGTTGGATTCCCTGCCCCCCCCAGACGTTCCTGAAGTTTTCAGCAGCATTGATACAATGATCGGTTTGTTCCTGCTGCAGAGGCCTGTTTTGTAGAAAAACTAGAGGGGAACTTTGTGTGTTTTTTAAAATGAAAGCCGAGATCCTGCAGAAAACAGGACAGCAAGCAAGACAGTGCCAAACCATGGTGTTGAAGAATCGCTCGCTCTGTCTTCATTTTTCTTGCCCGGAATTAATTTCCAGGCTGATGTCATCTCCCACCCTCCATGGTAGCTTCCTCGCTTCATTAATAAGCATTTTGCAAAGTGTTAATTTTGGATTATGGGTGAGACTACCAAGCTTCTCAGAAAGTAGCATGGTATAAACACCATCCCTGGCAGGTCTGGAGTGGTACCCTGTAATTAAACACATTCATAATTTCTGTATCAAAACACATGGATATTGACACCAAACGGGATAAAGTCTGTGTGCAGCTTCATGTTTGCTCAGGTCTGTTTCTATTGCCAAGGGAGATGAGAGAGAATGTCAGTTTTCAGAGCTTTTTGGATTTCATAGATTCGGATGACGAACTAGGGACTTGTGGCTCACACCGCAGGTTAACCCCCTTTGTCTTTCATCAGAAAGGGAACAATTCAAAAGCCGAATGGAAAAATAAGGGATTTTGACCAGTTGACTTTTAGTTAGGAACACAGACTTTTGTTGTCTAAGAGTTAGGACTTAGCTAGCACCACGTTCTTTTAAAGTAGCTTTTTAAATTTAATTCCTTAATAATCCCAACAGGCAAATATCATTATTAGCTACATTTTACAGGTGATGAAATTAAAGCTCAGAGAGGTTGAGTAGCTTACCTACACCCCACAGTCTGCAAGTAGCGGAACTGGATTTGAACTTAAGAAATTGGAAAACAGACTTTGCTCTTAGCTTCTCATTCTGCTGAAGAGCGCATCTAATAGCATTTTATTATTTTTACATGTGGGAAATTATGGCCCAGGGATATTACGTGACACCATACAACTAGTCAGGTCTAGGTTTTTTGTTTTTGTTTTTTAAAGTTAATTTGAGAGACAGAAAAAAAGAGATAGAGAAACATCAATTTGTGGTTACTTACTTATGCATTCATTGATTGATTCTTTTATGTGCCCTGGCCGGGGATCAAACCTACCACCTTAGCGTGTCAGGGTGATGCTCTAACTGACTGAGCTACTCAGCCAGGACCTAGGTCTAGATTTTTATTTGCTCCTCAGCATTTCTGTCTCAACATTCCACTCTCATTGTGTAACTAAGATGACTAAAGTGTAACTAGTTTTGGTCTACTACTTGCAGAGTAGAGGAACAGGGTGAAATGGGTTGACGCTATTTTGAAACTTTAGGAGGTAGAGTGTTAGGTATCAACCTGTGTGAATGTAGTAAAGATGGCCTAGTGAGGAGACGTGCCCTGGGAGGGGTTGCTGGTCCTGTGGCTCCCAGGATGTCGTTCCAGGGATCTGATGAGTCTTTTATCTTACACAGCCCACCCCAGGACAGAACATTCAGAACTGTGGCAGATCTGGTGTTCTGGAGAGGATGTGATGTGTCTGTTACTGTTCTACTTAATTGTATTGCTGCTTCACAAATAACCCCGAATAATTTACCGTAAAATACTTACTATTATGTCTTCTAGTTCTGTGGAATGAGTCTTCTCTGCTGGGCAGGCCTTCCCGTGGGCTTCTCTTGCTATGGCAGTCGAATGTCAGATGACAGCTGGGAGCTGGACTCTTCTGAGGGTTGTTCTTGTTTGTTTGTTTGTTTGAGAAGGAGAGTCAGGGAGAGAGGGGCAGGAAACGAGAGAGATGAGAAGCATGCATCACTTAGTTCATTGATTGCTTCTCATACCTGCCTTGACTGGGGGGGCTCCAGCTGAGCTAGTGACTCTTTGCTCAAGCCAGCAACCTTGAGGTCATGTCTGTGATCCCACGTACAAGCTAGTGAGCCCACGCTCAAGCAGGCAACCTTGGGGTTTCTAATCTGGGTCCTCAGCATCCCGGATGGACGCTCTGTCCATTGTGCCACCACCTGGTCAGGCAAGCCCTGCACTCCTTTACATTGTCGCCACTCTCCCTTCCTTCTTGCCTTTGAGATTTTATTCTTTTCAAACAAAATAATGCCAGTGATTTGAGATTTTTTTCATCCTGGACTATATTAAAAGGTGTCTATATTACATGCTGAGCATTTTAAAAATAGGCATTTACCAAAAAGGTTCAAGTTAACAGAGGTCAGGTTTGGCCTGTAGTTGGTGAGCCCTCAGGCACACTTTGCAAAGCTTTCCAAAGACAGTTCTAGTTTTCTACCTGTTTTCTGTCCGAATTACCAAGGTCATTTATCTATGTTCTATTTATTTTATTGGCACCTCTCAAGTGACTTTTATCTGGTGTAGCTTTGGCCTTGAGAAGCTCAAAGGACTCAGTTTGCCAAGCCGTGGGCCATATTTAACCTTTTTACGTCTCTTCAAGAGAGGCAAGACCAGAATGGGGACTCCCGGACAAGGAGGAGACCATGGGCTCTCCTGGCAACAGGAATGTGAAAGCCTTGGGCCCAGCTGGTCTCCTTCAGGCTGAGTGCGGGGTCCTACCCCTCTGGGAACATGGTAGAGGGGGGTGTGAGGCAGCTGGGGGTCTGGGATGGCCAGCCCTCTGAGTCATCACTCAACTCCTTCAGTTGTCCCCCTTTCTCTCTCAATGCCCCAACTCGCCCCCCTTTGAACACAGTCAAGTTCACCTCCCCCCAAGGAAGAGCCCTAAGGGGGACCTGCCCTTCTCTGCCCCCACGGCACTCTTCATTAACCGCTTTCCTGGGGCTCAGGCTAACGGCGTGGAAACACACACCCGGTCCCCCTGTTTCCCTGCGCCGTCTCCTGGAATGTTCTTTGCATTTCTTCTCCTCATCTCTGCCTGGCTGAGGTGCTCAGGTAGACTGGTCTCCTCTCCCCCTGGACTGGCAGCTTCTTGGAGACAAGCCATCCTGGTGACTACTCCCTCCAGCTCTGAGCACGGGCCTCTTACAGGTCAGGCACTAGTCAGTGGGCTGAGATAAATGATGCGCTGAGCAGATGAGAACCAAGGAGACAGACTAGAAAACCCTGTTCAGGAGTCTTGTGCTTCCTTCGGGTCTCTTTGAACCCTTTGGATCTTGCCACCTGTGAACCCACTGCCTGTCGACACTTTCTGAATGTGCATTGACCCAAGTGTGGGCTCGGAGTATGGGGAACATGTGCACAAAGACTTGCTGACACAAGGCACTTGACTCTGAGGAAACATTTGTGCGTGAGATGGAATACAGTCCTGAACTGTGAGAGGGCCAGGGCTCCTGCCTCATGTCTTGTTTATATATATATATATATATATATATATATATATATATATATATATATATATATATTTTTTTTTTTTTTTTTTTTTTTTTTTTTTTTCTGAAGGTGGAAACGGGGAGGCAGTCAGACAGACTCCCGCATGTGCCCGACCAGGATCTACCTGGCATGCCCACCAGGGGGCGATGCTCTGCCCATCTGGGGCATTGCTCTGTTGCAACCAGAGCCATTCTAGCGCCTGAGGCAGAGGCCACAGAGCCATCCTCGGCGCCTGGCCAGACTTTGCTCCAGTGGAGCCCTGGCTGTGGGAGGGGAAGAGAGAAACAGAGAGGAAGGGGGGGGGGGTGGAGAAGCAGATGGGTGCTCCTCCTGTGTGCCCTGGCCAGGAATTGAACCCGGGACTCCTGCACGCCAGGCTGACGCTCTGCCACTGAGCCAACCGGCCAGGACGAGTCATGTCTTAAGTATGGAGCTGGTTAGAAATGCTGTGTGTAGACCCCACCAGACCTCCTGAATTAAAACCTGCGTTTTAGAAGACCCACCAGGTGTTCGTGTGCACTCTGCATTTGAGAGTCACGGGTCTTGCTGGTGGGAGAGAACAGTGCAGGCAGGGGCTGCAGTAGTCAGAGAAGCTGCCTCAGGGAGGGAACAGTTGAACTGGATCTCAGCGGACGGCAAACCCAGGGTGGGTACAAGGAAGAGGGACCAGAAAAGGTCCAACTCTTCCTGCTAAGGATGTTAGTCTGAAAATACATTTTTTAGGCTCTTTTACAAGTAGAATTTTGGCAGAGCAATTGGATTATTCTTCCAAAGGATCTGATTTGGTAACTAGGAAACCTTTGATGAATGTATTAGATATAGTGTTTTTCACCAGGTCATTATAGATTCAGTTTTCTTCCTTAGAGATGGCAAACACAGTTGAGAGAACACTGGAGTAGGAGCCCAGAGCCTGCAATTTGGTTGTGGGTTTGCTGGTAATGAAGCTGTGGGATCCTGAACAAGTCACTTCCCAAAATGATCATTTTATTTGTTCATGATTTTGTGTGTCAGGAACTGGGGCATGGCTCAGTTAGGCAATTCTATTCCAGGCAGCATTGGTTAAGGTCACTCACTCAGCTAGTGGAAGCCACAGCTGGGCTGGAAGGTCCAGTGAGGCTTTCTTCATACCTGGCACCTCTGTGCTCCTCCAGGTGGCCTTTTGCTCTCCACTTGGCTGCTTGGGCTTCCTCACAACGTGGTGGTTGTAAATTTCTAAAATGGCAGCTGACTTCCTAGAGGGAGGATGTAGATGCCACATGGTGTGTGAAGACTGGAACTGACACATTATCTCTGCATCCTGTTGGTCCAAGGGGACAAGAAACAGTCTCCATCTCTTGATGGATGCAGCAGCATGCAGGCACAGAGAGAAAGGGATTGGCTGTGGCTGTGGGACTTCTTACCACAGGTTCCATGTCATCAGGACCTAGACTCCTCCTTTCTGCTCTTCCATCCTCAGAACTGGCTTTCCCCTTGTGGTACAAGGAAGGAGTAAAGGAGAGAGAGGCTAATACCCTCCCCCCTTGGATAGAGTATATTTCATCAGCCAGGTAGTCATAGAGCCATGACTTGTTGGGAAATGCTGATGTTTAGCTGGGGGCAGAGTGTGCTAGAAATCAGAGGTCTGTCCTAAGGAATAAGGGGAGAATGAATGTTGGGAGGAGCTGCCGGTTGTTTCATCTTCCCTGAAGCCAAAACCTGCTTAAAATTTTTAAGAGGCAGAAGCCAAGCCAAGCTCAGAGACATAAGGAAGTGAGCCCCTGGAGTAAGCTCCAGGGTGTGCCCACCCACACTGTGGTCCTCACGGCCTCTCTCTCTGTCCCAGTTCACCACAGGCACATGCAGCGACTCGGCAGTTCACAGCTGTGACCTGTGTGGCAAGGGCTTCCGCCTACAGCGTATGCTCAACCGGCACCTCAAGTGCCACAGCCAGGTGAAGAGGCACTTGTGCACCTTCTGCGGCAAGGGCTTCAATGACACCTTCGACCTAAAGAGGCATGTCCGCACACATACAGGTGAGGAAGGGGCGTGTGCTTCATTTTAGTTCTGTTTTTCTGGACGAGAGTTCCTCCTCTTTCTTTCCCACCAAAACCAGGTTGATGGCATAACACAATGTTGTATTTCTGGGAAGATCACAGGATGGTGCAGTTGGGGCCAGCCCATCTGGGTTTACCTCCTGGCTGTGTCACCTTCCAGCTGTGTCACCTTGGGCTGGGCAAGCCCCTTCTCTTAGCCTGTTTTCACCCCTGTGAGATGGGGATAATGATACAAGTTTTAGCGTAGCTCAGGATGAATCACTGGCCCGCGATGTTCTGGGAGTCGGGATGCCTGACGCAATGCTCTGGCCCCCTCGCTCCCTCCTGATGCAGGGCTGTGGTTCCTGTGGTCCCACTGGTGCCATTTCATGTACCTTTCTTGGGAAGTAAGCCTGACTCCAGATAGCATCATGGTCCTCCTGAGAACTCAGAGAAGAAAATGCTTGCTCACTGAGAGCTGACTTTTCCTCCTACTTGAGGCTGGCAGGCCCTTGTCTTCCTCCCCTTGGGCCTTCCTCAGTTTCCCTTCTCATGAAGGCAAATCTGGGTCTTTCCCAGATCATTACACAGAGGATCCTGAGGGTGCTCATGGGCCTTTCTCCTAGCTCTTCTGATTGGTGACAGCCTCATTAGATTTATCAGAAATACATCTGGCCTCTAAGCTTCTCCTTGAGCTCCATGGTCCACACCTTCGCCAGAGTGATCCCTTGAGGAGAATTCCAAGGATGCCACTTCCCTGCTAAGACAGTTCCCAACTCAGGTCAGGAGGAAACCCAAAATCCTCCTCTTGATGGGCTTGCTGCAAAGCCCCTCAAAATCTGGGGCCCATCTTCAAATCCCCATCCTTTTCCAGCCCATCCCATCCATTTCCTACTGTATAAACGTATCCCATCCTAACCCATTCTATAAACGTATCCCATCCTAACCCATTCTATAAACGTATCCCATCCTAACCCATTCTATAAACGTATCCCATCCTAACCCATTCTATAAACGTATCCCATCCTAACCCATTCAGCCTCATGCTGGTTGCTACCTACTCTCCCTACAGCCTCATGGAATTTACTGTAGACCAGGGGTTCCCAAACCACGGCCCGTGGGCCACATGCGGCCCCCCTGAGGCCATTTATCCGGCCCCCGCCGCACTTCCGGAAGGGTCACCTCTTTCATTGGTGGTCAGTGAGAGGAGCATAGTTCCCATTGAAATACTGGTCAGTTTGTTGATTTAAATTTACTTGTTCTTTATTTTAAATATTGTATTTGTTCTCATTTTGTTTTTTTTTTACTTTAAAATAAGATATGTGCAGTGTGCATAGGGATTTGTTCATAGTTTTTTCTATAGTCTGGCCCTCCAAGGGTCTGAGGGACAGTGAACTGGCCCCCTGTGTAAAAAGTTTGGGGACCCCTGCTGTAGACAGTGCCCCGGTCCCTGAGGCTCTTTCGGAGCTCAGGTTTCTCCTGACATTTCAGTGCGGGTGGGGGAGTGTCTACTACTCCCTCCCTGAGGGGTTTCCAGCCCCTCCACACCCTACAAGGTCCTTCTCAGATCCTCTCATTCAGATTTCTTTTGTGGACCTTAGCTTCTTTGTTCTTAGGGTACTCACCACAAGCTGCCTCCCTGGCCTGGGGTGGTGTGCCCCACCTTAGAGGTTAGGCTAGCATACTAAAAGGTTTCTTTTTTTTTTTTTTTTTTTTTTTTGTATTTTTCTGAAGCTGGAAACGGGGAGAGACAGTCAGACAGACTCCTGCATGCGCCCGACCGGGATCCACCCGGCACGCCCACCAGGGGCTACGCTCTGTCCACCAGAGGGCGATGCTCTGCCCCTCCGGGGCGTCGCTCTGACGCGACCAGAGCCACTCTAGTGCCTGGGGCGGAGGCCAAGGAGCCATCCCCAGCGCCCGGGCCATCTTTGCTCCAATGGAGCCTTGGCTGCAGGAGGGGAAGAGAGAGACAGAGAGAAAGGGGGGTGGAGTAGCAAATGGGCGCTTCTCCTATGTGCCCTGGCCGGGAATTGAACCCGGGTCCCCCGCACGCCAGGCCGACGCTCTACTGCTGAGCCAACTGGCCAGGGCCTAAAAGGTTTCTTTTTAAAACGGTTTTCTGAAAGGAATTTTTAATTTAATTATAACATCCAGAAAAGTGCACAAATCATAAGTGCAAAATTCAACAAATTTAGGAATTTTTACAAAGCAAGCATAACCGTATAACTAGCGCCCAGACCAAGAAATGGGATGTTTCCAGACCCTGGAGTGTACTGCCCCTTCAGATCACTGTCTGCTTCCTTCCAGGAGGCCCTGATATTGTGACTTCTGACAGCACAAATTGCTGTTGCCTGGGTTTGGATGTGACAGATATGGAACCCTATAGCGTGTACTCTTGGGTCTGGGTACAAGGCTTCTTTTTAGTTCTTAGTACCAGTGAATCAGTAAAAGATTGACCTCTGTGTGGCCACGCTGGTACTTTAGGTTGGTACAGGGAGAATGTTAGGGGGTGCAGGTTGGGGAGGGTCCCATGAGGTGGGTGGATGGTCCTGAAGGTGGGGGAGGGTCCCAGAGGTATCAATGGACCCATCAAGTGACCGCATATCTAGTCTCATAGACAACTGACCAAAGGGCTGGAGGAACTTGGGGAGCACTTGTGCAGTCATTTGTCATGGATTGCCCTGGAGAGTGTCTCAGCTTTCCATCTCTGTCTGAGGATGTCCTTGAGGGTGTGGCCGATTTCTTCTCCTGGTAGGCTCTGTGGTTACTTCCTCCTTCCTGTCTTTTAAGACAAAATCAGGGAGCATCGCTGGCTGTTGGCACCTTCACGTGGAGTGAACAGCTGATGGGGCGCCTTATGAATGCCACTGCCAGAGACTTAACCAGAAACTGTTAGGGACTGACTGCTTCTTGGGGAAGAGTTTGCAAGTTGAGTCAGTGGTGTAGTACTTTAGAACTCCGGATCTGAGTTAGCTGACTGTGTGAGCAGTTTGTTTGGGAGATGCTCCCAGGAAGCACAGTGAGAAGACAGCCAGTAAGAGGAGTTAATGAGCAGGTTACCACTCCGGGCAGCTGACGCTCAATCCCACTGGGGTTCCTCTGAAGAAATGTATAGAATGCAGCCCAGAGCTGCTCCAGGGACGAGGAAGCTAGGGTATTGATCTATCAACTCCCGTCCCTCCTTGCTGTGGTTCATTCTGGGACCCTCAACTCCTAGGCAGCCCTCTACCCTGTCCCCTCCTAGGCCTCTCATGTTTCCTGGGGAATCCCCAGTCAGGGATGCCAGAAACCTCTGTCCTTCCAGGAACTCCCTGAGATGAGCTAGCGGAGGCTGAGGGGTTTGGGTGGGGTGTTGAGAGTGTCTGTCCCGGAAGTAGAAGGGTTAGCAAGTGAGGGGACTGGCCTGGCTCAGAATGGAGACCTTGCGGAGGCTCACACAGCTTGAATTCTAATTTCTAGTGGGCAGCACTAAAATCATTGAAATCTATAAATAACTATTTTTAAAAAGTTTAATCATAATTTTGACTCTTAAAATGATCAACAAATAAAATAATGAAAATGTCTTCAACCTCTTTTCCCTGCCCTGGTTTATTTTCTTCTGATGGAGATGTGCCGTCCAGTGATAGTGGACCAGAAAGATGAGCCAGGGGCTTACTGACCAGTTAGCTGGGGGCGCTGCAGTGCCCGGAGCCTCTGGTGTGAGAGACATGCCTGCCATCTTATCTTCAGTAGAGAGAGCAAAAATTTGGCATTTCAGACATTTTTTTTTTTTACTTCATTGAACAATATCCCTGTTTCTAAAAGTTCTCATCAGAATTCTGTGAGTTCAGTCTTGCCTTTGATTGAGACGTGAATATTGGAATTTTGCTATTGACTGCTAAGCGAAAGTTGTAGTTAGCCAAGAAGCAACGCTAGCAACACTGATAACACAAATACAGTAGACAGCTGAGTGAAGGTATGTTTGTTCATAGTCCAGTTAGCCAGGCCACAACGGATTCAGACTTCTCTGGGATGCCAGGACCCTTCTGAGATTGTAGCGACGATATTGGAGACAGCAGGATAGAGAATCAGGATTATTTCCCCCTCCCCACCTTACCCCTTCTGTCTCCTGCAACTGCTAGAGGACAGGGCATCTAAGAAAAGATTCAAAACACAAGGAAATATCTTGGAAATGGTCCAGGGAAACCAGAGCCTGAAAGTGTCTGACCTTAATATTCAAGCAGATGAAAGAAAAGATTAAGACATCTTTTTTGGATATGACTTCTCCAAGAAGAGAGCAAATCAGAGGGGTGTGTTTGAGATAGGGAGCGAGGATGTTAGCCAAATGACATCTGGTTCAAGATTGGAAGAGAGAAACTAGAGCATAAAAAAACTCCACAACAGTTTGTAAAAACGTTTCAGCAAACGAATGGCTATTTTCAATCCAAATGGTCTTGGGTTGGGTTCCCGAGGAGCAGATTGTGCGATGGTGATTCTTATAAAATGATTGGAGGGGGAATGCCCAGCAGAAACCTCTAAGGGAGGAGTGAGTGGGGCAGGGTAGAGGGTGGAGCTGAGCAGGACTGTGCCCTCAGCTGGAGTCCAGCCCCGGCCTCCTCCCCGTGGGGCTCCGGAGTGTGGGTGGCCCCACAGCCTTGTCCTGTCTATAAGCTAGTGGGAGCATTTCCACACCATATCAGTCAGGTGTTGGCTGTGGGCTGCCTCTTCCCTGGGCAGAGAGGTCGGTTATTCAGTGCCCATTCCTAGGAGAACGGAGCGGCCGGGTGCTGTTAGCTCACCAAACACATGACAGCTGGGGCCCTGTGCACTGACTGGGAATGGGGGTCTGGACTGGGCCCAGCAGCCTCCATTACACCCACAGTAGAGGGCCTTGCTCTATTTACGTGGACAGGATTGCTGAGGCCAACGTGGGAAATTATGGCTGTTTATCCACTTCAGGTCAGAATGGACATGGGGGCAGGGAGAGGCCTGAGCTTTAAAGCAACCAACCTGTATCCAGTTCACAGCCGGTGAAAAACATCATGGGCCTGTTTTTAGAGGATATTCTTTTGGATTTGTTTAAGTGTTTAGGTTGAGCCATCTGGGATTCATTCTCAGAACATCCATCGGTTGAAGGAATGGTTTGCTTTTTTGGTGGAGGGAGATCCGTATTTGAATAAAAAATACTGCTAACACTTGCTTGTGCCAGACTGCACCCTGTCTGCACCCTCATGTCTGTAGTCCTGCTTCCAGTGTCTGTAGTCCATGCACCAGTGGCACCAGCAGCAGCTGGGAGTGTGTTGGAACTGCAGAATCTCATTGACTGGGGGCCACATGTCAGGCGTGGTCTGGGCGGTACCCCCTGATATGACCAGATGTGCCAGGTTTATCAGACAAGTACAGCTTTTATTGAAAGTATTTTATTTTTCTTCTTTGTAAAATGTCTACTTATTCTGTAAAAGACTTCAGCCATTATAAAAGCTGTAGAAAAGAAAGTATAAGACACTGTCAATGGGTGAAAAGGACACACACATCTGTAGGATCCCTGGCTGAGTCTTTAGGGGGCAGGGTGCCAGGGGACATAACCCATGTTGGTTATAACTTTACAACCCTGACTGTAATAGAGCAGTCATTTCAAGACGCCTGCCCTTCCTGGGAAAGCTTCTGAGTTCGTTAGAGAAGCTGAGGAATTCAGATTGGAGGTTAAGGCAGTGGGGGGGGGGGGGGGGGGAGCATTGGCCAAAGGAAGTATTTGCCCCGCCCTCTGGGATGACTTCTGCCTTATCTTCCATCAGCCACTGTTGTGAGGGACAGGCAAACAAATCCCATTTTGATTGAAGAAGAGGAAACAATGATGTCTTTGTTTGGAGCCTAAAGGGAAGATTGACGAGATTAGGAGAGGTTTGGAGTGGGGCAGATGGAGGAGGAGGAATCAAGTATCCTCTATCTCCAGCAGGTGAATGCTGTCTGGTGGGATTGCCTCCTTCGCTCATCACACTGTCTCTGCTCGATTTTGACTTCCTTTTCAGCTAAAATGTAGTATGAAAGGGAAATAAATGACAGAAAACAAGTAAGCCTCCTCCCTCTTTATGTCCACTCCTGAAAGAAAACCATCATTTAATTAAGAAAAAAATTTTGCAGAAGTTTTAAGTACACATCGCTTGTGTTTTTTTTTAAGAGAGAGAGAGAGAGAGAGAGAGCAGAGACTGGAAGGGAGAGAGATGAGAAGCATGAACTCATAGTTGCATCACTAGTTGTTCATTGATTGCTTCTCACACATGCCTTGATGGGGGTGGGGAGAGAGGGGGGAAGCTCCAGCCAAGCCAGTGATCCCATGCTCAAGCCAACGACCTCAGGGTTTCAAATCTGGGACCTCAGTGTCCCAGGTGGACGCTCTATCTACTGCACCATGACTGGTCAGGCTGCACATTGCTTTTTTAATGTACTGTGTATCTTGGAGATCATTTCACATCTGCACAGGTAGACGCACCTCACTCTTTTTGTTCTTTAAAGATTTTATTGACTTGTTTTAGAGAGAGAAGGGGGTGGGGAAGAGCAGGAAGCATCAATTCGTAGTTGCTTTCATATGTGCCTTGACCAGGTGTAAGGCCGGTGGCCGTGGCCATGCAGACTTGGTAAAGGAGCTGTGGAGCCGGAGGATGTGTTTATTAGAGCCTCGCAATGGTGGACGAGCAAGCAGACAGGGCAAACTGCTTCCCTCTCTCTCTTTGGCCTGAGGAGCAAACAGGGGCAGGGGTGGGTGTAGGGGACAATAGCCCCGCCCACTGGCAGCAGGCAATCAGCAATCTATAATCTGCCGCCCTGAGGGCTAGCACCTACAGCCTCACATAGACTATACATGGTGTTGCCCGGTGCTCACGCACCAATCAAGCAAAGTATAAGCGAGCAAGCCTGACACACTTGTTTGCCCAACACCAGGCATCCAGGGTTTCAAACCCACAACCTCAGCATTCTAGGTCAACTCTTTCTTCACTGTGCCACCGCAGCTCATTCCTTTTAATGATTGTCAGAGCATTTCTTAAATATGTGCCTATGACATAATTTCAGATATGGAGGCACCATCGTTTTTCCTTGCCCCAACTGATGACATTTATTTCCAATTTCAGCATTTTTCATTTTATTTATTTATTTTTTATTTCAGACACTACTACCATGACTATTCTTGTATATCCTTCGCCTCCCTGTGTGT